>NC_054057.1:28179388-28497305 GCF_017639655.2 Falco naumanni | reverse complement strand
AACAATGAGCAGAGGCTCCGGTTGTTGCAATTTGTCACTGGAACATCAAGCGTACCCTATGAGGGCTTTGCAGCTCTCCGAGGGAGCAACGGGCTACGGCGCTTCTGTATAGAGAAATGGGGGAAAATAACCTCCCTCCCAAGGTATGTCCCAGCTAGGACACAAAACCAGAAGTGCTGTGAGAAGGGTGAGCTTGGTACTTTGTTGCATCTCTCTGCCAGTGAAAGATAATAAATACAGTAAGGACATCTTAAAACAGCAAAGAAACAGTTGTGGGTTTTCTGAAATTACATTCAGAGAAAAGTGTTTTCTCTTGCTGCCTTTTTGATTTGCCAGCTCAATTTACACTACTTTGAATTCTGGGAAATGTTTAAGATAAAGATTTCCATAGGTCCAAACCTAATTCTCTTATTTTAATTCCGGAACAGATCCAGACCAGCAGGAGCCTGTCAGCTGATTCTGTTCCCTTTACTTGCAAAATACTAGTAAAAATGCTTACGAGTTTACAGAGCTATGAAAGCCAGAATCTGTCTCTGAGTTTTGGCCAGAGACCTGAGTGTAATCCCTGCATTTGCTCTGATGGTTCCATTTTTTCATCTTGAAGAAGTTAACTGAAGGGACTTCAGACTATGTGGTGATAATACCCAATTCGTTACATCTAGTTTGGTTGGCCAACTAGGAGCAAATGAGCCATGATGTCATACAGAGTCATCAGACTTCACAGTGCTTCCCAGCATAGGGGTCATCTTCCCTTTCAGAACAAAGGGACTGGAGCACACAGGGGTGGCCTGGCTTGCCTAAGTCCACGCAAGAGAGCCACGGCACAGCCACCAATACGTCCAGCTTTGAGTTCTGCTCCAGCACTTCATCCATGACCAGTGCTCATCCTTCCTCACTGAAGCAAGTCACCTTTTCTCAAATGTCCGTACAATTCCATGAGGCGCTGCCTCATCGAGATTACAGAGCATTTTTCAAGGGGCCACATCTCACTACCTTTGAGATACTTTGGCTGCTTGGCCCTTTTATGTAGCATTTGCCCTCCAAAGGATGCTTGCTTCCTGCTCTTGCCATTTGCTTCCAGCTGCAGTCCAAAGGAAGCTACTTTCATGGCACAGAGCAAAAACCTCTTCTCACAGACTTGTCCAGTGTTCTAGTTGCGTGCCATCCATGTTCTTTGCCCAGAAGCATACTATAAGACACAGACTTGAGCAGACCTCCAGAGTCCTCTGGAGAGGGAAAGCCCAAGTATGGACGCCTTCTTGGTCCAAGCCTGCTCAAGCCCACACTTATGTAGTGGGGAGATGCAGGAGCTGGACCAGGGCACTGTATCGGCAGATGGGCAGAACTGACATCTTGTTTACTCCCTGTGAAGTCAGGAAAAGGGAAGTAAGTGTTTTTAAGGCACAATTCATCTCACCTGGACACAGACTTTTAAAATAGCTCTGTTGAGTCACACTTGGTACGTTCTGATTTATGGCCACTGACCACAGAGACTCTACAGAGACAGAGTATGGAGAACTAGCGCCTACATGAAAGTGGGACGTAGGCACTGAGATTTAAAAACAGATGAAAACATGTAAGGTCAGTGAAATGACTCATGCCCCCTGAGCTTAAGCCAGCAATGTGGAAAGAAAGCCTGAGTGCTAGTTTGCTATGCGTAGTGCAGATCCTCCTTTTGCAGCATGCACATGGTCTGGTTCTCTGCGAGGGTTTCAGAGGTTCCCAAGGGCATTCCTGCCCGGAGACAGGCAGCAACTGGAAGTCACACACTTGTGCAGCACGTCTGCAGAGCTCTCTTTGCACTCGTCCTGGGACGGAAAGGGGCAAGAAGGGAGGACAGTGGACTGACCCATCAGGTTCTGAAAAGAAAATTGGCCTCTTTCTGCTCTGCTTAACTTTCTTTGTGAACCTAGGCATTACTTATGACCTAGATTCAGTTAGCCCCAAGATACTCACATTAACAACTTCATGTTTGTCTGCTGATCATCGGACTTGTTTCTCTCCCTGAAAGAGGCCTCCTTTCCAGGTGAAAGTTGTTAGCACCTTTTAGAAGTCTTAGAGCTCTGCATTCATTTTAGCCAGGGGAAAAAGAAACAACACTTGCTCATGGGGAATAAACACAGCTTAATCACCGTAAATTATTACCTGCATTTTTATAAAATTATGGGGTGCTGCCAAGTATACACAGTGTCAAGAAAGGCATAAAACACACAGGCTAAACCTGGAGGCTCCCTAGATCCCTAGTTAAGCAACTAAATAAATGTTATTTCAAACTTTTTTAAAATGCCTGATTATAGATTGCTCGTGTTTATTTAGATTTACTTACATATTTACTTAGAGGCTAAAAAAAAGTTGTATGTCATATCCTGTAGGCCTTTTGGCCCCTGTGCTATAATATGAGTGTAACTAACTTTAGCTGTTTAAAAGAAACCACAACAACAAATTCCCATCTCCCTCTAACAATTCCTACAATTTCACAGTGAGAGTTACGCTTGCGCCACATTTTCAAAGTCCTGGGGAAAAAAACAGCTTTCTTGTGTCTTAGCAATCATAGGATTTAGTCGTTTATGTGCTTAGGTATGGATTGCATCTCTTAATTGCTGGGCTTAGTTCTTAGGCCCTGACCCAATGCTGTAGGAGGTGTTAGGGAAGCTTGCATAACGCTAATGCATTTGGCTTTCCTGACATCCAGGTAGATGGTGGGTCGCTGGGCATAGGTTAGTCTGGCCTTGGGGTTTTCAGCTGCTTTACAAAGTATCAAGGTAACTTTTAGCTCTATCGGGAGAGTCCAGGACACTCTGTATTCTCTCGCTCCTGCTCCAGGTGGCTGGAGAAGTTAGGCAACGCTCCCTTACATCTTCTCCTTACACTCTGGCAATTGACCCTGCCACTGCCATTTGCTTATAGTGAGCAGAGATGTGATAATACCTAAACCAGACATGCTTTGGCACCTGCAACAGCAATGTGGCACTCCCAGTAAAAAGGCTTGGTGCAAATTTCTAAAATGTAACACTTTTAGAAGAATAAACACTAACATGTAACACCTAGAGTGCTTCTTGAAAGCACTGAGGATAAGCAAGACTTCTTCAGGAGGGTTGAAAATACAGTAACTTCATTGTAAATTGGTGGACTTGTTCATCAGTACTCGTTCCCCTACATCAACAAGGTAATGGTGGTGTAATATGTTCATCTAAGACAAGTACGAGTTAGATTACACCAGTGGTTTATTTCTGGAGCGTGCGTGCATACCAGACACATTATTCCCATCTATATTTACTTTCAGACCACACACTTTAGAAAGTCAAAGTACTGTACAGCTCAGCGATGCTGCTCTAATCCCAGATCTCTAGATGATGACCCTAAAGCAGGTTTCAGAGACATGTGCGAGATTTGCAGACCTGTCAGTGTAAATCTGCAGTATGGTTTCTTTCAAACTGATGTAGCTTGTTACATGAAATAACAGGTGCAACCACTTGTTCATCAAGGTTGAGTTTTACTCTCCCTATGTAATGTGCAAGGACTGTCCCAACATAAAGGACTTATGTATTTTACTTCTTGTGACGGTTGCCTGGGTAGGGATGGATGGAGAATTCTTCCAGCTGTAGCCTCTTCTGAAATAGGAGCCTCTCTTCACCTTTCCTGGGTCATGCAGGTATTTAACACGGAACCAGTTTTAGCAGTAGTTCCACAAGAACTTACTGTTTGTTCCCCACCAAACATTAATGAACAGACACTGGCTTTCTAGCTGGAATAACACAGCTTCATCTGGTATTGTGGGAGCAGAACTCCTGGCCCCAAAGCAAACTGTGCGAAGAACTAGCAGTGTTTTCTACTATAGCTGTAGGAGGAACCAGTTCCCTCCTCTTAAATCCTCAGCTGGCAAAACGGTGCAGAGCCTACAAATGCCATTGTCTTCTGGTTGTGCTCCTCACCCGGCCAAAACTCCTCTGTCAGCTCTGAGGTTATTTCTGTTTGAGTGTCAGTTAAGTGAGGATCTCAGCATATGTCCCAGCGATTCAAATAATCACACTTGAAGCAATGAGGTCACTTTCTCCAACAGTGCTGACCTGCAACTACTCTTTCATCAAAAGAGATTTTCATTCAGCAGAGTAATATTAGTGATTACTACCATACTGTCTGCAGGTTACGTATGGTAAAGATTACCAGTGCTAGGGAGTATCTGATCTTCTGTAAGATAATTCTATCCCTCTCTATTAGATGATCAAGTATTTAATCACCCCAGTATCCCACATAGCAATTAAAAAAAGATTGTGTGTGACTACAAAGAACTTTTTTCTTCTCTTTTCCTTCTTTCCCAGCAGACTGAGTGTGTGTGCTTTGCTGTCTTTTATTATTCCTTATTCCCCTATCCCTCTTCTCTTTCCTTTTTCCTCATGTACAACAGAAATACCATCTACAAATCTACATTCCTCTATTAAGCAGTGGTTCCCAGACAGCATATAAGCATTCCTTCTTACAGACAAAAGGAATAACCGTTGATACCTGTGGGTCCTGAGGCTGATCAAAGAGGGGTTTGTGGGTTCATCTAAAGAAAGCGAAGTGAAAAGGAGAAGTGCCCAGTTTCTGCCTGACAGGCATGGTTATGTCAGAATGCAAGTCTTATTTCAGTTGATAGGTTCAAGCTATGAATAAGATGGGAGGGGGTTCTGTGCACACTTACTGCCTTTGGACTCTCATCGTTATGGGGATTAAAGGAAGGGATAAAGCAAAGAAGAGTGCAAAGATCTTAGAAGTTTATACTCATGACATTTAGAGAGAATTCTTAAAAGAAAATAAATAGCACAGCACTGTGAACAGTGAGCAAGATTAAAGGTTCAGACTCACCAAAACTACTTTGAGCAATAAAGACATACTGCCAGGAAGAATGAAATTGTAAGTGGTCCATTTTCTGCTTTACTTACTGGAGAATGAGGGCACGTGAGGGTCAGAGTTGGTTTACATGACTTTATCTTGCATTTTCTTCTAGAGAAGCCAGAATCCCTTCCATAAAAGCTCTTTGCAATCTAATTCTTATTCCAGACCTCTCACTCCCTGAACACCCTCTCGAATGTCAGCAGACTTATGTGGTAGGAGGCTTAGTCAAGGCAAGACAGACTTTTCTCATTGCTATGGCTGTTTCTTGCACTGCTGGTGTAATGTTTTCATCCCAGTATGTACAGCTTATGTAAGCATATGGATTATACTTACTGTGGCCACTCTCACTGGAATCAGGAGGAGGAGGTCAACACCATTCAGGAGGAATTTACCCCCTTCGGAGGGCGAGGCACAGAGTTAGGCAACCATGGACATTATGGAAAATACCCTCGCCTCTTAACTGCCCTGTGCACTGCAGTGTCGCACAGCATGTTTGTCTTTAGTCTGGTTTGGAAAATACAGGTTTCAGCTTTCAGTTGCAAGAGGCAAAGCAGAGCAGTACTGAGGAGAGAGGGAACACTGACTGAGGAGTCCCAATCAACCCTCTCTCTTATTTCAGGTGAGGAAGAATGTGATGTTCAGTTACCCAAGTAGGCACCGTGTGTGTGACCTTTGCAGCAAAGAACCAATTAGGCCCATTGCTGAATCTGTACCAGACAATTCTGCACCTAATTATCTTGTTGTAAGATTGAGTGAGCTTCACTGGCATCATTGGAGTGGCAGTAGATCCACATCAGTTTCACAGACCAGAATTTGAACTCACATTGTGCCCTTAGCAATATATTGCATTTTGTACCTTAAACAGGTAGAAGTGTAAACCTAACCTGCATAGTACTCCTGTAAATTAGCTTTCATTTTTTATTTGATGATGTTTTTTGGAGTGAAAGGATTTTTTTCTATAAAGTTGTTGAACTGGAGGACGTGAGGGTGTTGCTTGGCAAAAAGCTTCGGTGTTTCTAGATACGTGAACTTTTACTTTCTTTGTAATAGTTTCTCCCTAGAATAAAACCCTCGAGACCTATAGAAGAGCCCACTTCTGTAAACCTCATAACAGGAAAAGGAATTGGTCTTTTCTCTGAGTTTGAGTAGGTCAAGGATGACTAAAAGTCAACAGCATCGCAAGGTTGTTTCATAGCCAGTATGAAGTGAGTTGGCTAATGATCAGTCAAGATGAATGTCTGCAAGAAAGTAAACACCAGTGCCAGCGGCTGTGGATATATCTGCACCGCACAATAGGATGCATGAATGTCCAAGATGTGATGGTCTCACACCGTTAAGTGTCCCATAGTTAAGTACCATACAGAGATATTACTTTAGCTTCAGCAAAGTTGTGTTAGCAGAATCCACACCTGAGCCACAATGATCGTGCTGCTTCCAGTTTTGGAGCCAGGCAACTGAGCTCCTCAAGACTGGCTGTCTCTGAGTGGTGCTGTCTCGCCTACAATAGACATGTTCTGAGTGGAATAAGAACCCTTCTGTTAATTAACTCCCAGTTATTATATATATATTGGCAGTGGGTTGTAGAAACAACTTACACTGCCAAAGATCGCCGAGATAAACAATAAACAGTGCAGGGCTACTCAGAGATAGTACACATGAGCTGCCATGTTTAATTTCAAGAGATGTATTAAATAGTGGCTTTATTAATGTTCCTTTTTCACTAACTTGAGTGTTCCCAGCTCATTTCCGCAAATTCTGTTTATTGAACACTCTCTCTGACAGTGTCCAGCTAACAAATCTTCATTCAGAAGGGGAAAAAGGATGGTAAAAGCTCTCCTAATTGAAAATCTGTGATGCAGGGAAGATTACGAGCCTCTGGCTATTTCAGTTGCCCGATTGCTTTTAGCGATTCACCATTGGTGCTTGATAAAACTCTCCCTGTGAATCTGCAAGTCTCAGGCCAGCCCATCCCCCACTGTCATGTTTTTCTCACTTCGTGGGTGGCCTAAGAGATGACTACCACCGTTTCAAAACAGCTTCTCCAAGACAGCTCTTCAGCTGCAGTTTTGAAGAAATAACATTGAAGTATGAGGCAGAAAAGCTAAAAGTAAAACAACTTCACAGCTTCTAAAAATACGAGGGGCCAGAAGCTTAGACATTGTTAGCCAGTGAGGCTACATTTCCTTCTGCAGGGTTTTGTCAATTCACATTTATCAGAGGAAGCAAGAGGAAACAGAAATATTTCTAGCATCATGTAAAACGCCAAGCTGACTGGAAAAAAAAGAAACCATTTTAATGAAAATGTGTGCCCCCTGTTTGTTCAATGAGCTTTACGGTTTTCCAGTCAGTTGAAATGCGTGACCTGTTGGGGTAGGGACTGTTTCTGTCCTCCACATTTGTATAGTGCCTCACACAGAAGTGCAGTCTGCATCTGGGTCTAATTGCTGCTGCTAGAAAAGCTGCAACAAGGTGGAGGCATGCGTGGAACCTGTTCCACAGCTTCTTTTGAAGGTGCTGCCAACTAGGGGTAAATACAATGATAGAACTGGGGGAAGACAGGGTCATCAAGCTGGCAGCTTGCTCTGCACAAAATGTTTTGCTATTGCTTTGGCGACTACAAATAAATAACATTGAAAGGCCAGACTTGCAGCAGATGGCTAACAGCTGACTTAGAGGAACGTTTTCAGCAACCTTCCTTCTTCACTGAAGCACATCACTGAATGGTCTTTTTCCAGTCAGCCCTGCCTCACTATAAACACAGGCTGAGCCCATTCTGTCACTATAGTTCATCCCATTCTGCTTGTCCACTGGTGCAAAACTTACTAGCTGCTCATGTTGGATATACAGCCGAGTTGCATTTTTTTTGAAAAAAACTCAAAGCAACCAAAATTACAGTAGTGGCGTTTTCTCTCTGTCAGGGCCTAGACCCCAGCTCCTCAGTGACCTCCGGTGTTTTGCTCTATCAAGATCCCTGCAACATCTAATGCAGGCGTAGCAGAAAATGACATGATGTTGATACTCTAGCTTGTGTCTTCTGTTTGAAATATTCAAGTGTGTGTACACATACATTTCAGTACCTCAGGTTTTGGCAGAATTTGACAGTTAGAATTTCTTTTTATATCTCTTGAGTGAACTTGAATGTCTTGAGTCTCAGTAGGAACTTGTTTTCTCAGTTCTTATTTTCTCAAGTTATTTAGATTAAACTTAACCTGTAACATATTTTCCTTTTGCAGGGCACACACGTGTTTCAACCGTTTGGATCTTCCACCTTACCCCTCATATTCTATGCTGTATGAAAAGCTGCTGACAGCTGTTGAAGAAACTAGCACCTTTGGACTTGAATGAGAGGGTTCAGGCACTTCTGGTGTTTATCTGGCTGATGATGTCACCTTTCCTGTCCACCATCATTTGATCTTGGTTTCCCATGTTTTTATTTTTGAAAACAAAACAAGCAAACAAAAAAAATCAAGATTAACAAAAGCTGTGCATGAAGAACTGCCGCCCTCTAAGATCTAACCTTCATGCTTTCATCCTCTGTTTCCAATGGACTGCTAGTCTGTATGCAATAGAAAAACAACTGTCTCAAGGTTTCTGTATATCTCTACATACCTCCATTAATAACAATGAAAATACAAATGCAAGTTACACTACACTTGACCAAATGTTAATAAATGTTTACTTCCACCTACGTTGATTAAAAAATAAAAAAAAACTCATCAGGCATTCCAAGCTTTTATATGCTCACATCTTCTAAATCAATTCACAGCCTATCTTACTTCTTAACCATTGAATCCAGTACTAGGAGCTGGTCAAATGTATCTTCATCCATCCTTGTTTTCCCTGTATGTATTGTCCATCTGAGAGACACCTATGAGCAAAACTGAAATTTTTATATATGAACTCATGATCCACATCAGTTGGCATCAGCTGGAACTGGCCCAGATACATGGTGCAGATAAGACCTTCAAAAACTAAAAAAAAAACCAACCTGTAATGCAATGCAAAGCATAACAGCGATTGTTATGATTGTTACTTGCCAGTACTGGAGAGAACTTGCACTTCAGAGATATTGGGAGGGACGTCTCCATTGTAATGTTTACCACACAAGAAGCACAAGGTTGTGCACACTCAAGAAGGATGTTTTATTATGTAGCATAAAGGACAAGGCTCCCTTACCTTAGTATTGTATATGACAAGGAAAAGGGGAAATAAGAAGAATGTTCTACTCTTACGAATACCCTTGGGTTCTGTTTACCAGATCTTTGTTTCCTGACGTTTAAAATGCTCCTTTCCAAATGCGAAGTCTAGACAATCCCATCCCCTGTGTCAGATGCCATTTATTTTCTGTCAGGCTGGGATAATCTATCTGTGGTTGCTAGGGGTGGTTTTCGGTTCTGTCGTTTTTCTTTTCTTGTTCAGTGTAAATCTCCATAACCTCACGAGCGGTTGTAGACAGAAGGTTTTAGTCTAGGGTCTATTAAATGAGAAGCTGCAGTGAACAAGGGTGCTTGCCGGGGATGAAGGGGACTGTAACTCTCTTTGGGTTAAGGTGTTGTTGCACTCCCGCTTGGAGTAAGTCCAAAGGCCCTCCAGTCATGCTAGGTACCACTAAGCTAAAGATCTAGCTGTTGTTACTGCAGACGTAACCCTCTTCAGTTCGACGTACTTTGCATTCCAGCTCTGAAGCCAGGGAAGGAAAGGAAAGCAGCAGCAGGCTTGTCTTCAGATGGACTTTGCTGAGGCTGTTAACAGCCGACCTCACTGCTCTTGATTGTGTTCTATTTGTTAATCTTTGCTGCCCTTGTTTTCCAAGACTAATCTCAGATTGAAAGTGTTTGTCTTAACTGGGAAAAGGAAATACGAAGTATCTTCTGGCACTAAATATGTTAAAGGATGCATGAAATATGAAGTGAGAGACTTGTGAAGGGTGAGCAAAGGTAAGTGAGAAGGTAACATCATAGCGTCTAGCAGCTCACATGAAATACCACACCCCCGTGGGGGCTTGTTGCTGGTGGTTTTGTGTTACCTATGCTTCAGAAAACTGTAAAATCAAAAGATCAGTTTGATGTCTGACACATTTAATTCCCGTAAGTTTTCTCTCCAGAGAAAAGAATTGGACTCTTGTTTTCCCACATATTTTTATGGTGGCTATACAGAAACTTATTGACTTTAAAAACTGCATTCTGAGAGTTTTAGCGCATTCTCCTGCTTTGATTCTTAGGTCAATAGGTATTTGAAAGGTGATGGACCCAAAAAGGTGTTTCTAAGCAGAAACAGTAGCTTTTGTTAATGATATATAAAATATTTGGGATATTTAAATTGCCCCATTCATTCCATTTCTGTGACATTTCAGCCACTTTTATACTAATTTACTGTATGGCTTTTACTGATAATCTGTTTTATAGTATGTTATTACTCTTACTGAGTACTCATGTTACAGTTGCATATGGAGAGGCTGCAGCTACAGGCCAGCTTCATTGTACCAGATACTGAAAATGATGCTTCTTATTTCCACAAACAAGCTCTCAGGCATCTATTCCACATGACCAGCCCCACTGCACGGTAGAGACAGAAATCTTAACTTTTTCCTGAGAGCATCTGTCACATGCACATGAATTGCATCAGAGCAAGTCACACCAGGAGAGAGTGAACAACAAAATCTTCCAGTGTATTTAATTTCTGCCTCTTCACCAGTGGGCCCCAAAATCCAGTGATTCCCGTGTGGTTCTTGTTTTATTCCTGGTGATGTTATAAAGTTACCTGCACTATGTCAAATGTTGGATGTCTTCCAACAACAGAAGAAAAGAAAGAGAAGTATCCAACTGGCTGGTCCATATTTGGCCAAGGAAAATAGTGCATCAAGAGCTGTCTCATTTAACATAGTAAAAAAGTAAAAAAAAAATATCCAATCTTTATTGTATAGTTAAATTTTTAAAGTATTTTAAGACTATATTTTATTAAGAAAAGGTAAAACTATTTTTTGTACCGTAATAAAAGATGTTTGTATTTCAGAGACAGCATCAAACCCCGCTGACTGAAACACGGAAGGCTTTCTCCTGAAATTCTTCTTCACGACATGTTCTGGCACTTGCCACAGACTAAGCTAGATTAGGTGTTACGCATCTCCACGTTTGGCAGATGCCATTTTAAGCACCTTACATGTTCCTGCTCTGGGAACCATACAGCATAGCCAGCTACTTCCCATCAAAATCCTTGGTCTAAGCTGTCTTTCAAGCGCACAACCTAGTATTTTTAAAAAGTTGCTTTCTTAGGTAACTGTGATGACATCAAAGTAACAAGGTCGTGCAGATTTCCTTGCAAGTTTTTTTTTTTTTGGATCTAAAGCCAGGAATAAAGGAAGACAGTTTATTATTTTCATAAGAGAAAGAAAATGCCATACTTGGCTTTTCTTGCATTGTACCATTCCAGCCCTATCCCTCTCTCTCTTCCCAAACGCCCTACCCACTAGGGTTTTCAAACACTGACATCATCTCCAGGATATCTGGATCGACGCTTCACAGTGTGATTCTCCATTCGTTGCATCATGCCATGTGCAGAATCCAGTCCCAGTCTGGA
Organism: Falco naumanni; assembly: GCF_017639655.2. Classification (NCBI taxonomy): domain Eukaryota; kingdom Metazoa; phylum Chordata; class Aves; order Falconiformes; family Falconidae; genus Falco; species Falco naumanni. The sequence goes on along the minus strand of NC_054057.1, from coordinate 28,485,854 downwards.
GTGAAGGGGAAGCCGTGCAGCCAAGTTGCAGAGTAAGTGAGGCAGTGAGTGGTGCTAACAGAAGAGAGGGAGGAACCTGTCTCCCTTGACCTGTTATTTAACCTGCCCATTATGCAATTAATTGACTTTGTTGTTGCTGTGCGTATGCAAGGCATATACCCTTCCTTGTTCACCTTTCGATTCAAATGGTGTTGCTCACTCATATAATCATCTGTGCTCTCCCCAGGTCTGCATTTTCATTTGTAAAGCACTGACTGTTAATTACAGAATTTCTGGTTTCATTGTTTTCCCACAGGAAAGACTAGAAGATATTCCATAGGGCAGATTTACGGTGAAATAATCTGTTCAGCTCTTTCACCTCCATTCTTTTTAAACGTGGTGGTAGCTAGATTCAGGTATGATATCAATAAATTTTAAAATGCGAGTGAAAAAATGGAATAGGCAATCTGACAGCTTTTGTGAACTGCAGTTTTCGATAGGAGCAGTGAATATTGTAGCTTGTACATTTGGTTTCAGAGGGTCCATATCTTTCTCAAAGTGATTATTGCAACGGTATTAATGGTAGAGGGAGGGAAAGGGATATTTTTGTTGGTGAAATCCTGTTGCCGTACTAGCATTAAGCTGAAGATGTAAGAATGAAATAAGGTATTTTAAATCATCAGTAGGTCTTCCACCTTGAAGTAGTCTCACTGACTTCAACCACATAAGCTATGCAGAATCTGACCCAGTACAAACAATCATAGCTTACTGTTAATTGTGCCAGGTCTAAACCTTACGAATGCTGTCACTTCAGTCTGCAGTACGTTGCATGAGCGTTCAGTTTCCGTCATGTGGCTGTGCATATTCAGAACTTTTACTTTCTAGGGAGATCGGTGGCTATCGCAAGGCAGAGAGTGAGCGGTCCAAACTACATCTAACATCTAACGGAGAAATCATGAGTTTTGTACAGGTCTGACCCAGAGGACTTGTTTCACCCAGTTTGCTCAAGTGCCCGTGAACTTTTCCATGAACTGTAGCTAAGGTTTGAGCTTGTGGTCCAGTCTGAGAGGTAGCCTGTGGGGAGGGGGGGTGTGTTTGTTGGGTGGATTTGTGTTTTGTTGTTCTAGTTTCACTGTAACAAATAGCTGACATACCTCTAGTTGAAAACAATAGGATACTGAATTTAGATGTGAAAATCAAGAAATAAGCTAAAACGTACACGCACAGAGGACGAGTTAAACTCATCCTTCACTATTAATCATGTGACAGTCTGTGGAATTCCAGAAGGACAAATCTGACTGGAGATTTGTTTAATTTCTGTTGAAATAATAATATTTTTCCCTGTCTCCATAGTTGTATTAATAGGGCTTCCCAGTCAAGATTAAACACTTTCAGTCAAATGCAGACCAACAGATCTTTCTACAACAGATGCGGTGCTTTTTTATTATTATTCTTGCTGTACCTCAGTGTTCGTTATTAAAAGGAAAAAAAAAAAGGTTACTGCAATATATTAAATCTGGGATAGGTTTTCCAGTTATCACAAGGTCCAAAAAATTGGATTGTTACTTTCTCTCTAGTGAGTCATGTAGTTCCTTTGTTCTAGTAGAAAAACGGATGCCTGTAGCTAGTAGATACTAGGTATAGTAAATATTGTACCATTAGCCAAATTCCCTGCAGCTTCCAATTTGTCTAACAGAAATGTCTGTTATGGGTTTTGTTAATGACTACATAAAGTCAATGGCAGGAAAGGTCCTCATTATTGGACTGATTTTGCTTATATTGACAGAGAAATGTCACATGATACTCAGGCTGTGCTTTCTATTCAACCATATCACTATAGAGGAATGTCAATAAAATCACTTTGTTATGGCATTGTGTGGACTGTCTATTACAAGTAGCTGATTTTGTAGAGGATGTATTTTACTAGAATGGGTGGAAATTGGCACTAGTGGAAGTTCACCGATTTAAGGAACTGCTCTTCCACAATCTTATCCTTTCTGACCATCACATTCAAGCCCTTCTACTGCTGTCATTCCATTTCTCAGGGCACATGTCTAAAACTTGAGATTCTCCACATCACTGTGCATAAGCAAAGCCCCCGTGCTCTCCTAGACCACCCTAAGACCAGCCCTGCCCTGAAAGCATGTGAGTTTATTCCTCGGTATAGAACATGCCTGGAAAAACAGAAGGACAAAAGAGATATATATACTGCTTAATGCATACCTCGCTTCTAGATATAATTACTGCATTGTAAGTATGAAAAGCAAGTGCAAAGATGATTTCTTAATAGCATATGCTGGGTCTGCATTAAGTGTTGACAGCAAATAAATGGCAGGATGCTTCGGCATTCTTAGTATGTCACACCCATTTCTCTACTGCTCGTCACTGTAATATCTCAGGCATGTTTCATTAGCACATTCCAGGGTAGATTAACACGCCTCAGATACACAGTCAGCAGACACCTTGCTGACCATACCTGTTTTCTTACATAAATGGCACCTCATGAGGGATCATGGTACAATGTGAAGGATGGGAAAGCTTAAATACAGGGAGCGGTTTTTATAAGGAAATATATAAACCCGTGGAAGAGACTCCACCAGAAATGGTAAGAGTATCTTGTGTAAGACAAATCAGTAGCAAACGTGAAACTAGGTGACTGTGACAACTCTTAGGAGACCTTCTGCAGGCAGCGCTGCATTTCATCATGTGTGGAGGAGCACAGGTCCACAGGCCAGGGCTGGCTCTCCTGCGGCAGGGATGGTGGTGGTGGCAAGAGTAACACTCACCCATGCGTGTGCTCAAGAAATCCAGGTCTCACAGCACAGCCTTTAGGCAAAACTTGTTTGTGAGGAGGAAGCCGGGGGAGAGGGCATTTGTGATACTATGCTGCATTTCTCTGAATTTTTCATATATAAAGGAAGGAAAAAATCTGTATTTACTAAAAAGCCATGAGATGAGCTGCTAATCATTGGGGTGCACCGGAGGTGTCAGTTTCTGCAGCGGTGCTCAGTTCACATGGCTGGCACTACGCCTTTTACCAGAATCTACCCTATGATATGTACTGAATTTCTGTTAAAATACAGTGGCACTCTACCTGAAGCCTCCATACATCAGATGTCTGTCTTGGCATGCTAATGAAACTCCATAACCCTATAGGATATTACAAATCAATAATAATCCCTTCCCACTCTTGTGGCATAGCTTTTTGGTACAATGGACAAAAAATCCACTTGGAGCCTAACGTTCACTCTTGTATAAGAGGACAGACGGGACAACAGCTGTCATTTCTGGAGAACAATTCACAACAAAGCCACAAAGGATCCACTGTATCTCCTCTAATCATAAATCCTCCTTGAGCTGCAAAGGCACACTCTTTTATTATTTTCTAATTTAATTCTGGTAACCTTCAAAATCAATTTTGCCTGAAAATACCTTTCATGGATATATCAAAATGAAGAGTGTGTGGCTTTGTTTAGTTCTGACTCTCTTGGAATTAAGTTTTGAAGAGAAAAAAATGATACATTGTCTGGAACACAAACTCCAGTTCTCATTTCTATTAGGCTTTGGTGTAAAGCACATTTAGATTGTTTTAACTCTAGTGTAAATGAAGCTTAACTCCACAGTGCTATGTTACAGCTCTTTGAGGTTGAATAAAACATAAGTCACTGGAGAACACAAAGACTGCAACTAAAAATGTTTTTTCCTGAATCGCTGGCATGTAGGATTTTGTATCATTAACTCCTATGGTTTAAAAAACCAGTGGAGCTGCATGGGGAAGTTTTCTTTGTCTATGATAAACAGTAGTAATACTAAGGTCACTTGCCTTTCCTTCTGCAAAGAGTAATATACTTCAGGGACATACCTTCACCTTTTACATTTTTCAGTATGGAAATGAAACACTGGTTTGGTTTATCTTCTTTCCCAGTTACAAAATTAATCAGTTGTAAGAAAAAAAAAAAAATTTTTGTCACTGCAGCGTGACGCTGAAAATCTGTTCAGTCAATTTCAAAATGGATCACAGACAGCGGTTGAAGAGCTATTGTTGAGTGTGATTTCTTAGTGCTGGTTTTCCAGAATCAAATCAGCATACAAAAATAAATTGCACATGCTCCTGTTTTTCTGCTTTAAGCACTTAATATGCTTCAGTCTGTAGACAAAGCAGTATAGGTACCCACCCACCATGCCACATGGAGTCATCTTATGTAGATAACAGCTTTTCAGGAATGCAGCTGGGGCAGCACTGGAATCTGTTTAGGAACTTTGTACAAGCTGTGATTTTACTTCAGTACCTCTTAGGTATGTCTTAGTATTAAATCCAGTCAGTGACTTTTTAAGAATGACTGAGATTAGCGATACAGATTACTATATAAGGTTATACTTACGATGCGTGAGGATACATTTACTGACAGCTTTGGCATCTTTGGCAATTGAATATAAACCTCCGTGCTTTAGGAATGCAAGTTAACAGCTTTAGTGACTCATGCATTGATTAACAGAACTGGGACCTCACTGTTTAACCCCTACTCTTATGGTATATGAGGCACCCAACACGGGTTTTGAACAACACGATTGTGCTTCAGCTACATCTTTTAGTTCTCTTAATTAATGTACAGACCAAAACAGGTTATCTTTATGCTCTGGACACAGACATAAAATAAGTAGCAATGCACTCTGGATTTTGTAAAGTAGATTCTGCCTAATTTGTGAAAGATAAATCAATGTGTGGGACCACCAGTGCACTGCAGAGAAGCTGTTAAACTGATCTGAGGACCATCCAATATATTGTGGGGGGACCCATGTGACGTGTTTTACAACTGGTAGATTAATGTTATCATATATGTAAAACTCATATTCAAGTGGAAAATTCCGCAAAGTATGAACCTGTGAAAGTATTTGGAAAGGTTACTCTTAGATCCTCTGAGCACAAGTTTATTTATCTGTCCAGGAAATGATGAAATCAAACCCTGTGAGCGTAAAAGAGGAATACATATTATTGCAACATGAGCAGCAGTTTTTATTAAATCTCTCACAAACATAACTCAGTGAAGCTGGCAGTAATGATGCCTAGTGCTGCCACTTAGTGGAGCTGTGCTTACTTAAATTAGAGAAGTGAAGATTAGTAACACTTTTTTGTTGCAGCTGATAAACCTCAGTTTGTACGAAAGTGTAACAGGACTGGTTTTCAGTGGCACTGAGTACATGGAGGTCTTGTATAAGTGCCTTTACATGATGACAAGAAGCATTTTGAGGAATACAGGAGTGAAACACCTCAGTGAGCAATGTGTACTTTTCCTGATACCTCATACATAAAACAATCACACCGAGAAATAAGTAGTTCATCAGTGCAAAACAACTAACTTCATACGGAACTTCAGCAGCCTGCAGAAATTCCACCCATGGAAGATCATGTTTTTCTATTATGATGGAAGTTGAAAGGACGAATTTAGCACCTGAAAAACAACCCTAAATTATGTGTGCCGGGCTATGAATGGTTAGCTTTCACATTTCTGTTATAAATAGACCATGGTGGTGATGCTGCTGCTGCTGATGATGATGATTTTGGATAACTCTTCCATCATGTACAAGTTGCCTGAGTACACTCATATGGGGAAGAGGAACATCCTGTGAGAATCAAGCTAGAGTCAGACTGATAGATAACCGAGCGAAGCTTATGTCCCCGTGCAACGTTTGATCCACCTCTTCAGGGCAGAATAGAAATGACTCACTCACACCAGTGCATGCAGGCATAAATTGAAAAGGACATCCTTTTAAAGAGAATACCTGTGGTGGTATCTTCCACCTCACCTCCTGCTTCTTAGATTGCAGGCCAAACACAGCTCATGAAAATGGATTCCTTGAATGCTACTGACAGAAAATTTTTAAAAATGTATTGAAATATAAGAGTTAGTTATCTGTACAAGCAGATCATGTTTGTTATGCCATATAAGTGCAATTGAGCATATAACAGCTAATAATATTTCAGTGGTTGAAGCCAAATATCCACATAACAGGGAAAAAGCATATGTATTTTATCAGTAGGTAACGTATGAGAGTAACCAGCCTAGGTATGTCTGTGAGCTTCTCTAAATAAATCAAGCATTGTTCATATCCACACATTTCTCCCTGTGCGGATAGCACATACAAGCTTATGCTGCAGTGTTTAAGACCGTGCTGTTTTAGTGCATAATGAGTCATAAAGGTTATGTTTATCCTTTCTACAGGGAAAACTTAAATACAGCATGTATCAGCTCCATAATATTTGGTATAACTAGGCGAAGCATAGTCTGCTCTATGGCTAGTGCATTATAAAGTGGTAAAAGATTTTCAGTCAGTTTTCAAGACAGTAAAGCACAATTTTCTTCTTAAGATATGACCTGTTTTTCAGGCAACAACATTTTCTCTGTAGTACATGCCTCTGATACGTGTTTTCAGATGTAACAATTTCTTATCCCCTGTTAAATCCAAATATTATTGTTCAGCAGTAACACTCTGGCCCTGCTACAACTTAAGTGATGTTCTGAGTGGAAAGCACATTGATACCGTAGGTCTTGAACTCTCCACCACTCTATATGCTGGTTCTGGAATTTCTTCCTAAACTATTCATTTCTGCAAATTGGATTTGGCATTAAGCAAACCAGAGAATTCCAGAAAAATGCCTCATCAGAATCATTCTCCCGTCCCTGATCAACGACCCAGGTCTGGGCTGAATCCTCTCCCGTGTGTTGACCTGTTTCCACATTAGTCTCTTCTCCTCTGTGCTCTGGGAATTGGCAGGCAACGTCAAAGAGAATCTGTGCTCTCAATGGAGACAAATTCCGCAGCACTGCCTTGATAAGCCACACAGAACAGGTCCCTGAAAGACCTACATTCAGCAAGCTGGATGGTGAAGGGCTGGTGAAGCGAGTGGAGCACAGCCGTTTCTCAGGCCTCAGTTACGCTCGTGCAAAATCCCTGAGACCATTTCCACGGGCCCGGATGGCCGGGAGGCAGTTCCTGCAACCTCGCACAGTCACCTGAAGCTCGTGGAGGAGCACGGAGGAGAGCAGCTAAGCCCCAGCCGTGGGGAAAGGTTTAATTTGGGCTTGTGCCTTAGCCACCGCAGGGGCCCAGGTTTCATTAGGTGGGCTCAGGTGTTATTTGTCCCCTTCGGGGCTGCCGCTGCCCCTTTTGTCCTCGGCTTCTGGCGCCCCGGTGCCCCCAGCGGCGGCCCGCGCCCTGCCTCCCCCGCAAGGCCCGCCCCCACGGCCGGCTCCGCCGCTTCTCCTCAGGCTTCGCGCCTCCGGCCCGCGGCGCCCCCAGGACACCGGCGCGGGGAGCGCCTGGGCGGCACCGGCAGGACGACAGGAGGGGACGGTGGTGCCTCGCCAGCCACAGCGCGTCACGCCGGCGCCCCCACCCCCTTCGCTGTTAATTATTGTTAATACTGACACCCGGTCACTTTGCGGGAGGGCTCGCCCGCCTGCCCCCCCATATCCCGCCCTGCTCCCGGCGGCCGCCGGCAGGTGGCGCCGCCCAACCGTCCCGCGGCGCCGCGCGCCGCCCCGCCCCTCGCCACCGCCCAGGTGAGGCGTTACAGGGGGCGGGGCGCCGTGCCCGTCCCCTCCCCCTCCCCGCGCCGCCCGCCTCGTGCTGCCCGCCGCGCTCCTCGAGCCGCGGCTGCCAGTTCCCCGCGGAGCCCGAGGGGAGCCCGGCCCGGCGAGAGGCAGGGCGGGAGCGGGGGGCAGGAGGGCGTCCCTCCCGCCGAGAGCGAGAAGCCCCGCGCCATGAGCCCCGAGGAGAAGCCGCCGCCCAGCCGCTCCCGCGGTGACCGGCCGTCACCTCAGCCCGCTCCCGGGCGAGGCCGGCGGCGAGGCGGCTTCCTGACGGAGATCCGCACGCCTATCCGCACCGAGCCCTTCCAGGAGCGGTACAGCCTCAGCCCCGGCAGGGAGCTCGGCAGGTGGGCGCGCTGCGGGCGCTGTGAGGGAGGGGGGCGGCCGGCGCTGGAGGGGTGTCCCCGGGCGCCCCGGCCCGTTGTGTGTCCCTCGGTCCCCCCGCCGGCTCGACTCGCCCGAAGCGGCGGGTGCGGAGCGTGTGCCCGCGGGGAGCCGGTGCCTTCCCCCTGCGCCGCCTCTCCTCTCCCGCTGCCCCGTGAGCGGCGGCCGCCGCGGCGTTGTCACCTGCTGCCCCGCTTGGGCGGGACGAGGTGGTCGCGGAAGGGGAGGGGAGCGGGGGTCGCTGCCCCGTCGGTGCTTGGAGCCGCGGTTAGCGGCAGCCTTGGCCGGGCGCTGGGGGCCGCGGGCAGCGCGCCGTGCCCCGGCTGCGGCCCCTCCTGCCGAGCAAGGCGTCCCCCGCCCTGGGGGCTGCCTGGCAGGGCGCCGCTCTCCCGGGGAGCCGGTGTGGAGTCGCACTGCTCTAGCTTCCCAAAAGCTTCCCTTTTCAGATTTTTTTTTTTCCTTGAGCTTTCTAAGCTGTGATATGGAGAGGAAAAACACGTCTAGAGGAGACTGGTAGCATATGCTTGGGAATAATGTAATGGTGGGACTCTTCAAAGAATTGAAAAGCTGGTTAAAAAACTTGCTGTTATAAGTGATTCCACAGGTGAGGTTTAATCAGTGTATAATATCAACACCTGGCCAATCGCAAGCAAGGTTGGAGGCAGAAAGTCTCATTGTTATAAGGTTTTTGCATCTCAGGAACTACTTACATGGAATTTCAGCACCTAAACCAATATTTTTGTCTGAAATTCTGTCACTTTGTATAAAAAGAATGACAGTATTCCAACTCACAGTCATATCTGCTTTAAAGAGTATTCAAACAAAAAAAAAGCTTAGGTTAATTACCACAGTATATATGGCAAGGTACGCTCTTTATTTTATGTTCTTTTGCAAGTTATGCTAGCTGGCTGCGTAGTTTGGTTTACACAGCAGTAAAAGCAACCCGTTTGGAGCTAAAAAGGAGTTTCAAAGCAAATGTAGCTGCTGTAAATAGCTCCCAACAATTTTTTAGGTTGCCTAGGAGTCAGCTTCATGCTCACTTGCTAACTCTGATGTACTAACAGAATGAAACCTGTTTAAACATAGTGGCCAAAAGCATTCATGTGGGAAGCAGATAGAAGAAATGTCCCATAAAGTGAGAAAGTTGGGGGTCTTTTAGCATGGTGTTACCACAATGTCCATGGCACAGAAACTGAAGCTAACTAAATGCAGGCTACAAACCAGCCTAAATTCTAAGCAGTGGTCAAGAAAAGGTGCAGGAGCAGCTACACCTGTGCTGGTTGTCCTGGTACCAGTGCTGCTCTGGTGTTTTCATTTGAAGATCAGATGACTTTTCAGAAAAAAATCTGTAGTTCTGCCATGGAGCGAGACCTTTTAGAGCTGGGTGATATTAATTGGCCTAATTGGAAAATAGATCAGATGAAAGTTCCTTCTGACACACCAAAGTACAACTGAAACGATTAGCTTTGCACCGTGAACAAGAGCTAAGTACAGCAGCAAGTCTGCAGCTGGAACAAGTAAATCTCAGCATGAGTTTTTGTGTGGAGTCGTTTTTGAACAAAACTACACTCAAAAATGACCTTCACATGAAGGTTGTGATTTTGCACCTGTAGATGTGTTAAAATTAATTAAGTGGCTGTTCTGTTTGCCTTGGTTTAATGCAACAGTTGCACATATTTTGGTTCAGGCTACCTTTTCCTCTCCTCAATTCACAAATTTTTCACTGTCTTCTCTCTTAGAATATAGAAATCTATACAATTTAATGTATGTGCTTTGGTTTTTATTCAGCAATTTTGAATGCTTTTTTACTACATTTTGATTAAAAAAGTGGATACTTCAGCTCAAATACTCCCATTGAAGACAGTTTCTTGCTACCTCATTGTAAACAAAGCATAGGTGGTAAATGGAAAGTCTCTCTGCTGCTTGTAACTGTCTCTGTTTTATTGATAATGTATGCATAGCATATTTCACTTTTATGTGTTCATAAAATGTGTAAGTCTCTGCTTGTGGCTAGAGTTTATCTTTACAAAGGACTTGCACAAATTAGCACCCAGGTGTGACAAGTTTTTGACTCATATGAAAAGCACTCCTTGTGCATACAACATTCTATTTTAATTCTAATTTGGTAGCTGGATTTGCTCACAAAAAATGTTTGTATGCTCTGTATTCATCCCTCCATCCCATTTCCCAGAATTAAGGATAGAGGTTTTGAGAATAACAACGCTTACATGAATTGTGTTTAAAACTGACAGCGGGGAGAGAAAAGAAAGTAGCTGTAGCACCCTTGCTGAGAGCAGGGCTGCTGCATGAGCTCAGCGGGTTCCTGTGCTCTTTGGCCTCCAGTCCAGTCAGTCAGCACATGTATGTTGAACTCGCCGTGGCACCTGGGGCCTCGGTCTTCTGTTCCCTTGTCACCTATATGTAGAGGAGGTGGGAAGAAGGGGGAAGATGGAAAATATTAATTAAGGCTTTGTAGTCATAGCAATTCAGGAAAGGGAGGTACCTACCGAGGCTGCTGCCCCTCATGGCATGTTAGGGAGTGAAAGTCCTGGGGGAAGCGTTGCTGACAGTCGCAGATGGGCAATGTCACTGGAGGGACTTGGGTGCAAACCCATAGGAAATCGGGCTTCGTCAGTTCTCATGGGGGAAAAAACTGCTTTGAGAATGTACAGCTTATGTGCTTCAAAAGGCTGCTGCCTTATTCAGTATGGTTGAACAGGCATTTGTAAGTCTATGGAAATACAGCTGCTAGGAAAAACAGGTTAATTTAGGAAAAGTGCCCAAAACTTGGTTGTAATGGCTACTCTGGAAAGGAAATTATTTTAAGTTGCTTCAAATGACATGGAAATGGTAGGGGTTTTAAATTAAATGGTCTAATAAATGAAATTTTGGGCCAGTCTTCACAGCCTTATTAATTTTACTGTCCCAAAATCAGAATATCCTCACACAGATCTTCATCACTGTGTTGTTTAAACTCAAACTCACCTCTGATAGATGTTTTGAGGGTGCCACTGCTCATCAGCTTGCTCAGCCTTCAGTGTCTAGACAGTGCTAGCTTGGAGTTAGGTTAGTTTGAAGTAGCGTAACCTTTGCAGAGGACAAGATGCTAACTCTTCTTCCCCTGACTATTTGCACTTAAGCCGTAACTGTACTGTAAAATGGGGAGCAATGTATTTTATATTACCTGGAGCTTCTTTAAAAGAGTCTAGTGTAATTGTATTTAGTTGCTTTGCTCTTTTCCTCAACAAAAAACTCCTGACTGATTGCACACAAAATACCACTAGGCTAGTAGTTAAATCTCTTCAGCTCATTGATAGAGTATTGCACTTTTTTAATATAAAACAACCTCTGTACATCATTTGTGTACAGAAAATAATACTCCTGATTCTAGAGCTCGCTTGCAGGAAGGCATAAATGACTGGCCTTTCTTCTCACTGGAAAGTAACAGTCACCTTAAAGGATTGCTCTAAATTCCCCCCTGCCCCCCTCCCCCAACTCTGGCATGAGCTTGATTTTCTTGGGTAGCTTTCAGTAACATGCACCTTAGTGGTACATGACACTTGTACAAATTTGTGCATCAGTAAGAATGCATATGCTGTCACACCTATGTCCTCAGCTGCTCTCTGCAGTACCACAGCTAGGGTAAAACAGTTGTAGAACTAAATAAAAGTGGAAAAGAGGTGAAAATGAAAAATTGTACGCAGGTGTTTCCACCCTTTGAGAAAAAAATTATGTGAATACATTATTCATGAACATCAGAAATGGAATCCCCAGACCTTGTTGTGGAAATCAAAAATTGTAGAGAAAATCCCCATACTTTAGAAAAAAAAATTATATAAGTTATGTAATAAATTGCATATAGTTTTGTGGATCCCAGAAAAGTTTCCTGTACCTTATAAAAAGTAAATATCCTCACAGGAATAGCTATTATTCCTGCATTTGTTATAGTGACACTGTTTTATAGGTCACTTTATAAATGATCATTAATGTAAGGTTAGTTCTCTGTTCTTCTGAGCTTATGACAACCAAAATTAACTGGTGTGACATAAAGGCTCCTGCTTATCTGATTTGACATTTGATTTGTGATTTGAGGCTTTTCCTTTAAGCCATAATGTATGCCAGATGAAACAATGCTAATTCTGTTGGCAACCTGAAAAGATGACATTGAGCTGCTTTGTAATCAGATATGATTTATCTTAAATCATAATTCTTGAATGAGACTCTTGTGAGGACTGAGAACTACTTCTAGTTTCCTATTCACGTCTCCCTTCAAAGCATTTTTCTTTGTGTTGGGGTGACTGGTAGTTAGTTTTCAATTTTGGAAATACGCATTAAGTTTTTCCTCTCAAAACTGCTCCTCCTTCAACACAGTGTCCTCACTCCTAGCTCTTCTCAGTACAGCTAAACTAGCAATGCTCTGATTAATACTATGTTCACTATTTAATAGATATTTGGTTTATAAGGAGTTCTGAAAAGCAAAGTGCATACTTCATAGGAAAGGTTTTTTATGTCTGCCTTATGTACTATTCTGTCTCTATCAAAAAGAAATTCTTTACAAATTTGTCTTTTGGCTTAACTATACAGTGGATGGTATCTTTGGATCTTAGCTCTGAAATTCTTAGATGTGAATCTGGATTGTTGCACAGTAATTAGCTCTACTAGTAATAAACATAAGGTTTGTCAAGTCTGATCTTTTGGGGGATTATATAGAGAAAATGAGTTCTAACAAGCAGTGCTTATAATAGCTCTAATTATAGGTATAACCATAAAGAATCTGGGCAGGATTCTTGGTCTTAAACAACTAAGAATTAGTATTTGTCAGCCGGCTGAACTCCCATGTAACCTGTCCTTTTAGTTACGTCACCTATCAGGCTTCTGGCCAGCTCAGCTAAACAGGACATGCGTGGCCACACACAGTGGTGGCTCTTGCTGTTTCTTGCTGCCCCGTGAATAGTTTTATTTCCATAGTGACTAATGTACAATGAATTGGGAACATTGGTACTCATTAGGCTAATTAACTTGCTTCCAGATAGATTTTTGTGTATAATTCAAAATGACCCAGCGCTTCTTGAAAGCTGTATTATACAGATTTCAAACTTTCCTAAACTGCTTTCTTTAGGTCCTTCACTGGTGCTAGAATTAAAACCTTTTGACTCTGTGCTAAGGTGACATTCAAGCGGAAGGAAACTGTGCTTGACAGAGACTGTTTAAGGAAAACAGAAAAAGGCTGAACCCCAGGGTCTAGATTTTTGGTATAAAGGCTTAGTATCTACCAGGTATTAAAATAACTTGCTGTTAAAGGGCTTTTCTGTAAGTTTCTTGGTTTATTTTTATCTGTTAAGCTTTTTCTTATCAGCATAGATGCTAGGTCTTTTTCTTCTGCTGTTTTTGGTTTTGGTGCTAGAACCTTCAGCAAGGATTTGAATACTTTTCATAAATGCAGAGCTTTATATTGTACACAAGTCATACAGATGCATGTCTTCGATTGGAATAACTTAATCCTTTTCACTGGCTGCACAATGAGGGTTACTCTCTGTTGTGGTTAGGATTGTAATACTGGAGGGATGTTTATCCTTGTATCTGCAACACTAATGTCATAAGCTTGCTAGTAATCTACCTAAAAGAAACACTGTCCTTGCAATATTTTGAGGATCAGGAGTGTTATTAGCGTGTTCCCATGCTTCCTGATGAGCTGTCTCTGCTACACACATTATATCTTCAAACACAGTTTTTGATAGATGAGTACCAGGTGCCTAGCAGGTTGTTAACCTTTTAGGTGTCTTATTCCTCCTGTGGTGTGCTGTGGTAGCTCTGTATCAATTACCACATTTCATAGTGATCTTTTGACAACACCTTCTCAGTGCTACAAAATCGTGTAATGTTATTTTCATGTATTTGCAAAACTATAATTTGTCCTAATGTGTATATTAGTAGTTAAGAACTTTTGATGGTGGAACGGGTTCCCCAGAGAAGCTGTGGATGCCCCATACCTGGAAGTGTTGTCCCTGCCCATGGCAGGGGCTTGGAAATAGTTGATCTTTAAGGTCCCTTCCAACCCAAACCATTCAATGATTCTCGCAAAAAAATGGATTCAAGACATTGAAAGCATATTCTGTTTGTCTGCCTTCATAGACATATAGGCTGTGCTCCGATTTAGTCTTAACACATGCTGTGCTGTAGATAATGTGTGCTTGTGCAAAATACGATTCCTAGAGGAACAGCTGTGGCTGTATCAGTGGTTACAAGTCCAATTATTTTAAGCGAGATTGCCTAGCAAATACCCGCTTTGTGGGTGCTTATTTGACTTAATTCATTTAGACTGGGTAATTTTCAAACAAATGCCTGTTAAAAGCGAGCTGGCTAGAACTTCTTTCAGCAGTTACATTTCATGGATAGCAGTCTGCCAATAGGTTTGGAGCTGTGAGAGTGAGAAATGGCATGAGCCGAATTAGTTAATTCTGGGAACTTCAGCTTGTAGATAGGAGAGGCAAAACCCATGTAATTGTATTCCAAACCAGATGAGGACTTTTGTTTTGGTTTGGGCAACCCCATAATAAGTTAAGAATCAAAATAAAGATCTCCAAGCTACTCCTGCAGCTTTATAAGAAAATTTTTACATGTAAATAAAAAAGATAGTTTTGATGAACTTTGTACCTGTATGATAAGAACTAAAAAAAGATTGCTGTACTTCAAAGCATGAGAATTGGTCATTGCATTAGGTGACAGATATTATAAACCTTTTCAGTCTAAAAGTCAGTACTGTATGACTGGAGCCGAGTGGAGCAGGTGGTGTGGACTCTTGCAAGGAAGTTTAGAGCAGACACTTCAGTCCAAAATGCTGTGGGGGGAAGTCTTCTGACGTAAGCACTGCAGTGTGGTTTTAGCCAGGCTGCTGGCTTGGTGTAACTCATCAGTTGTGCATTTTGTCAGAAATGATGCTCATTAACGTGGGTTAAGCACAATGCTCAATTCTGCTCAGCGTGCATTTGTATTCACAGCATCATTGTCACAAAAAGTGTGTTAGGAAGCTTTATGTTGGTCAAGCTGTTTAATTATTTTTAAAATCATCCAAGTTCCTTGCTTATATAGTGAGACAAAGAGTAAGAGATTTTGAGAACTGTTAAACAGTCAGAAAACTTTGGCTATTATCATTTGAGACATGTAATGGTGAAAATACACAGCAGAGTCTGGCTATTGCATGGCAAATGGCGCAGGATTTTCAGCAGTTATTGACTAATAGTGCTGGTTGTTGTTGCCTTAAATCTGGTGGGATACTTTGGAAAACAGTAACTGGGTTATTGTGATGTAGTCATAGAAAGTTAGTCATAGTCATAAATTGTCTATTTGTACGCTTTGTTTTTGCCAGCCTTTTTAATGAGAGGTTTGAGGATACCTTAATCTTGCAAACTGGCACAGCTTGTTTATTATATATTTTTGAAATCCAGGTTCTTTCAATTGATAGCATTTTATTCCTTTTTCACACAGTTTAAATTATATTGAACTGTGCTGTTCTTTTAAGTGTAGGGATTATCACTCAGCAAGGCATCTTTCTAAATTTAGAACATATTTTAAATGTATCCATTAATAGTGATTTAGTTCGTTTCCTGAAATGTTAATTCATAAGGGCAATACTAAAGTTGTCACTAAGGGACTTAATTCTATTTTTAAATTCTTTAATTTCAGAGGAAAATTTGCAGTGGTGAAGAAGTGTATCCAGAAAGACACTGAAAAAGAGTTTGCAGCAAAATTCATGAGAAAAAGAAGAAAGGGCCAAGACTGCCGGATGGAAATAATCCACGAAATTGCAGTCCTTGAGCTGGCACAATGCAACCTTTGGGTCATTAACTTGCACGAAGTTTATGAAACTGCAACAGAGATGATTCTAGTCCTGGAATAGTAAGTAGTAGTAATAATTCCTGAATAACCTTGTGCAATATTCGCTTAAAACTAATAATGTAAAAATACTGTGTATCAATATGAATAGTGTGAAAAGATTTTATTGCTTTCCTGTTAGACTTGCTTGAGTTCAAAAAGAATTGCTAAGAAAAGCAGTATTATAAGAAGTTACATGCAGTCTTTTAACTACTGCAGGTTATAATAAATTTCTCCAATTATGTATTATCTTTCAAAACTGAACTCTAATTTATGTAGCTAAAAAAATTTTAGTGAAATATGGACTGTGTACACTCCCTACTTGTAAAAGAGGAAGAGGAAATAAACTTCAGTTTTTGAACAGATACTCACTGCTTATTTCATTGACGGTGACAAAGATAGGGTGAAATCTGGGGGTGTTTTACCAGTTATGAAAAAGTAATGTTTTTGTTAAAAAGAAACTATCAAAACCCCTATGACCTGCAATGAAAAACCCTCTAAATCATTATCTTTTTGGGGAAGAAAAAGTAGGGGGATTCAGACCTAGAATAGTTTTTCAAATGACGTTTAACTTGTGACTCTACATTTGTCTGTGTGGGTTTCCCCAGTTGAGTTTGTCCAGACAGGCATTTCTGCAGCTGTTGTGACTGTTCATCTAATACACTAGTGACTTAGATATTTGACATCTAGGTTCCAAGAGGCAGACAAATGCTTGTTGATGTTGAACTCTGTTAAGATCCTGTTTTAGCTGTATGGATTTAAAATAATTAGGAGGGGAAAAGTGAAGCTCAGTAGTTCAGAATTGACTTAACCTGTCTGCTAACATAAATCTAGTTTGTACCTTGCTTTTGGTAACAAAAAGAAATGGTGAGAAATCATGTGTCCCAATCTGATCTTGTTTAGAAATCAAAAAAACTGTTTTTAAAGCTCAGTGAAATGGAATGAGACACTGTCTGCTAAGGCAAACTTCCTTCTAGAATACATTTTTTTGTAAACATGATTGTGCCCTTATGGAATCCATGGTTTATGAAATATTCAAGTATCTGTTATACTGTGAAGGTGTGACAGCTTCTGGATTTTAACTGCTGTTACTGGAGACTTGTAAATACATGCTTTAAACACTAGCAGCACAAACTTAACTACAATACAGTTTAGATTTCTGGATCCCATAGGGCTACAGGAGTGGTGAAATCCAAAGTTTGGTATGAGCAATGGGTTTTGTGATCATTTTAATGTAAAATTGCTAGTTTTCTTTTAAAACTCAATTATCTTCCAATTGCAAAACATTTTAATCCAAAGTATTAACTAGGTTGTTAAGTAATTAACAACGTTATTGTTTTTATATGCATCAAACAGTCATACCTTGCTCCAGATAAATAGCTGTGTGTTAGACTTGTAGATTACAAAAACAGTCTTTCCCTGACTTCAGCAAACGTGTCTGGATGCTGCTTTAATGTCAGCATGTTCCAGAGACATGTTGCAACAAAACAGGTATGAATATTAGTAAATTTCTGACATTCTATATGCAGAGGATGAAAGAACATATCTAGACTGCAAGCTTCTCTAGGGCATTTCAGTTTCTATTAAGCTTGACGGTCTGTGTGGCAGATCTTTATCTTGGGAAGGAGAAAAACAATACCTAATTGTTGGCCACTGACTTTATCTGCTATGGTTTTCAAGCTTCTTGTCTTGATGTTGAATCTGTTACAAGGGGTGAAGGGGACACCTAGTGCTTTGCCTTCATGAAGAGAAATATTAATGTTACATGAAGGGTTGTCTTTCGAGCAGTATCAATTTTTGACAGAAAGCAAAATCGGCCGCTGTTGTTACTAAGTGCTGAGCAATGGGAAGCAATGAGCCATTACAGTGTTGGCTTCAGTATAGTATAGCAAAGTGATGGCTGCATCCACCCTGACAGCAGTCTCTGACTTCTGTTTGTTGTTGCCAAGACCTCATACAGAGGCTTTAAGTAGGGGTTGAGGGGGCAAGTCTGACGGGGTAGTATGTAAAGCCTGAAATTAATCAGTGGGTCAGTCACATTTAGTCATGTTTCTAGATTTCAGTGAAAATGGAACAATTGAAAAAGAAAACCAGGCTTTCACTGAAAAAAGTCAAGAGTGTCTAGGAAACCTGATGCATCAGATGTAACAGGAAAAAAGCAAATTTGGTAACTTTGGGTCTCAATACTTGCACGCAACCTACCTGGCTTTTTCCAATTTCTTTTGAAAGAAAGAGCAACAGAGCACCTCATGCTTAAGAACTGGTGGGTTTTGTAAGTATTCATCACCATATATTACGCATCTATGGAAGGGATAGTTTACATTAGTGGGTCATTAATGGTTCAGATATCACAGAAACCTGTATGTGTAACTTCAAAATCTTAGCTGCTAAGTATTTTTTTGTGAAGAGCTTCTGAACTGAATAATCACCTGCCGGGGTCTTGTGTAAGTAGTAAACTCTTGTTACACTTCCTTTAAAAAAAGAAAAAAAAAAAAGTCTTTATCATTTTGAAGACAGTGTTGGGTTTTATTTGGTATGCTGGATGCAGTGCTTTTTTCACCTACAGTTATTTGGGGCTGGATAATATTACTACTTGTATTGGACATTACTTAGTCCTACTTACTGGAGGTGTGACTGGTTAAAGTAGGAGTCTGCTGGAAGGAAACTATTTCATTTGGCATGGGATTCAACAGAGAACTGTAAGCAAAAAAACTGTAATCGGGAATAACTGCTGCTACAATATTTGCATCTTGTCTATTAGCAAAGTTATTTTAGATGGCAGTCTCAAATCTCAAAAACTAGGGGAAAACATCTCAAATGATATTAGTTCTTGTGTTTCATTGAGTTCTTGGGCTGTCTGATTGGAAAGGTTAAGGGAAAAAAGGAAAAAAAAAAGAAAAAACAACCAAAAAAAACCCAAAAAACCCAACCACATTTGTCTGAGATCCAAGAACTTAAAAGAACAGTATCTACAACTTAATACATTTGGATGCTTCTCTTCCCCTCTGTCCCCTCATCAGATAGGGATTTACAGTTTTCTCAGGCTTTGGGGACATTGGTATGTTATGATAGCCTTACACCGGAAAAATTCTCAGTAAATTCACTTGTTTGCTTACTGTCTAATGGTATGCCTAGCCAAGGAAGGGGGGGTATGACTGTCAGCTGTAGTGAATGTGAATCTTTGGCGATAGTGTCACAACCACCTTGGTGTGATCTTCTTGTAATATAAGCTTTGTGTACAGAAAGCAAATTAATTTCCTTTTATCTTCCAAATACAACCCTTTCAAGAAAGGCTTTTGACAGAGCATAAAGTTCAGGAAGAACAATTTTGGCCCTTGTAGACTATATATGGTCTCGCTCAGCATTTGAAATCAAGTATATTCTAGAACTTGTTGTCTATATGTCTGTATTCTAAGGATTTGTACTTCTGAGTCTTTCAGAAGACTGTCTTAATGTCTAATCCATTAAAGCTGGGGTAATGTTTAGTTTTTTCAGATGCACTGAAATAGATTTGTTCAGTCTTTTTCTAATTATATGCTAAGTGACTGTGTTAGTATTGGAAGTGCACTTGAAAGAAGTAGGATGCTGAATTCCATACAGTGCATTGTTAAGATATGTTTCCAGGAAGATAAGCAGTTTCCGTTGAATTTAAAGACAACATAATTTTAACGAAGTGTAATGCTCCAGATTGTGGAATGGTCCATTTATGCTGATCAAGAGTAATAAAACGTTAGTGTGCTTTTCACTTGAAACTATAGAGAAGTTAATGGCACAACAGTACTTTCATAAACAAATCAAAATAGCTAAGTAATTCTGGTTGCCAGAACTGTCAAGTTTGGAAAGAATTCTTATGTCTTGCTTTTTTTTTTGTACACTAAGGGAGCGTGTACCAGAGAAATAAGGCATTCTAAGTAACACTGGATTTTAAAACTCTTGTGCTCTTAAATATTTCCTTATCCTTTTCCCCCGCCCCCCTGGTTTAAGATGGCTTGTTTTCATAACTACTTTCATGTCTTAAGGACAATTTTATTTTTTTTTTGTCCCCTAGGAACATTTTCTGTGGAGTTGGGTAGGGGTGCCCAGTGGTTGGCAAAGTTATTTCCTAACAACCGTTAGAAAAGCTACAGCTTAATGGAAGATGCGTTCTTAAAGGCAAAATAGGCAAATGTTATAAACACCAGAGAACTCCTGGTCTGCATATATATAGAAATCATAGCAATGACATGCCCGTAATACTTTCCTAGCAGGTATTCTAATCCCTTCTGTGTCTTCATTAGTTGGGGTTTTTTTTTTCCCCCTGAACTATAGCTAGGGAATACAAAATAAGAGTTGAAAGTGTTGTTAAGGAGCTTGGCAAAATTTGGCGTAGGTGTGCAGGAGAATCTTTTTGGAGTTCACTTTGACATTGTACTTCCAACCACATGTGACTGGGTTGGCTCACAGGTAGTGTTCTGTTTTGCTTTTAGGGAATCAGTTAAGCTCACTCCCTGGCAACAATACATGAAATGATCTTGCAGTAACAAATTTCCCTGTGTTCTTATAAAGGGTTGCTCATTACTTGTTTGAATGTGGTATTTTTGGGGTAGGATGAATTGTGTGGAAGAAATTGTTCTATGCATCCTATAGAGCAAAGTTGATCAAAAAACAAAACATTGTATGTGAAACCACCTTTCCATATGAAACTGTTTTGTAAAGGTAAGAATTTGTCTGTGATAGCTGGGAAGGGCTATATTTCATAAGTCATGAAGTGGGTGTGCATGTGTAAGGGCTGCATTTGCTTGTTTCACTCTTAAAAATGCTGATGAACCTAAACATCTTCAGAAGTACTGGGAAGTACTTAAATACCTTTCTTTAAAAAAAATAAGTTCTCTGGATCGAGGGTTTTCTACTCTCATATGGTAGTGCTGTCTCTTGATTTCTGTGATGGACATTGTCTGCTTCAACTTTTGTTGCCTTGACTTTTAACACATTTAATTCAGAGTTCTTTAAGTGCAGTATTAAAATTCTAGGTAGTTTACATTTTAGCTTGGTGCCTACTTCAATCTTAATTTGTTTATTAGTGTAACTTCATTGTAAGAGATATCTACCATATAGCAAACAGGACCCCCTTTGCTGATTTTATTTTTTTCAGTTGGGTCTATTAAAAATAAAGTATGATCCCTTACCCAGAACAGTAGGTCTGGGGTATAAATCCTATTTCACAAAATTAAATAGCAGTATTGGTTTGCTTATTTTCAGTGGTAGACCTATACCAGCAAAATCCCAGGGTTGTTGCAAATACAGTGTGTTAGTAATTTTGGTAGTAGATCTTATCGCTGTATGTGCATTATAATTCACTGCTACAAGGAATTAAATCATTCTTCCAAGTAATGTATAATGACATTCTTAAAGCAGAAAGTTTAATTTATTGACTACAGTATATGTTTTTCTGTCCCTATTTTGAAGATCCAATTGATGTTGCTTTTTAAAGAAATTTGGTTTAGAATATTAAAATACACTGGCCCATGTCCATTTTTCAAATGTCATTAATATCTGAATCCTGTTCAAAGCTGAAATATTACTAACATTTTTCTTGAATTTAAAGAAATTCAATGCTGAAGAAAGATGTGATGGTGTCAGGCACATGCAATTTTTCTAGAGGAATTAAAGTAGTAATGCTCCTTTGAAAAGCTCATTTTATTCTTGAGCTCTATCATCTTTGATACAAAGTAAAGAATTATTTAAAGGAATTTTCTTTTTTAAAGAGAATATCTTAGTTTAATAAATCAAATTGTACTGCTGTGCCAGTTAACCAGCATATAGAACATAAACATAAAACACTTTCAAAAAAATTTAAGATGTAGCCTGCTTAAATTCTTTTTTCTTGTAAGACAATTTGCAGGGAGAATTTTAAATAACAGTAATATCTGGGAAGGCAAAAAACCTTTTTTATAATTGAAGCATTTTAAGGTACTAGGACTGTAGCAGCAATTTCGATATAGACAAAATGAAAATTTGAGTATATGTAGGTGTTTTTTTCTGTGGGTACATTATCAAAATGCACCATTTTTGCAGAACTGTCATTTGCTGCTATGTTAGTATTGAATATGTCTCTGTCTTCTGGATTGCCTAGGTAATATAATTTATTAGAAAAGAGCAAGCCAAGGCAGAGTAAATGGCTATACATCAATAAAGATTAACACTTGTGCAAAGTCATGTTTGGCATGTCCCAGCTTGGGGTAACTGAAGAAGATGCTATCCTCATGGATTTCACCAGCTTTCACTAAGGGATGATTATAGAATTTCATTCAGAACAAGCATGTATATGTTGATTTCACAGTGGTAATTCAACAATCCATATGCAAAATGGCCCCATGCTAATGTTCTTATGTCCATTCTTGTTTTAAGATGGAGCTTCTGCTCTGCTTATTTTATTTTTGATGCTACCTGATTATGTTTTAAACCTATTTTAGTTCTCTGGAGTCATTGCTATACAGAGAAAGTACTACAAATGCCTTCAGAGTACTAAAAACATTAATTCATCTCTATTTTTATATTTTTTGCTACTTTGTTATTTTTTTAACATGTAAACAAACTATAAGGAAGCAAGTTGAGGGCTAAAATTTTCAAGACCATTTTTTGATGAAAACCATTTAGAAAATTAATGCATCCCTGCATACTAGAGACTTCACAAAAAAAAAATCAATTATAGGCTTTACATTTAGTCTTTTGAGTGTATGCAAAGTGTTTTGAGGAGGGTTGGGGGCGGAGCTGTTTTGCTTTGTGTTTACAAAGACTTACCTTGGCCAAATTTCCATATAATTTCATAGGAATGGCAAAAGGCATGTCTTTCATGTAAGCACAGCCCTTAAACAAATGTGGCATTCATCTTAAAGCAATGTCAGTAGTGTTTCCAAAACAGTCCCCAAAATTTCTGTACTATTCATATTCTCTAAGCTAAATGACTAAGATCTTTGCTTCTCTCCAAAGCTGCTACGCTGCAGAGAAGTCTTCCTAGGCTGTAAAAGCTTACCAAATGTTTAGTGACTGAAAATACCGCTATTGGATGCTACCACCTGCTGATCTTGCTTACGCTGAATGAAATAGGGCAAGTAGAACAAAATGGGTGCTAAACTTGGTCTTCAAAATAATAAAATTCATATTGTTCCATAGTGCTGCTGGAGGTGAAATCTTTGACCAGTGTGTGGCTGAAAGAGAGGAAGCCTTCAAAGAGAAAGATATTAAACGGCTTATGAAGCAGATCTTGGAAGGAGTTTCATTCTTGCACAGAAACAATGTGGTTCATCTTGACTTAAAGGTAAGATTGTTGCTGTATTATTATTATTTTTATTCATATCTGCTGACTTTATTTTTGGTTGTATGTCATAGTAATGCTTATTTATAAATAATACAATTTTTACCTAGATGCTCCTCAAACAATAAAATTCACCCTTTGTGATGCAGTAGGCACCAGGGTTGCAAGCCTTTTGGGGGAGTTTCTTTGATTATGTCAAATATAAATGTCATTTGATTAAAAGAAATTTAATTAATTCAGAAGTGATTTTGCATCACACCTTAAAGTGCGACTGAGTGCTTTGGGGTAAGACCTGATTCATTTTTAAAGTGCATTAAAAATGTCTGGGTATTATATGGAATTAGGTTTGGGTTTTGTACTGTCTTGACGTTTAATGAAGCAGAGGGATGGAAGGAGCCACTGGTAGTATAAAGTGTAATGTTTCAGATTGTAATGTTCATACAGGACTGGTAAACAGTATATTAATGTGTTAAATACATTTTATAACACTTCAGTATGTTTTTTAAATTACTGTAAAACTTTATTTAAATGTTTGTCATTTACTGCCAGTCGGGCAACACCCTATTGATCATAAATTATCATGATTTACTGGAGTAAATTATTTTTTTCTTACCAGAGAAAGTTTTTAAGAGAAAAGTACAGTTGTTATCATATGAAATCCAGAGTATTGCTCATGGTTAAGAAGGGAGTTGTAACAGGAATCCAGAAAACTGACCACTTCCATTGGCAGCAAGCTGCAGTTATTTTTCTTTAGCTTCCATCCTTATGTTCATATGGAAGATGCAATTTTGTCTCATTTTGTGGTTGAACTACATTATTACTAAGCAATGCAGTATAAAACGTATTTGCATTAAAATTTTCAATTCTTTTTAGGTATCCAATTGCCATATTTACTACGCTCGCAGTAAGCTGCTACGTGTTTGTTCTGTTGCTGAGATCCTTACTTCTACTTAATTGCATTTTGGCAGTATTACAAAGCTACCAGTAGATTCCCATATCAAGCTGTACATACTTAGTAGATTAGCACATCATGAACCATTTGCATCAGCTAAAGCAGATGATGCGTAATATTTGCACACAAATATGTCACCTGCCTGGTTTTCCAACCATTTATTCAAATTATCTGTGGAAGCCTTTGAAACTTTATGTAGCCCATTGATTTAGTCATACACATAGACTGTTAATAATTGAACTAAAATAAATAATGGAAAATTTTTAGCAAGTGATGTGAGAACAAGTGTTCAGAAGGACCGAAAATGAGCAGTTAAATTCCTTAAAATTCCAGTATGCTTACAGAGGATACTCAGTGTCTGTACTGTGGTTGGCCATTGAATTTCCTTGAAGCAAAGTGTGTAAAATCAATACATGTCTTTTTGTGGACAGTATATATTTATACATGTGTTCGTAGTTAAAGCTGTAGTGTTCCTTAGCACTATCAGCTGGTTATCTGTAATCAGAAATGCATTGTACTTTATTTGACTGCAGTACTTAAAGGCAACAGTAGACAGGTTATTGATTACAGCTTGTGGACAGGTACCTTTTTCAGAGTTCAGAAAAAGCTTACTTAGAAACTTTCCAACTGATCAGAAAACTTGTTATAAAACTGAACATATCCAGTTCTGACTGGAAGATTCAGCATTGCTTTGCTGGCTTATATAGAAGTTAATTAGCAGAGCAAGTTGTCTAGTGTTTAATATGTTTATACATTAATGCAGTGTGTTTTTGAAAAGTGGATTTTAATGAGTCCTGATTACAGTGTGATTACTTTCATGATATATAAGACCATCGGTCTTTTGCAAAAGAAGGTTTAGGGAAGTCTTTGGTTTATTGATGTTTATAAAGATGATGGGAACTGTAGTATTAAAACGCATGACTTGAGAAGATTGATTGACCCACGTGCCTTGTCAGACTATAAAAAGGCACATTTTCCAAGGAACTCAAAAATTGAAGTTGGGTGCTGGTTTTGGCTGTGTGTTTATTAACCCATTGGCCTCAAACAGTCTTCTGTTGTGTAGTATGGCTCATGCTGCTTTACCTAGTGGCTCACAACACAGTGAAATTTACTAGATACTTGGTTTTGTGGTGACATTTGGAAGATATTTGCAAAGTGTGCTGTGTTAAGCAAGGTGTTTGCCAATATCAGAAAGCTTTCAAATTCTTGCTAAGATGTTTTTCTTGTGCTATTAACCAAAAGTTTCACCTTTGGGTGTCTAAAGGTTTCATTTTCATTTGTCTGGTACCAATACCTTTGGAAAGGTCCATCCAGTTTTTCGTATGTTCCATCCAATTTTCAAAAAAAGTCCGGCTCTATGCCTAGAATAATTTAAGTCAAAATGGTTGCCAGTATGTGATTGTCACCTTGTTGTAGATTATTTATAAACCTAATTGACCACAGCTATGACACTGACAGCTACCTTGCTTAACTTCTGTCTGCCCCCTTAACAAATGCAAGATTTTTCCTGTGAGACTAAACGCTGTGGGAAAAATTGGGTATTTTGATGTGGGTGAGCAAGGTTGCCACCTGATAATTTCTTTCCAAAAGCATGATTCTCCTGAAAGCTGGTTGAAATATGGCTTGTTTTAATAGCACATTACAGTCATGTAATCCAGTTTTGACTTGGAGAAAGCAAATATAATGCTACTGAGTGCAAATTAAGTATCATTTGGCAGTATTGTGTTGATGCTATTTAATTTGCAGATTGCAGTCAGGAGTCTTTCATCTCTACTTAGTGGTGTATGAAAGCTGCAGAGTAAGGGAAGACTCCTTTCCCTGTGTTTTCATTTGCTGTTTAACTTGATCTTGAATTGGTGTTTGGTAAAAGCTTAAAGTAGTTGGGAATGGAAGAGAATTTTAAAAGGTGTGGGGGCTGAGGAAGGGCTAGCTGCCTGTTGTCTGCAGCAGAGGTAGATAAAGATCCTTACATGGCCCTGGGGTCTGGGAGAATGACTGCCACAAGCAGCAGTCTCATAGTATGGTGATCCAACAGACAGCTTTGCCCTTATTCTGTATCATTTTCAAGATACTGTGCTCAGTGAGGGCAACTAGCAGAACCATTATTTGATTAAAATTGTTTTGGATGTCATTTTACACCAATATTCTGAAAGCAAACTAACACAATTGCAAAAGAAGCGGCCTGTTACAAGAACATTACAGATTGATATTCTCCACTGAGCTTTACAGGTGGATTAAGGTGGAATGTTTATTGCACAGATATGTATTAGTAATAGAAGTGTAGTATTCCTTCTCTAAAGCAACACTCAGGAAACTTAAGAAAAGAGTGAAAATTAAAATACCATTTTTTCAAGGCAAAAGAACAGTTTAATCTGGAGTTCAAACCTTTACAGCAATTAGAGCAAAGCAGTTTGTTAATAGGCAGGTATAGAGTATCCAGGTTCTGCAGAACTTCTTAATGTATAGGACGTGCATTGCATATTTTGGGGGATAGTGTGATACCAATCTGTCATGTCTGTTCTCTTAGTGACTGTAGCTTTTTTCCCACTTGCACTGACCGAAAAAAAACGACCCCCAAGCAAACTCTGTTCTTGCATTTCAATTTCTTAAAGATACGGGAGTCCTTTCACTTGTTTTAGGGCAGACTGATCAGCCTAGTTTAGTATCTTTACAAACAATATAGCTAGGGTATCCCAGCTAGCCAGTTTTTCCTGTTTCCGCCCATTATTCCTTGGATAATTCCTGTCTTTTCTTCTAGGCATGTGATTTTTTTGCAGTACTATAAATTAGATACCTAACTTCATTAATGTTGCAGGTTAAGGTGAGGCATTGATTAGTTTAAAAACATGAGCTTTATTATGTTCCTCAGTCATAGTCTTCTTAAAACCAACTAAAGATATGAGCAATATTAGGGCCAAAGCCTTGTAGAAACTGCTGGAATAATGATTCCAAAACCTGTTGGCAAGGTAGGGTTGAAGGGTATCCTATATTATTAAGTACACTTGTAACAAACAATTTGTGTGACTTGCAGAATAAATTTCCAAATGAGACCAGATCTTTGTACGCATTGCCTTAGTTTGGCCGTTGCACTGACGTTTGTAGTGTCAAGAAAGCTATGGCCTTCGTGTGGTGGTAGTTTAGTCCAATTTGAGTGAAAAAATGTAACACTGGTTAATATTTGCAATGTATAAATTATGCTTTTCAGTGCTGTTAATCTTAACATGATGATACGGGTACAACCAACGTATCAAATTCCTAAAACCTAAATTTCTGCTTCTTGGCAGCATGCCTGGAAAATACAACTTTTTGTCCTGTTTCTATATTCTTTCCCAAAGTACCCATTCCTGCCTGTGCTGACTATGGCAGTGGCTAGACTCGTGTGGCCACACCATGTGGCTTCTGTGCACATACCAATCCTGCAGCAAAGTGCATCCATTCAGATCGCCCGTTTAGGCAAGGATTTTTTTGTGTGTTTTTCTTCAGTGCACAACATAGGTTCTAAATCGGAACGATTAAGCCTTACTGCTGTAGAGGGGGAGGTTTTCCAATGTTGCCATTTCACAGCTTTCATCAGCCATTTCATTACTGCTTGATGGTAAGAGTGAAAGGCCTTTTTCGGAACGGCTACCAGGAGAGCCTTTGGCCTGCATCTCTCTTGCCATTGTGGGCTCATCAGCATTAGGCAAACCTAGATGGATTATAGCAGAAGAAAAACAAAAGAGAAACAGCATTACAGATGTGGGAAAATGACCTTCCTTTTCTTAAAGCTTTAGAGTAATTGTGTTGAGCTGAAAGCTATGGTAAGTTCAAAGCTATGGCTTCTTTAAGGTTTCATGCTGGTGTTTAGACTGTCACCTCACATGAACCCCATAATGATTCCTTAAAAGAAGAAAACAACTGTTATTTTGTTATGAGTTGATTTAGGGTTATGACTCAATTCATACTGTAGACAGGTGGGTGGGTTTTTTTTCTGCATAGGTGTGTTTTGAGTAATAGGATTGTTTTCAAAAAAGACAATAAAAACCTCTTCTGGCAACTACATTATCTACCAAAATATTATAAAACAGAGCTTAACAAAACAAAACCTTTCTATTAAAGACTTCTCTTCATTTAAATATAGAGAACAAATGTTTTTCTCATACTTTCTATTTGGCTCCTCAGTAACTAAATTTCCCACTGGGAAGAACATCTGAGAGGCTAATTAGGGAGACATGGTCAGCTTTTTTGGATGTTTGCTTTTCTAATACAAATACAGAATTAAAAATGGGAACTATAAAGCATATGGTAATGCGCAGCTCCAAAAGCCTGTCCACCAGATTCCAGTTTGTAAGCAAAAAAAAAAACAACCAAAGTAACACATGGATTTACAAACAGAAAATAGATTGACAGCATCATGGAGTGAGTTTGAAATACCATGGTTTAGCTTTGCAGGAATGAAAGAACTTGACTATGTTTAGGTCTCACAGCAAGGAGAACTGGCTCAAGATTTTTAAAATGTTCTTGCAGAGTTTTATTTCTGTGCTCAAAAGCAAGGCTTTTCATGTGAAAGCATGCCTTTGCCTTCATCACTGACTAGGGATGAGGAGAGAATGGCGAGGGGCTGGTGAGAAGGTATAAATGTTGGTGGTAATCCAGTTGAGATTATCAGTCAGTGGTTGCTTTGGTGTTCTTACTCTTTTGCCCTCCTCCCTTTTCAACCACCCCTGGTGCAAGATGATCCAGGTTCCCAATAAATAAAGGCTTGTTCGCTTTTGTGAAACCTGTGCTCACCAGGGGCATGAACACAGTGTCAACTGTCAGTGTTACCATTCGGAGAAGTTAATGATAGAGTCCAATGTGATCATTGGCCTGGGGGCAGGGAGGGTCACACCTTTATTTTTTGGCAAGGATATGCTTCAGTTGCAAAAAAAAAAAATCTTTAAGACCTGTTGTCTTAAGTTAGTTTTCAGGGTTTTTTTTAACTGAGCTAGCGTTTAAAACAGATGTTAAGGAACTTCTTAATGACCACAAAGTTGCTTTGAAGGATGACAGCCAAGATCTAGTGACGTCAGAGCAAACAAGTTTATCCAAAGGTGATGCTCTTAAAAACCTGTTTTTCAGGCTGCTATATTTTTTTTTAAACTGTTCTTCAGTTGGTGTTCTGTAATACAATTGTTTGTACTTTGAACAAGATTGAGGTCAGTTGCAACAGACTTTTCTTTAAACAGGTGTAGTCAAAATAGTTTTATGTGTTCAGGCTTTGTAAAATGATTGGGTGTTTTTGGAGACCCTTCAACAAGGAGGTATTTTACATCATCTAATGGAAGGAAGCAAGGAGGGAAGGCGAGTTAAAAAGGTGATATGGAGGGCTAAAGGTACTATGCAGAGGTATTTATATGCTGTTGTTAAATGATAGCTATTGGCATGTGGGTTTGTGTGTTCTAAGCTAATAAAGGTAGACGTTTGATTCGCAGTTATAAACAGAAGATCCCACCACTCCTTTTAGCCCACTTGTGTCTTCAAGTTCACCTTGGAGGAAATAAGTAAATGATCCTGGGTATCATATGAGGAAATAAATAAATGATCCTGGGTGTCATACTTGTTATGGAATGCATTATTGCTACTCATGAGCTAAAATAATTATGCAAGATGGTGTCATAGGCATTAGATTTGAGTGATCCTGAAAGTCTCCTCCTTTTGTCTTTCAGCCGCAAAACATTCTACTAACCAGTAAGTCTCCTCTGGGAGACATCAAGATAGTAGATTTTGGCCTTTCCAGAATAATGAAGAGCAGTGAGGAACTAAGAGAAATTATGGGAACTCCAGAATATGTAGGTAAGTTGTTACTGTAGAAGTGATGTAGAAGTCCAGGCTCTTGTGGAGTGAAAAGAAACCACCTCCATTTGGTGAATGCCAGACTGGCTGTGCTGAAAGGTCAGGTTGGATGTGGTACGGCTATAAAAGGTAGAACTGGCCAGCCTTGCGGGTCTGAGTGGTGATGCTGTGTTTGTGCTGAAGATGAGTACACACTTTATATGGCTTTTAGCAGCAGTGATAACAAGTACCATTTGAATTCAAAGTTCAAAATTACATATTCAGTCTCTGAATAAAATATTTTAGCCTGTGGAGGATTGTATCCATTTTAATGAAAACAAACAAACAAAAATACCACAAATAATTCCAGGCCTTCAAAATGTACTTGAAAATACTTTTAAGTTGTTTGGTATATCTGTATGGGTTTCAGTGCTGGAATACGCAATGTTAGATACTTCTGATTATTCCCATAAGGAATCTGTTGTACAGCTTTATTAGGAAGAAGACTAGCCTGGCTTCTGAAGGTGTCAATAAAAGGAAAACAATTATGTTTTTTTACTTAAAACCAATGAATGATAATACTCACTTAAGTAACTTGAATAGAAACATGTTGTCTTCAAAAGGCATACTTCATACTGTCATACTTCAAATGACTTATCTTAAATTTTACCTCATACTCGACATTGCACTATATAACTACAATATAATGCCTGCATGTGACAAAAAAAAACTTGGTTTTTTTTTCCCTGAATAGCTCCTGAGATTCTGAGTTATGACCCAATCAGTACAGCAACTGACATGTGGTAAGTAGAACAAATTAATAGTCATACTAACTTACTTTACTTGAAAGTGGGGTTTTGTAAAAAAAACCACCACACACCCTAAAACACTGCTTTTCTATTTTTGTTTTTTTTTACTTCTAATTTAGGAGTATTGGAGTACTGGCATATGTTATGCTAACAGGGATATCGCCTTTCTTAGGGGATGACAAACAAGAAACATTCTTAAATATATCTCAAATGAACGTAAGTTACTCTGGAGAGGATTTTGACCTCATATCAGAGTCTGCTGTGGATTTCATCAAAACTCTGCTGGTTAAGAAGCCAGAGTAAGTAAAATACACAACGGTGTGTGCTAATGTGTCAGACTGGATTAATTTTTAATGTGGCAAGTGCTGGCATTTTCACTTGTAAAGTACAAGGGAAGGGAGCTTTGATTATTCATATTTCATTGTGCTATTACTTTTCATGTCTATGAAAAGAGAATTCCTCCATTTCCCTCCAAACTTGCGTATTCTGAGTGTGTCCAAGTGTTAGTAATCAGAACTCAAACTGGTTTTAGAAAACTATATGAATGCGTGTGGTACAGGATACTGACTTTCCTTGCCGGTTCTTTGCTGATGTCTCTTAAATGAACAGTGCTTTCAGCCTTTTAATTTTTTTATGTTAGTGGAGTACCTTACTCTTTTCTGGTTCATTAATACGCTTTTCTCAAGGGGCAGCAAACTGGAAATTCCAGGTCTCAAAATAGAAGAGGTGTTTTGTGTGGAACTTCACCAGTTCTTTGTGGGACATGTCAACTATTGAAATTGCCTACTGCTTGTCTATGGGAGATTAAGAATGCAAGGGTTGGGTAATTTTCCTATATATTAAAAAAATAATCTGTATATGAAAGTTGATTGGCAACAGGGGAACATACCGATATGTAAGGATCTAGGAACTCCTTTATTTTAGACGTTAGCACTTCATTTCCTTGGGCTTCTATTGGTCTTTTTTGGTAAAAGATGGCTATCAGTGTGTTTTGTTGTTTGCTTGTTGTTGGGGTTTTTTTAAAGTTCTGTTAGTTTGTCTTGAATACAAACATATCCTTGGAATAATTTGTATGGATCTCTTCTGCAAGGTATACTGGATTTCAAGTTCATTTGGACATTTACACTTTCCTCCTTTTGCAGGGACCGGGCAACTGCTGAAGAATGTCTTCAACACCCGTGGTTAGAACAAAGCGATAATCCTGCTTGCAGGTCCTGGAATAAGAGTACAGGAGGGGAGACCAGTGATGCCAGCCAGAAAGATGGAGATTCTACCTCTGAAAAACCTGTAGATGCTGAGAAGACTGAAGAGGAAGAATCAATAGTGACAGAAGAACTAATTGTAGTGGCTTCATATACACTGGGACAATGTAGGCAGTCAGAAAAAGAAAAAGTAACTGAGCAGAAAGCCATTTCCAAACGATTTAAGTTTGAGGAACCATTACTGCAAGAAATACCAGGAGAATTCATTTACTGAACTGTGTGGAGCTTCATAGTTATAACTGGAAGGCAGTGTTTTCTACTAAACAAAAATACCCTAGCCAAGTGAATTTCGGATATGCAATAAATGTTCTAGATAAAATGTTGATAAATGGCATCCAGGGAAAATGTGCCAAGTTTTAATTTCAAGTGGCTGACAGGAATTTAACAAAGATAAAATGCTCATTTTTGTTTGTAATTTTTATTTCTGTGTTTTTGTTGCTTGATAGCAGAGTTTTTGTTAATTGTTTCAGTGTTTTGGAGAAGTTGATATTGGAAGTGTTTCAATGACAGATGTCAAGAGGAGTATTTTAGGATATGTTTTGGCATTTAATGCAAATATATAATGCTGGGCTTTCCTCAAACACCTTTTAACACTCCTGACTTCAATTGAACTGTCTACTGGTCTAAAAATTGTATGAGGGGGAATTTGATCAACTGGTTTGACATACAGATTTCAAAGCTATACTGTGTGTAATTCATTTATATCAAGGCAAAGACACAGCCTGCTCTGGTGTGTAGCCAAACAGTGAGCTGTGCTCCTCTAGGAAGAGGTGCACGTGTCCCACAGGTAAAGAAATCTGTATCAGGGACCAATTCCAGATCCTCAATGGTGATACTTCCTTATTTGGAAGCACGGTAAAATCCTGCTCTGGAGGGTGAAAAGTTTCCATCGGTCACTCTTGAGAGCTAGCAAAGATCGCTCCCTTCCCCTCCCGTGTTGGGGGAGATGTGCTAACAGAATCCAGCTCAGTGTGACTACATAGTGTTGATGAGTGGAAAAAAGAATGACAGTCAGATGTAGCCCTGCTGAAGTTACTCTGTCCACTGACTTCAACATGTTACATCAGACAGTTTGTCCCAACTAACGATAAATCAGCCCTTGATTCCGCCTCCCCCAGAACCCAGCTGGGGTTTTACTGGGAGCATGAGGTCATTTCTGCCTTCTTTCTGTTCCTTCTAACCACTGCTTTAGGGAAGAAAGAAGCATCCTTAGGTTAAATTGCATAACCTTGTTCAATGTAGCTATCAGATGAGGAAGATGCTGCTTCCTCTGAAACAGTGAAGCACAACTCATACCTCGTGCTTCCTGGTCGCTCTCCCTTAGCCTCTTGGAAAAACAGCATGTGTGTGACGGGGCAGAGTGGGATTAGGGAGCTCTGTGGATGGGTCATAGTTCTCAATGGGCACGGTCCCTCAGAGAACAAAGCTGGGACCAACTGGGCATCAAAGTTGACTGGTTTTTGCAATGTACAGGTCTGAGGATCTCAGAGTGCTGGTTTTCTAAGAAATATTTCATAATGATGCTGTTCCAAAGTTTAATTTTTATGTAATTGAAGTTTAGTACTATTATATTGCATACTGTTAACTATTCAACTATTTATTTGGTTTCCTTATGCTGTTTCTTTATAATAAACCCTGACAAAAGTTTTCCTGCTATAAAGCAATGAATAGAAACTCTTAAGGTAGTTTTTCCTTTTTTCCATGTTGTTACAGACTTTTCCTAATTTCAAATGTACCAAGAACGTTCTTACTCTTGTAGTGAACAGTTCAGTGCTCTCTGCTAATATTTCGGTTCCTCCTTCACGTGAAAGGCAGATGGCTTATTAATAAAGCTTTAGCAGTGCTGGGGTGATCTGATTAGCATTGCTGTAAGGGTGGGAGAAAAAGTGCTAGTAAAGAAGAAAATTGAGCTAAAGCCAGTGTGACGCCAAGTGGGGCAACAAGCATTTTTCTGTAGGGCTTCATTGCCAGTGGTCTGGTTGCCTTCACTTGAAGCCACATCAGAAAAATTGCACCTAAATTAAACTGTTCTGTCAAGCTTCTTCCCCTGTGGGATTACATACTGAATATTCTTGTAGGTAGGGCAGCTTCCTCCTTGAAGACCTTCATATAAGAAAACCCAGTAGTACTCATAATTGAGTTTGGATGTGGGTTTTTTATATTTTAATGCAGACATGCCTTTCACACTGTTTTCCCTCCTTTTGTAGAGAGCAGCCTACAGATTCTTCCTGCAAAGCTACATGCAAGGTTTTCTTGGATCGCTGTGGCTGGCCGTTAGTAGAAGTTAAACAAGAATCTTTGAGCCAACAGAGCAGTTATCTGGGTGTTTCTGGAGCTGGGCGGCAGCTGTGTTACTGCATGGGTGCTGACCCTACCTGCGACACCGATCTGTTTCAGGCTTTTTAGGCATGACACTGCTCTTCATGGGCATCTTTTAGTGTTCAGCCATTTGCCCATGACAACTGGGTGAGGGGACATTAACTCATGAAATCCTTTTGTGCAAAATTGCAATTTCTCCCAGCTTCATCGCTGTCATTTTGACCTTTTTTTCGCATCTCTACTTCCTTACTTTTACAAATAGAGCAAAGTGCTGGGGCTGACATCCCACCCTGACAATGTTCTGTATCTGTATACCTAAATGTGTAATAGCTCATGGCTGCTCAAAGCAAATCATTTGAGGGACATACACCTGTTTCAATTCCTATTTGTAACCACAGATCATGTCTCAGATGGAAACTGGTACTAATGAAAAAGTGTAGATGCTGAGCAGCATACATTTTGTCCTGTATTTACTGGTTTAAATGTATGACAATGAAGCTTAACGTGTATAAATGAACTATTACAAGGCCAGCTTCCCTTGATTTGGCTGCTTTGAGATTTCCAGTGGGCTGCATTTGTTTAACTTGTGCCTTAAGGTGATTTTATAAAGTGTTTTTTAACATCATTAGAATTTGTATAAAGTTGTGAAAGTTTAATAGTGTAAGTTACAAACAAGGCATCTTAGATTGGCCTTGTAATAGGAAAAAATTTCTGTAACACGTAACAGCAGGACTGTCAGCCGGTCCCACATGCTTGAAGCTGTTTCTGTTCCACTAAGTGTGGGTAAAGCTGTAAATGAGGTATTCTTACCCTGCGCTGTAGAAAGGGGCTATTGTGGCTCATGTTCTCAAAAGGCTGAGTTACTTGTGAAGTAACACATTAAGAGTAGGAAGAAAATCACAAGCTTGTGAAGAAGAGCTGGTTTTCTGCAGCTCTGTGAATATGGGATCGGCATGTACGTTTGCTGAAGAAAGCTGCTTATGCCTTACGGTGTTTGTGGGGAGGGGGGTGGTTGCAGGGAAGGAATCAACTCCTTGGCCCTCGTGGGCAATGCTCTCTGTCCCTGCTCTCCGGGCCCGGCACCTGCCGGCTGCCTTCGTAATGCTGGGAGCACGGCTGCTCTTTGCTGGAGTGCGGGAAGCTGGAAGGGGTGGGAGTGCAGATGTTCATGGAAGTTGCTGGGGAACTGCCTTTTTTGTGGTTCTGGTGCAAGAGCCGCAAGCTGTAGCTACAAACGGGGCAGGTCCAGGCCTCTTGCAGCTGGAATAAACAGCAAAGTCTAGTTGAAAGCAAAGCCTTGTCCCCTCTTGTCTTGTTGCTAGGTCCACCTCTTCAAGCAAGAGGCTGTAGAGTTTATAGCCATTAAAAGTTCTATACAATCATTCCCCGCCCCCCCCCAAAGCTGAACCTGCATGGTGATTTGTCTCATTTCTTACACGTTTCATTTGAGGGTCCCTAAATACAAAATTCCAGCTCGTGATCTACCAGGTAAATCTTGAGAGCTGTTAGGCAGGACATGCAAGTAGAAATTCAGTGCCTGTTCTCCACTGGTGGTACTGGCAGGGGACAGCAAGGAAGGTGGGCCATGCACCAAGTTATTCCATGGCTTAAGATCTCCCTTGAATATTCCAGGTGCTGCTCCTGGAAGACAATTTCACATTTTAAATAAATAGTGCCAGCTCATTGTACTTCTGATAAGGTGTTTACTGTTTCAGGAACTTTACAATAAATGAAATTTTGTTTTCTGGACAGCTGATGGGTCTTTTGTTCTTCACGTGTTGGGAAACACTTTAAACCATTTAAAAAAAAAAGAAACCCTATTCTTTCTTCAAGACAGCATTATTGATCTGAAACAATTCCAAAAGTTACGGTAGTTTTTCTGGTGCAGGATGACTGGGATCAACAGTAAAGCTAAAGTACAGCACTGCCCTGCGAACGGCTGCATGTTAAACTCGCCTGTGGTTGGTGGCTGTGCACCTTCACGCTTGGCTTCAAGCGCTCACTAGAAATACTGCTGGGCCTGGGCTGTGGTATATTAGATGGAGTCCCCTGTTCAAATGCCTTTGCTTTTCTCCGAGGGCCTACCTAAAGTTATTTTTCTCAACACCTGTAGGACAGGCTCACTGATATTTTAGTTTTCTGAATTACACATTTGCACAGCAAATGTAAGATGCACCAATAATCTTTTCCAGTCTAAAGCTGTATGCTTGCACTGCAGGGGTCTTCACAATACAGCAATTACTGATGCTCAATTAAGCTGTCATTGGGATTAATAAATAGTCACATTATCCATGTAAAGCTTCCTGGTTGGTTTGGTTGCGGGTTTTTTCTTGGTATATAATAAACCTAGAAGTATATTTCCATTAAACTTTGGACTGTTATTACCTTCCTGAAGATGCTGGGGGTTGGAAAGGTGCTATTTAAATGCCAGTGAATGGTGTGCGGTGTAGGACAGCTGTGCATCCAGGACAGGGTGGAGCAGATGGGAATCAGAATTATTCCAGGTTTCACAAATCCTGCTGAAATGTGTGCTCCAAAGCAGTGAAATTTTAACACCCCCTCCAGGATGCGCCATGTCCGGGGCTGTTATTTGCCTGATGTGACTTTCCCATGGGGGGAAAGTCAGAGCATCGACTAGATGCTGGGTAAGAAAAGTATTTCCTCTTCTGTGGAAAGGCATTTCCTCTTCTAACACTGCTTAATTTCGTTAATTGCTCCTGTTATTAGACAGCTGATAACTGTATACCTCTGTGAAAGTAAAATATTTTGGTTCCATAAAAATACAACCCGGAAGCTTCATAAAACAACAACAACAAATAAGTCATATGAGTGTGTTAAAAATTACCTTAATTAAGAAAAGGTTATGATTTGTCAAAGCAAAGGAAAGCGTTAGGACCACAACAGTTACTGTGAAATTAAGAGAGGAAAGGGAACTTAACTACTTGAAGGGATTATCTTTTTTCCTATAAATGCACAGAATTTAATTGTGCTGAGTCTTTGCTTGCCTGTGCCATCAGAATCACAGCGAAGCTGGTGAGGTGTCGAAGTCAGTGTACCCCACCTCTTAATTACTTTGTAATCCCAGTACAGACCGAATTGCGCAGGTGCCTTTCCACAGATCCTGACAGGAAAATCTCCTGGGCTGTTGGGGTATCGCCTTGCTGCCTGCCACCTTTCAGGAGCACCCTGCAAGACCCAGCTGGTCTGGTGGCTGGGTGGAAGTTCTTGTCGCGGGACTCGCCAAGCACAGAGAGGTAAAGGCTGTCTCCAAGAAGTTACTGACTCAAGGTGCTTGCGTCTAAATCTTCTAGGAAAGCCAATTGTCAGAAACTGCATTAGATTGGTCAAGAAATTAACATGATTCTAGTATTTTCATACACTTGGTGCTACACAAAACGAACCAAAGGTGTTTAGCCAGGTGTGATGCATCTTCCAAAGTAACGCCAAGAACGTGGTGGGTCTCCATCACTACTGGTGTTACAGGACTGCCCGGGCCAAGCTGCAGGGAACGCTGCAGCCAATTTTGCAGCAAAAAATGCAGGAAAGTGATTTTGCTTTGACCAGCAGCCAAGATGCAGGAAAGAACTGGATGTGCCCTCATTTCTAATAGGGAGGTAAATCCAAACAGCTAACGGTCCCTGCGCAACACAAGACCTCTGCCCCAGCTAGAGAGTGAACTGCCGGGGCTGAGTTGGACAAAACCATGTTACTACCAGGAGAAACATGCTCGAAAGGGCGAACATCCCCCTGCTCAGCATTTACAAAGCTAGAGCTTTTAAAACACTTGGGTTCATATAGCCCCTGCGTGCTAGTTGGGTCCATCTCAAATAGGCACAAGCGTTTTAACAGTCCACAAAGCAGTATTTGTTGTTCCTCAGCTCTAAATTAAGTTCGTGCCCTGAACAGCCTGCTGCCTGCATGGTTTCCTTGAGGGGGAGGACTGCCTGGCAGAAGCTATTAAAATCAAACGAGACAGTAAGAAACAAACATGCAATCCGGCAAAGGTCATGAAGATGATGGTTGTTTCAACCACGCCAACAACAGCAGAAGGAATTATGCAAATACTCAAGTCAATTTAAAAGAAATTGTTTAACATACTGAAAATGATGATTAAAGGATTGCAGCACCTGTTAACGAGGCCGAGAGACCTGTGGTTGTCAGCCTGGAGAAGAGAAGGCTCGGGGAGAGATCTTACCAGCGTGTATAAATACCTGTCGGGGAAAAGTAAAGAGGATGGAGCTGGGTCCTCCTCAGTGGTGCCTGGTGGTGGGACAAGAGGCAGCAGGCACACTGAAACACAGGAAATTCTGTTTAAACATAAGAAAAAAAGCTGGGTTTTTTACTGTGAAAATGGTTGAACGCTGGTACAGCTTGTCCAGAGGTTGTGGAGTCTCCATCCTTGGTGTCCTTCACAACCTGCCTGGACACAGCCCCAGGAGACCCACTCCAGCCGATCCTGCTGGGAGTGAGGTGGCTGGACTAGGCGATCTCCAGTGGCTGCTCCTCACCTTAACCGTTCTGTGATTAGAAAAAAATGGCTTTCTAAAGGAGTCTAACTGGTGGATTTAGGGTCTTTTATCAAAAGATGAATATTTTTTCAATAAAACCAAAATGATTGCCCAGGCTGGTGTTGAGTGACACACAACGCAATATAATTGTAATGAATTAGTGCCTCAATGACCCACTGAAGTTAAATACAACCTGATCTGCTCCAGTGTTCCTTAGAAGAAAAGACCACAAGGGGAAGAGGGGTGCCCAGGTGCCCTCTTGAAGTTATTTGGGCTTTCAGCAGCTGTTGGTAGTTCTGAGACCTTTGCTCTCCCCATTTGCCTGCTGTGCTCCAGCAATCTTGGCTGCTCCTGCTGCACCTGTGTCCTTGCTGGAAGCAGCCGCCGTGGGCTGTGGTGTATTTAACGGGAGCCACAAGGCTGAAGTAGCTTGGCACCAAATACACCAGCTTGCTGGTTTTTTCTCTCTTTGAATATGTGCATCTTAAAAGAGCGCAAGCACAGCAAGGAAGTGGCTCTTCAAGGTCACAAGGTAAGAAATTCTGTGTTTGCCAGGTATTAGGTAGTAAAACAAAAGCAGGGATTTGAAGGTGGTTTTACTCTTGTCCTGCTCCACCGATTTTCTGCCTTCCAGCTTCACCCAATGCTTGCTTCTTTCTCCAGGTTTAAAGAATTGATTTTGAGAAACACTGGTATGATATGATGATAGTGCCCATCCTCAGGGCTTTGATGACCCTATGGGTTGGTTAGGGTGGCCAGGTGTCCTGGTTTCAGTGGGGATAGGGTTAATTTTTTTCTTAGTAGCTAGTACAGTGCTCTGCTTTGGAGTTGGTGTGAAAACAATGTTGATAGTGTGCTGATGTTTTTAGTTGTTGCTGGGTGATATTTATACTAAATCAAGGACTTTTCAGTTCCTGGGCCCTGCCAGCCAGAGGGCTGGAGGGGCACAAGAGACTGGGAAGGGACACAGCCAGGACAGCTGACCCAAGCTAGCCAAAGAGGGTGACACCATATTCCAGACCATATGGTGTCATGCTGAGTATATAAGCTGGGGGAAGAAGAAGGAAGTGGGGGGACACTTGGCATTATGGTGTTTGTCTTCCCGAGTAACCATTATGCGTGATGCAGCCCGGCTTTCCTGGGGATGGGTGAGCACCTGCCTGCCCATGGGAAGCGGGGAATGAATTCCTTGGTTTGCTTTGCTTGCGTGCGTGGCTTTTGCTTTACCTGTTAAACTGTTCTTATCTCAACTCCTGAGTTTTACATTCCTTCCTGATTCTCCTCCCCATCCCTCTGGGTGAGGGGGAGCAAGCGGCTGCGTGGGTTGCTGGCCAGGGTTAAACCAGGACGCCGGGAGTGCTAAAGGGGCTCTGCTAGGTCTTGAGGGGGCAAGTGAGAAAAGGAACCTTTCTGCAAGCTCTGCTTTCCCCCAGGCAAGGTAATAAACCCCCAGCGTCACTGGCGGGGTTTGTGTGGGGTTATCTGCCTCAGGCCTGGGATAACCAGGGTCACAGCTGGGCTGGGCGGTGGCATTTGTGGTGCAGCGACTTGCGAAGCCCGACCGGGGACGTTGCGTGTGCCAGCTTGAGAGACAGGAAGGCGGTGAGCGAGCGTTGTGTTGTAGGCTGGGGTGGCTGTGGCTGGGCTTCCCGGACACCTTGCAGCCACCGCGAGTGCCAGGCTTACGAAGTGCACAGTGGTGACAAAAGGCAGCGTGTGCCAGGTGCTCCTGGCACAGACACGGGGAGGGATGGCACAGGCTCTGGTCGCTCCCCACAGCTCCTCTGGAGACTAGTTACGAATCACAGCTGCAGCCAGGGAAGTTGCAACTGATGGATGTGAAGTGGTTGGGTTGGTTTTTCCTTGTCAACTGTTTGATTCCCCACCAAACTTCTTCGGTGACCAAAAGCCAGAGCCGACCATACTCCGAGACACCAGGTGGCCAGAGTTCTCCATATCTCCCATGTGGTTTTCTTGCCAGGTGGACTGCAGTAGTGCAAGGCTAATGTTTTTAAATCACACCGTTTGTAATTTGTTTTGTGAAACCAGATAGCAGTGATTTCAGTCTTAAAGCTGAGATGCTGTTTCTCCTTGATTCACCCTAATCCTTTCCCTGGTGTGTTGGGCATCCACGTGGGTTGGATCAGGTCTCACGAGTGCTGTTCATCCCAGCAGCTCTTTCTAAGTCCCAAACTAAAGCTCATATGTATTGTTGCCTTCTAAAAATGTTTGTCCAAGACACCTTTGCTGTGGTCTGTTAGCGTTTCCTCCTTACTTCAACGTTTGCTCTTCAGGCTTGTTCAGAAGCCACTCGCCCAATTTGCTGGGATGTTGTTGAGCAGGAAAAATGCTTGCTGGTCTTTTAATGATTTTTTGCTCCAGCTCCCCCTTCTTTATCAAATACTCATTGCTCCTGAAAAGCTCTGTATTGCCTGTGCCCTTGGTGGATTTCTAGTACTCACATCTGGATGTTGAGATGGCGGGAAGAGAAGGGAATCGAGCGATATAAGCTCTGGGCTTTCCCCCAGCTGCAGCTTGATTAAGCTGCTGTCTTACAATAAATCCAAAATACACATTCCTCTGGACATTCTTCATGGCTCACATGGTACTTCAAGGCATGAAGGCAGGACAGACATACAGAGGTGTCTCTTTGCTGTCTCGGGCTGTGCCTTGGGCTTTGCAATTGTTTGAATGTGCAGTTTGGGGCAGGGGGTGGAAACAGTGTGGTGGTTTGGGTGGTTTTTTGCTTATTCCTCACCTTGCTTCTGGTGATGGGCGATTCTCTACCTGACTGACAGAATCAAGGCACAATCAAAAACCTCTTGTGTAGTCAGAGTAAACCATGGCAGTGTTTCACCTGTGCAGCACCTCTTGAGGGTTTTCCTCCCCAAGTCAACGTGGTCTCCTGAGCTCAGGTTGGGCAGTGCTGGTGTGAAGCTTTGGCTTCTTTCTGAATAAACTTGAGCATGAGCAGCAAGTCTCTTCCTGGAATTCCTGAGTTACCGTGAGTGGTCTCAGTGCTCTCATGAGCTTTTTAATGATAATTGTGAAGGGTGCAAGTCTACCTGATATGCAAATATTCATTAGGAGCGGAGGGGGCGGCTGCTGAGCTTCACCTCTGCTGCTTTGCCCCTCCTACCGTGGGTAACACCTTGTTGGGAAATGGGGGAAACCTGAAGCAGCAAGGGAGTAGCTCTGAGCAGATGGCTTTGCCTCCAAGCCATGACAGAGTAGCCCAGTGCTCCTGACTTTGTCTGCAACTGTAGAAAAGCTCAGTTTCCTGGCAGTTTGTTTATTTATTTCAAATTCATAATACCAGCACTCATAGGGCATAACACCTGGCTTCTCAGGAACAGCAAGTCTTTTGCAAGATATTTATTTTAGGCTTCTGCTGAGCACATGAATACACCAGCAAAATAAAGAAATTACAATTATGACGATGATGAGGTCAGTCTTAGAGAGAAAATTGTCTTGAGAGCACCCACTTAA
Organism: Falco naumanni; assembly: GCF_017639655.2. Taxonomy (NCBI): domain Eukaryota; kingdom Metazoa; phylum Chordata; class Aves; order Falconiformes; family Falconidae; genus Falco; species Falco naumanni. The sequence goes on along the minus strand of NC_054057.1, from coordinate 28,443,601 downwards.
GTAAAATTGTCACTTGGGCAACTGTGTACATTCATGGACACAGCAGGATGCAATCGATTAATGATTCCTTCGGCTCAATGGGAGGTGGAGAAGCAGCTGTCTTTGATTTTTAACCTTCTTGCACACCAGTGCTTTCCACTGGGGAGTGGTAAACAGGAATATTCTGACCATCCCGCAGTTTCAAGGTGACATCCTGAAGGCACCAGCTAATAAAATAAAAAAAAATACTTTTTAACTTGTTTCAATCACTTTTAATAGTAGTAAAGTCAGTGTAGAAACAGCTGGCACAAAGAAACAAATCATTCCATGCATTCACTGCTTTTAAAAATTCTCTCAAGTGTTTTAAAACTTGGTTTGCGAGTGCTAGCTTCTGAAAGCTCTTTTCCCTAACAGCATAGCACAGCCCAGATTTAAAGGACTGGGATGCATGTTCCTATTTGTTGCAACTCAAATAAAATCCTGCCAGCTATTTTTAGACAGGGCATTCCTCCCCCAACCTGGTGCCTTTCTTCCTCTCCATCCTGCGGGTGCATTCCTTGCTCCACTCCTCTCCAGCCTCGGAGCCAGACTGTGTTGCTAAGGAATTAGCCTGGCTTGGAGGAGTTTGAACGCTGTGTGATCGCTCAATGTGACTGCTGAAACCCTGGCAGGGTACAGCAGTGGTTACTCAAAGGAGAAGGAAAACAGTGTTTGTTGGAGATGGAGGGGGAGCCTTTTCCTTCCTTTCAGCCCTGCTCCAAACCCACTTCTGTGAGACTGCTCGTGCTGCTTTTCCAGCTGGGAAGGACTATTATTTTGGGGTACTAAGATAGGATTTTTTTCAAAAGCTCCTGGCACTCACCCGGCCCTGCTTTTGCTGGCGTCGGTGATGAGTACATACCATGAAGGAATGAGGCTGCCGCACCTCTGTGCGATGGCTCTTCGCTTGCCAGCCCTCCGCCTACATCCGACCCGGGACGAGCAACTGCCTCATTGATAGCAGGGCCTGAAGGGGCAGCTGCTCGCTCCCCTCAGCGTGGCCTGGGCTCTCGGCCCTTCCCCCCGCTCGCTGCAGGGCAGGCAAGCTCATTTTGCCAGACTGGTGCCTTGGTCGCCCTTGTCTCCAGGTGCCCTCCCCATCCCTGCGCTCCCTGCACCTGGGTGAATGCCACGTCCTCCATGTCCAAACCAGCCCACACACTCCAAATTTCCCTTTTTTTCTTTTTTTTTCTAGTTACTCTCTTTTTTTTTTTTTAAATAACCACATAAATAAATAAACCACAAGGGGCGGACTGCACGCTCGGAGTCAGAAGCATTTTGGTGGCTTGGAAGCTTCAGCTACCCCTGCGCTGAGAGCTCACCTCCTGGTGCGGTTGGGCTCTGCCTGCATCGCTCCGCTTGCCTCCCTGGGCTCTGCTGGAAATGCCCCCACGCACGCCCGGCAGAGCCCCACCAGGATGGCCTGCTTACGTGTCATTCCCATTGGGGATTTCAGGAGCTCCTCTCCGTAGAGGAGATGGGAACCAGCCATTTTATTCTTAGTTGCCTGGCCAGGTGCAAGGGCACCTGGCCCCAGACGGAGCTCTGCACGGGACCCAAATGTAAGCAGAGGTGGTTGAGTCTAACAGATTTGTCGGCCATAAAAACCTCTTACAGGAGATGATTTCTTTTTTCCCCCTCCTCTCTTAAGCTTGCAGAAGTGCATCGAGAGTTCATTTTAAAACAAAACTCTGAGAGACGGGCACTTCAGTTACTGCTGTAGTTTAACATCTTGCAACATTCAGTTACCCTCGCAGTAACTGAGTGAGGCAGAAGGGAACTGTTACTCCCTCTGCGAGGAGGGGATAAGGAGGAGCAAGGAGATCAGAGCCGGGCTCCGGGGAAGCGCAGGTGTGCAAGAAAGGTGGCCAGGGACCTCTGGGGCCACCTCTGGTCATGAGGGAGGAGGCCAGGCCTGGCCCCCCGAGTCTCTCAAGTACCAGCCTAGTGCCTTCCTCACATCCCCTTACACCTTACTGCCCATAGTTTTTCAGAAGAGAAACCCAGTAAGTCGTGCTCATCTAATTATGAAAAGAAACCATTACCATATGGTTGTGGCAGCTGAATAAAAATGTTGCAGCTTTGAGTTTCTAAATAGAGCTAACAGAAGTGCCTACGAACTCCAAGAACAAGTATATGCAAAAGGGTTTGCGTCTAATAAAATGTTCCCTTTTGCAATGGAAAATGGACTTTGAATTCACGTAGCAATTCTTTGCTCAGTTCTAGAAGTCGGTTTACCTTTGACAAGGGAGGTTTTCAGGCTTCAGTACTACAAAAATGTAAATATGATGGGGGATCAGAGCATCCTTTTACTGTAATGTATTTGTTCTAGCACTGTTTTTAACTATAAGGACAATATTTGTCGGATAGCTTGGAAAAAAAGCCCAAACCTGCATGATTTTTAGCTCACCTTGGCAGGCTCTGATATAATGTGTAATTTCCCTACTGCAATACATAGTGCTAGGCTGGAGTTAGGGCTGCTGCTCAGCAGCTCCTGCACCTCCTTGGGGAGGAGGGGTGGGGGACACGCAGTATGTTACCTTGGATCACAGTATTCGTACGTATACTGAGCTATAGTTTGCAGAACACATTTCACACAAATGAGTGGCTCATGTTGCTCTTCTATGTGTATTCATAGGGACAAATTCAATATATTTCTCAACTAATTTACATTTTTGCCATAATGATGGTAATAACCTTTCACAAGACCTTTGGACATGAATTTCCGCTTCCTTTGTGTGCATGATCTCAGCAGCATGGGTGACTAAAACAAATACCCTGCTCCACTCTTTTCTCCTACCACTTCTCTCCCTGCACCTATGTGTTTCTCCCGGCACCTCCCCCCGTACGCACCATTGACGGGAGTGGTCCATCTCCGAATTAATGTAGAGGTACCCTGCTGATTTTGTTCCAGATACTGGTAACTTGATCTGCAAACATAAAAGTACGTTAAGGATTCAGTGAAGCATGTAATGAAATGGACATTTAATCCTTCTACAGTCAAAGATGTGATTCTGATATTTTTTTTTACTATGTTTCAGAGTTTCACTGAGCTTTTCTAACGGCTAACATGTGCGTGGCTATACAAGTATGTCTGTTCTGCCATACGTTAATCTCTGCTGAAAGAATGTACTGTGCTACAGCTGCAACCCCCAGGGAAAACCACTCACTCTCTGAAATATTTATGAGCAAACACCTTTCCTTACCAGCATGTATAGTGATCCAGAGGTGACCTGCGCTGTGTTAGGGCTTCCCATAACCATAAGAAACCTGTAGGTTGAGATCCTCTATAGATCAGTCCCTTAACACGCATAGAGAGAATAAGACATTCAACGATTTTCCTTAGCATCACAAATTCTACCACTCTGTTGTTTAACAAAGCCAGGAGTTGCAGTGGTGACCGTGGCTAATTGCATTTGGTCAAATGTTTGAATAAAAGAATTGTTTCAGGTGTAGCATTTGCTGGTGGTATTGCAATCACAAACAGAAAATGCCAGGGGTTCTCCAACAGGCCCAGGAGCTGGGAATACTGTGGAGTCAGTAAATCATTCTAGATTAACCAGTTTATTTCATAAGAACGTGAAGGCTTAGGAGCATGAAAAAGCGCAGAAGAAAGTTGGAGGTTTGCCTCTTGGGTGAGGTCGGCAACAGCAGGGTTTGACTTCACCCTGAGTCACCCAAGCGACCGGCGTTCTTAAACGGTGACGTAGGAAAACATCAGTGGGACAGGTTCTCCTTTTCCATCGCCATAAGAGGCTGTGTGGGGTTTTGTGCGTTTTTGGCCTTAGATATGTTTCCTGGTAGAACCTCTAAAACCTGGGAAATGTTTTAGCTCAGGGTGAAGCCTGACTAGGGTGAGATGGAAAGTGGAATTTTAAGTGAGTAGTTAAAGGTTGATTTTTCTTGCCCTGACAGCCCCTCTCCTTCACTGGACCGTCTGCCCCATTCCTCAATGCCCTTGCCTAATCCCCAGGACTCAAAACCACTCGCCAGGAGGAATAAAATTATTTCAAATTTTGATCCTCTAGTAAGGGACCTGGACAGGTCACTGGGGACGTTCTGCACCCCCCAGCAAAACCAGGGGAGGGCAGCCAGTCCTGGGTTAAAGGGTCAAAACACTGACGGAGAATCCTTTTCAGGCAGCAAGCCCGAGTGGAAGGGGACTCATGTTTGTGAGGTTTGCCCGGGCTGACAGCAGGCAGCCTTGTGCAATACCTGAGCACTCTGCGCAGCCTCCTCCAGCCCATGCCGGGCAGCTGGCCGCTGTGGCACAGACTCACAGGTGCTTCTGAAAACCGTGCTGATGTGCAGTACCACAGCATAGCTCAGGTGGCCCTAAAACTGCTCTGAGCAGAGCTTTAAAACAGCGTGAGACATATCGGGTAGGGAGAGGGAGGCAGCTTCTGCTTTAAAGCTGGATCTGACATGTTTCTGATAATTATTTTGTGGTTTACAATAGCAGGACATGAAAATGCCGCCCTTGCTATTTCTAGTCTCTCACATAAGAGCGTAGATTTATGCTCTGGAAATCCATGCCTCTTCCAAAACAACTGGCATCCCATCCCACAGCCTTCCAGTGCCCCCAAGTGCCTCGTGACCTGCTGAACCCCCCCCCCCCAGCTGATTCCCTGTCACCCCAATGCCTTGGAGGGCCATGCTGTGACGCCACCTCTCAAGCGTTACCTGTGCTCTTTCTGTGTCCACACGATTACTCCCATCCATCAGTCGGATGTTGTGGATTTTAAGAGGGGCACCCAGGGCTTCCAGGGCATCAGGGCTGTGGTTCAGTTGCTCCAAACCCTGCTGGTAATACTGGGTCCTGGCAAAACCTTCTAGGTGAGAGAAAGAGGGCAGTGAGGACACTGTCCACTTAAAATAGAAGTTAAAAAAAGACATTTCTTCCAGACTACCCCACCTTCCCTGAAAAACAGTGCAAAAATATTAATTGGGAGAAATCTGGCTAAAGAAGGAAACCCACCCTTACATCAGAGAAGCAGTGCTGAACTGTGATATTGTTCAGCTCATTTAAGTGAACGTAACCTGTTCCATACCGATACATCGTTCAGCTCATGGCTGTGTCTCCCTGCTTTTCATACATTTGTGTGACGTCTAAAAGGAAACCCAAAAAGCACAAGGATGAATATCTGCAAATGTTCTAAAGGTAATTAAATTGTTTGGTGGTTTTTTTTTTAAAAGGAGGCACAGAAAATACTTCAAGAATGGAGAAATATTTTGCAGACATTGGTGTGAGACTGGAACAGCTGCTGCTGCCCTGAAACTCTTGCTGTGGTCTTTTCACAGCTTTTCAGGTGGCAGCCACGAAGCTGAAGCTCCACTGATGGATGCATTAAAAGGGAGGCACAAAGAAGCACCATTAGAGTTAATGGTCAAGCAGCAACAATAGCACAGTAGTCTGGGTGCTGCGGTGTTGGCATATGGAGGACAATTGTGGTAAATTGCTATTTATCAGTGTCTGGTTGCTATGTATAGCTGGGAAATGCTGTGCAGTAGTCACCAATGGACAACGCGGAGCCGTGAGGCTGGAAACTTGCCAACCCTCCTTGAGGAGGCTGAGATTTGCTTAGAAACAGTTTTAAGTCTTGCCTGTTGAGGTTTCTAGAGGCACTTCATGCCAGCCTAACATCACTCCCTTGACATCAGGAAGGGCAGAGTTAAGCTAAGAGTGTGCATGTGTGAAAATTCTACTCTGGCATCTTTGCTCTCGCCTTCCAGAGAGTTTAAAACAAGGCATAAGGTTTGTTTCCTGGTCTCTTCCCTGTTGTTATTACTCTTGGAACGTGAGGCAGAAGGATGCTTCCCCCTCTTCCTAATTAGAGGCATCCCCTGTGAGCAGGCAGCATCCAGCCAGCATAGAAGCAGGTTTGCTAGGCTGCAGCTTGTGCTGGTCCTTCGTTGGCCCCTGGGCCATCCTAAGGAGCTCCAGCAAAAGGGTCTGCAGCACACCAGCCCTTTAGTGCCTACACATCACGGCAAGCAACCACCCACACCATGTACAAAAAGTATACTTAAAAGTATGCTGTGCTCATCCTGCAGGGTGGAGGGGAAATGGGTTTGAGTTCCCTGGTGCTCCTTCTCAGCTGTTCCTCATTAGCATCTTGTGTATTGGACATAAAGTGCCTAAGCCATTTGTCCATGTGGTTTTCCATAGGAGAGCTGAAAGGATGCTCAGGTTGGTGGGGGAGGCTGTTCCCATGAGGTGGGGGTGAACAGAGTGAGCAGAAATAGGGTTACCTGAGTGCTTGTGCAAGCTTTCGCAGAGACCACAGGCCCACAAGCCTCCCTTCAGCCTGAAGGCTGAACTGAAAGCCTGCAGCCCGCTCCCGCTGCTACGGAGCCTACTTGCTCCTCACAGGTCCCGGTACAGGCCAGTTCTGTGCAGGGGCAGAAGGGCCTGGGATGGCTGGGGGTGTGGGCCGAGGAAGGAAGGGTCCCAGTGTGGCTCCCCTATCTGCTGGCGGCTACAGGACGCACTCTGCAGCAGAAAGTGCCCTTTCAACAGCCCAGCTGGCTTGTCACCAACTCATCAGGCAGCTACTCGGTGGCCACTGATAGTGCAACAGAGCAAAGTAGCCATCGTGTTGCAGCGCTTGATGGCACACTAAGCGATGCCAGGAATGCGCCCTCTGCCCTTCTGTATAGCACAGGGGGTAACTCCACACACACACGTGCTGAGATTTCTAGATAACAATGCTGAAGCTGAAAATTAAAAAATGCTAATGTCCTTGTTAAAGCCAAATTCAATATTTTAAAGTGTAAGAGGATCATATAGCTGTTTTACTCCAGAGCTTGAGGGCATTAGCTGCCTAAAATTAAAACCTGCTTTCCAGCCTTGTCTGATCTGTTATTAACACGTGTAAAATGAAGGGGAGGTTTCAGAGCTTATCTGAGGGCTTGAGGAACAGGCTTGGCTGCACTTCCCTGGCAGCATCTTCTGATAGAAGGGCAAGTGAAAACCAGCATCATTTGATAGCACCAGCAAGGGAGAGGCACAGAGCCAAGAGGCCTATAGCACCCCCCCAGAGAGAGGCAAAGCTGCCTTCTGGTCTGATGTTAAATATCTAGGAAAAATTTTAGAAGAAATAAACACTTATCATTTGGACTAATAATTTGGATTATTGCCCAAAGACATGTAGTGACTTGAGCTGTCTGTAAACGGCACCATCACCTCTCTCTAGGTTTTTTTTTTTTTTCCTTGCCCTGGTCTTCTCAGTGTTGAGGGCTCTTATCTGCCCTTCATTCAGGAGAAACTAATGATGTCTTAGCACTTTCACAGGCGTGTTGTGCTTAAGGGCCAGCACCACAGGGAGATTTACAGATAAAACCGCTAGACATTAATACCTTCTCACAGATGGTCGTCTTCTCCTGCCCGTTGGTAAAATCTCAGTAAGAAATGAAACTTGCATTACTGCCTGTTCTTCACTTGGCCCTCACCCTCAGGAAACCCCCTAGAAACCACTTTCTCCTGACCATACAGCCTGCTCCCTAGGCAATGCCCACCCTTGGAAAACGGAGCAGAGCAGGAAGCCCGGGGAGGCAGAGCCCAGAGGCTCCACTACACTTCCCTTAACTCTTTCTGCTTTTCACCTCTTGCATGCTGCTATTTTCCCTGCTACACAAAAGCAAATGAAAGGGACAGAGGAGAAATAAGGTTGCTAACACCACCAATACTTACTTTGCATAAGATTATACATCACGAGGCATCCCCCGCCACTGAACAGTCCCATGAAAACAGCCATTTGCTGCAGTTTTCTTAGGGAAGCCGGCATTTTTCCTCCCTGAAAAGAAAAAAGAGAAGACATTTGTTGTGTAAAAAAAAAAAAAAAAAAAAAAAAAAAAAAAAAAAAAAAACAACAAACCCAAGAGGTTATTTTCCCCTCCTCTTTCCCAAAAGCCCTTTCCAAGCAGGCCTGAATGCAAGCACAGTGCGCAGGCATCGGGCTTTTGCTTACTGGGGCCCCACCGCGTGCCCAGAAGGAAGGGTGGTGAGAACAGAGCAAACCCGGGACCCAGCCGCTTTGAATGTGTTTGTTCAACTTTTTAGTGATGCCACCACTTTGCTAATTGCCGAAAAGAAAATGACCTCCCTGGTGTGGCTGCGGGCCAGCGCTGCAGCGCGTTGTCACGGGGGCTGCCGGTGCCCGTGCGCTCGCTTGCACACTGCAAGCATTCAGGCTCCGGGGGCTGAATTTCTCTCTCGAGTAAACTCCTCTAAAGTAGACACCCTCCCGGCAGGGCTGGATTTGGCCTGGAGTGGTAAGGGACAGAGCCAAGCCAGCACTGTGCCAGCAAAGATAATGGAGCCAGGGTGTGTGTATTCTGTTGTTTTTTTTCCCAAGCCATGGATAAACAGGAAGGCTCTTGCAGGCTATTTTTCTTCCTTCCTGCACTCCCCCAGCCCAAGCTTGCCCTTGTAATGAGTCACAATTTTGGCATTTGAATGCATGACCCAACAGAATAAGAAAACACTGCTGAGAAAGTCAATCTACTAAACGTTTCCACGGTTTGGGTAAGGGGGGAACCGAAGAGCCTGAGCTAACGCTCCTGCCTGCAGCAGGCTGGTAGGAATCGAGCTGAGTCGTCACTGGAAGACCAGCATGCTGCTCTGGGCTGTGGCAGGATGGGACTTGACTGAGCATCCAAGCACCGGCTTATGCTCCTGCTTCTCTCGCAGCTGGGATGGGAGGAACGGTCTTGACAGTAGTCAAAAAAGCCAACAAAAAATATCAGCAGAAGGCTAATATTCTCCCCTTTTCTGCCCTTTTTTATGTAGGCACATAAACATCTGGATACTTGGGGAAACTGTGATTTCTAATCCCAAAGGTTTCACACCTTGGTTCTTGTGCCACGATGGTGCGACTTCGGCGTTATGCTCGGCGAGAGCTGGTTAATAAACTGAGGTCTGAGCCAGTTACAGAAGCGTGACCTGGGCAAGGCCACCCAAGTCCTGGTGTGAGAGCCCAGCCCTGGGTGCGTGCGGCAGGCATCGCCCGGCCAGCAGCCCCAGCCGGGGAGGCAGGCGGCAGGGCTCCGTCCCACCGGGGCAGGGTGGCTCGGGCAGCCTCCCGCTGCTGCCGCTCCGCCGACGTGCCTGTGCTCAGCCTCTTGCACCCTCCAGCCCAAGGGAAGCCACGGATGTGACCCAGGTACAACTTTCATCTCCTGCCCTGTCGGCACTAGCGTGCCACCATAATGCAGGCTGCCCCTCAGCCAAGGGCCTTCCTCGGTAACAAGTTCCCTCGATTTTAAGAGCACTTAGTATTTGACTTTACCATTTAATTTGCTTCTGATTCATGGGTGGCTAGTCATGGTAGCAACCCAGAGAAGCTCGTGGGTACTGTGTCTATTTTATGCCCCAAAATCCCCGCTTTGTGCCATTGGTACAGTCCCCTGACAGTCAGTCATCATCTTGCTCACTCCTAATCTGTTTCTCTGTCAAGTTTTCTTCTTCGCTTCCCTTGGGGAACTTGAGGGTTGCGAGAAGTTGCAGCAGAGGAAGTATGAGTGTGTTTTTGTAGAGGAACAGCAGCAGTAGTTTCACAAGGACAGTGAGAGCTTTCTGCCCACCCGCTTGTGTTTGCAAGTTTCCTTAAATTGCAATTTATAACATTATTTCATGCCGCTCCCCCTGCCCCAAACTGCAAGATCTGATTAATAACCAAATTTCCTGCAAGATGTGTTTGGCCAGGAGGAGGATCCGACACTAATGCTGCATAACAGGGAGGGGAAAAGGAAAAAAAAAAAAAAAAAAAGGAGAAAAAAAGGTGGTAAATCTGGAGAGTGGCTCAGATGTAACAGGCTGTGACGCGCAGCATTTGGTTTCGCCCCTTTCAAATTTGCAGTCAGGCAAAATTTGCTTTCTGTGATGAAATTCAGGGTAATTGAACACAAATGTCTGGAGGTGGGGGTTGCTGCCGGCAGTTTGCTGAGTAAAAGTGGGAAGACACAGAGCTCTTGCACCAGCAAGGAGGTTTTGACCGAGGCTCAGGGGACCTGCCCAGCAAAGGGCGGAAATCAGAGGCTCTGCAACCGGGTGTCAGCGGGTTTGAGGTTTGTTAGTCTCATGGTTTGCCGGCATCCAAACAAGGGGGATGAAAAGCAAGAGGAGTTTCGTGCTGATCGGTCACGTGCTTGCACATGCCCTCATCACTGCCTTCGCTCACAGCAGGTCAGTGGCTGCCAGTGCCCCGGTGGTGCTGTGCCAAGACAGTGCCATCTGGCAGGGGAGCTTGGCAGCTGGGGAACGGTGATCCCAGTAAGCACTGCTGCCCCGTGCAGCACTCTCAGCTGCTCCTGATGTGCTGCCCCTGCCCGCAGCCGCTGCCCATCGCTGGTCCTCTGGAGGCAGGGAGGTGGGGGGCCTGGTGTGCACCCAAGTTGTGCAGCCCATGCTGGCTCTGCAAAGGTCCTCGTTGCTGTCACAGACAGACTATCCCCATCACTTGCTTTCTGTTGCAGTGGGAAGCCTGCAGGCGGGACCACCCCATCCCCAGGCTAGCCCTCGACGCTCTCCTCCCACTTGTTTCTCAGCTGTTTTCCCAAGCTGGTCCTTTGACAGAACATTGCGGGAAGAGTTTCAGAGCTACACGTTTTAACAAGCCTCTCAAGACCTTGCAAACCTCTTTGATCCCACAGTTCCCTGCTAGCTTCCAAAAGCAAGGACGGAGGTGTCCTTGGAGCCCAGAGCATCCCTCACAGGCGCTGCTGTTCCCCTTTTCCACCATCACGGTCCCTTGCAGCACGGGTGTTCGGATATTGCATCCAAATCCTTGAGCATCCCTCAGCATGCAACTGCTGCTAGCTTTTGAATGACGACACCAGAGATACTCATGGTCTCAGCTTGTGGATGACTGAGGCATAGTAAGTAGCTGTTGCCTGTGAGGACTCATTGCTAGGATTTCTGCCCTCTGGCCAACCGAGTGTTTGCTGCTCCCATCTTGCAGTGCCATGGAGGTGGCTGGCTGGGGAAGGGAAGCAGGGACATGCCCAGAGCCTTTCTGAAAATTACTTGCAGCCTGCAAAGCACACAAGCTATGAAAGGGAAGGACCAAGCCCCCTCTACTTCATTCACCACAAAGGGAGTAACTGTAAGACCATATATTTAGGAGAATCTTATAAATAAAATGTGAGATTGCCTCCTAAGGAGGGAAGTTCACATTGCTATCTGTGGCAGAGATCTCCCATCAGAACCTGTTACACCACTAAAAAGTATGCAAGTCAACTGGTTAAAAAACAGATTTCTTCACTGCCAGTAATTAAAAAAGCACAGTTGCAGAACAGCGTAGCTTGGAAAAAAAACATCTTTCCCCCTGTGCTGCTTGCAGTGGTAAGAAAGATTAAGCGGAGATTAGCGCACACAAAAACATTGAGCCTACAGTTACCAAAGAGACATTAAATCATTCTAAGTAGTGTTCTCTAAAAATAAATGTTTAAGAGCACAGCTTCCTAATAAGGGTGATGTTCATTTTGTGCCTTGAAAATAGTAAGATATGGCAGAGAGGGTAGTGTTCAGGCTTGACTTTGAAACCAGGCAGGACTCGGGCAGTTAACAGCAAGATCTAACAAACCCAGAGAGGTGGAAGACTCCCAGGGTCACATGTGAAATGGTGGGTTACTGCAACAATAAAGTCTGGTTTTAATTAGACTTTGTTTTTTTTCCACAGAGGATCTTCTAAAAATAGGCTAGGCTTAAGAGATTCTCCCTTATTTCAGCAAATTCAGATTTTCTGGTTTGGTCTCTGAAATGTGTGTAGCAGAGGTTGGTCTTGGGCACCTCCACCAAGGGCAGGTAGCAGTGAAGCAGCGGCTTTTTCTCCAAGCCGCAAACGTTCACTTTACTTGCCTCAGACCTGAGCAAAGGAGCTAGGGCAGCATGTTCTTTGGGGAAGGCAATTCTTCCTCTTCCTTCTCTTCTTCCTGGCACTACCAAGCTCCACCAGCACCTCCACCTTCTGGTTACTATCACAGACCAAACAGTAAGCCAGAATATTGCTCTGAAATCAAAGAGAAGTACCTTGATCCATGGAAACTCAGTGTGAGATCACTGCTGGCTGTCTCAATTTCCACCACTGCCTACTCACCTGGCCAAGACAGTGTACCACCAGACCACCAATACAAGCAGCTGGGAGCCTTTAAACCACTTTGAACCACTGTCATCCCAAGGTGCTGGCATGGCGCACTAAATATGTGTGGCAAAGACTACTATTGAATTAAATTAAAGCTTATCAATAGGCCTGAACACAGACCTGAGCGTCTAACTTCAAGGCGTTGCCAGTCCTTCTGCAACGAAGCTCTCCCTAGGGCCGGTGGGATTTAAGTCAGCCCCAGGTCCAGCTTTTCTGCAAGCCACCCAGGTAGTCTTGGAAGTCACAGGAGATGTCAGGTAGTATCAGGCAAACCACACGCAAGCACAAGCATGCACTTGTAGTTCACATTCTTGCGCTCTTGCCCATCCATTGATCTTGTAAGATCCATAATGCATCTGGGTGCAAGCCAATTTCTATACTAATAATGTGCCAGGACAACATTTTAGAAACAACTTCTTGACACTCACGCTCTACAAAATATCTCCTCATCAGTACTGTCGCCGAACAGAGGACAGTACAGCAGAAGCGTTTGGACAGGCTCATCATTTCAGCATATTATTTTCCCACTTTTCATGGAAATAGCCACAGCGTATTATTTACCTCATTTCTGAGAAGTAACAGCACAAATTATGCCCCCTGCTAGCACGTTCAGAAATACCAAAGGCTTTGCATGTACAATCTGCCTTCACCAAAACCTCAGCAACTTGTAAGAAAGAAGTTTGTTAACTCACAGTCAAACCAAAAGCAGGAGTAATACTCTTCTTTTCCTCAGTGGTTCTTCTACAGATGGACATACTTTGGCATTTAGGGAGGTAAAACACCTTCTCAGCCAGCTTTGGAATGGTCCCTTCCAGGGTCTCCTTGTGGATCGCTTCCTAGAAATGTCTAACTTACCCTGGTTAAAATGCTTTGAAGGGACATAGTGGTGTGTACTGGGGAGATTACTGGCAAGCCAGGAAACAGTGTTGTTTATTTTCTGCCTTTGCTGCTAGCTAATTAACCAGGAAAGTGAAAATAGTCAATAGAATGATTAAGGGCTCTGAACAGCCACCTCATTCTTGTATCACATTTCCTGGGGCACACGGTGCAACGCAGGTGGCTTCCTCCGTTAGTACAAAGCCTGGCATGGTACCTACAGATATTTTAGTTTCGTTTCCTTTTTCTACTCTCTTGGGTGCCCTCATCTGCACACTTTTGTATATTTATATATCTTCATACGTCTCCTGTACTCCACTGTTACAGACTACTTCCCCACGAGCTCTTAAGCGACAGTCTCATCCGCTGGCCTTGCCTGTACTGCATCTCTTTCCCCCTTGCCTGCCCACCTTCACCTCCGAGTGCCCTCCTCCCCTGCAGCCCACTGCACACCACGATGTCGGGCAGAGGGAAAAGGTGGGGCCACTGTTCCCCTGGTCTGAGGAGCCTTCTCCTGCCATCCCTCCATTTCTCCCTCTGTGAAATGGAGTCTGTCTTCCTAACTGCAGGTAACGAAGGCAGGTGCCTAAATCCTTTTTTTGCTTTTCTCCCAAGTTGCCAAGAAGTTTGTTCGGTCTTTTTGAAGGCACTTATTTTCATGTGCCAGCCAGTTCAACAACTCACTCCAGCTCATCCTTCAAGACAACTAGAGCTGCCCATGCTTTGTACTGAAAGATATTGCAAGAAAAGAGGCACGACTAGGGCATGTTATTGGAGAAGCAGGATAATTACATCTACAGCGTGACCCATTTTTGCTGTTATTGGAGCACGGCGTTATAGGTTAATGCTTAATAAGCTGTCATTAACATCCCTAATTGTATGTTTCTGTAATTGGACACCATGGAGGGGAGAGGAAGCTCTGAATGTTCACCTTTTGTGTTTTAGAGATGAACTGCAAAGGATTTAAGAGTAAGAACTCCTAAGTAGGGTAAATGAAAAAGTTGCATCTCAGGTGCAAGGAAGAAAAGGTCAGTGGTGTTTATGGTTTTAAGAGCGAGTGGTTTCCCTGAGAAAGCTACAGGACAGCTTCTTGGCTTCCCCGCCACTGGGAGTGAGGTCACGAGCACGGCAATCCCAGGTTCAAAAGAACTGCTCTGTGCTGTGCCCGTGCCTCCCCGCAGCACACATCACTGCCCAGCTTCCAAATGGGCATGTTAAAAGAAAAGAATCACATAAAGAAATAGCAAATACAGTCCTCTGACTGTCCTGTGCTGTCAGGACGAGAGGGGAATAGCACTCTGTGCTTAGTAGGAGCTTAGCAGAAGTGGACTGTCAAGCCAGGGAGGTTTTTGTAGTGTGACGCGCATTTTCTGTATATAGTTTCCTTAGAATAGGTTCACCAAACCTGCAAGGTAAGTGATCAGTGAAGAGTACCAAACCATTTCTCACGGAAAGATCAAACAGCCTGCAATGCTTTCTGTGCAGTGGCAACCACTTAGCTCTCTTGCCAGTCTGTGGGCACTTATCTGTGTCCGATACATGCATTATGCTGAAGACACTGACAAGTTCTCAAAGCCCAAACCAACAACCTATCAAGCCTTCAGTCAAGTTACTGAATCCTAAGAAGGGGGAAAAAACATCCAGAAACATGAAGAGTCTGTAATAACCTTCTTGATTAACAGGTCACATTTTACCTTGTAAAGAGAAAAGCAAATGGCCACAAAAGTTCATAGAAGTACTGCAGGGGTCATTGGACTAGGAACTGCGTGGCTATGTTCAATGTTAGCACCTGTCTGGAAGTTTACACACTCTAACACCAATCCTGATAAGGCTTATGCCTGTCTGTAGTCTTACTAACTTCAAAAACATGATCCACATGCATGTATTAAATAGGCACACAGTAGACAGTGACCTAAAGGAACTGAATGCCAGGAGAGGCAGTCACAGGGAAAAAATGTTTAAGGCAGGAACATAGTATAAATCATATGATGCTTGGTCCCTTGTCATGTGTCTGCTGCCAGAAATGAGTGATTTACTCTGCTATGATCAGCATGGAGCCCCATTTACAAAGCCTTTAAAAATGTCAGTGGAGACAGGAAGGTTTGCAGCCCTAAGGCCAAACATCTTGCTCATATAATGCCTTTTATTTTACAGTATTATAGCAGTACATACCTCTGGCACTTCACAGGCACCTTGCTCTTATTCATACATCCTTCTGAAAACCAAAAATAAATAAAATGCTACCCTAAATCCCCCCAGATTCACAGATGTGGTGAGTTTATTTCAAGTGCCCATCTCTACATCCTTCCCAGAAGGGCCTCTCCTTCTTAAAATGCTGGCCCTACCCTTCTTCTGAAAGTCAAGCCCCTTTGAAATACATCAGATCGACTCTTAAAGCCTAAGGCTTTGAGGGAAACTAATTACTTTCGAACATCTTGGACACCTGAATCGTTTCCAAAAGTTGGTCCTTGCCCATATGAGCAGAACTGGTTCAGTATCAGCTAAATCTGTTAACACAAATTAAGATCTGGGGAAAAAATAACCTCAAAGGCTTGTGACTTTTTAATAAGTGTTGAACACCAAAAAGAGCACAAGACCAACAGGGATTCTGACCTAGAAACATTCTATTCTCAGAAAGACAAAAAGGAAAAAAAAAAGTTATGATGGAAACCATTAAAAAAAAGAAAAAAAAGGAAAAGAAACTACCATAATACTTGAAGGTTTCCATTCAAGACAGATCCAGCTTGTTAACTTGGGCACAGAGCTGTGGGAGATAGAGAGAGCAAAAGTGCAAAGGAAGCGGTGGAATCTGCCACACCATTTGCACATGCAGCATCTGGAGTCAGACCTTTACCTGGATCTGAGGAGTAGCTACTGATTTATCCACCCGCTCTTGGAAAAAGGAAAAGATGTGCTGGATGCTCACAAGACAGTTGGATGTGAATCAGCTTCTCTTCCAAAAATGAGTCAGGGCAAGAGGAATTTCAGAGAACAGCTGACTGGAATCCACATTTTCCTCCTCAACATGTGTGGGAAAAGATCTGAGGGAAAATAATCTCTCTCCATTTAATGCTTTAGATGATGACTCTATTTGATCCACTAACTTTTAGGTCTTTCTAGCTCCTGTTAGGGCAGGCAGAGTTGTTGGTTGGTTGGTTTTTTTTTTCATTTTGCAGAGCTGTGGCAGAAAAAAGAACGGCTTTGCAGGAAGCCTGTGCTGGGCTGGGCACCTGGTCTCCAGACACCCGGGCTGTGTCCCTGCCTATGCACTGTCCTCTCAGGCTAAAACATACCAGCCTAGACAGGTTCAGCACAACTCCTGGGCTGCTCCCTACAGCAAATA
Organism: Falco naumanni; assembly: GCF_017639655.2. Lineage (NCBI taxonomy): Eukaryota > Metazoa > Chordata > Aves > Falconiformes > Falconidae > Falco > Falco naumanni. The sequence goes on along the minus strand of NC_054057.1, from coordinate 28,427,221 downwards.
TACCTTTAGGGAAATAGGAACAATTCTTCCTATAGAGCTACAGCATAGGGCTTTTGCTCAGCAAAGAGGTGTGACAGTCCAAGAGCTGGACAAAAGCATAAACCATGGTTTTACACAGTGTTGATAGCTGAGATTTTTCAAAACACCATGTGCTTTGTGTGTGCTCGACAGCCAATACCTTTACAGGATCATTGTTGCCTAAAAGTGCTGGGATCTTAAAAAATCAGGCTGCTTTATGGCGTTTTCAAGCCACCCTCGCCAGCAGCTTTCAAATAGGGCTGCTAACATACGTACATCATACACTTATTGCTACCGTAATCTTCAAATACTCGTTTATGTGGTTTATTGGTCAAACATCAGATTACCCAGGGCTAAACACAACGCAATTTGACAAATGTGGTGTACAGGAGACACAGAGGTGTGCTGTGATCCATTAGAAAAGGAAACAGGACCAGTTAGCGGGAAATCACTGCTGCTCTTAATGACGCTGGCAGGGATCCATACCCACAGACTTCTTAAATTGAAGGCTGCATAGGAAAGCCTTTGCCTTTGACCACAACACACACATTTTTCCGTTTGTTTTTGTTTTGTTTTCTAGTTGCATGCTACCCAGCTCTCTATTTGTGAGAATTAGGAAGAAGAACAATAGAGATACCATCACTTTTAGACAACGTGACTCCCAGGGACCTCTGCTTAGATAGAAAAAGCCCCTACTCAGTCTTACTTCCAATTTATCTGTGGCTTTTGCAGTTCATGCAATGCCAGTGCAGGCAAAGCAGAAGATGGTGCTCCCAGGTTTCACAAGCAGCTCAGGGACTGACTCACTGGATCACTGTGGCTAAAACCATAAACTTTGGGTGTCTCAATTCACACATGTAAAAATAAGTGCCTAAACACTTCCTGGTTCCTACTTTGCTGGAAGATAGTGACATTTAATGGCTGCAAAATGCTCTGACAGCCTAAGATGTAATTCTACTTAGGTGTGGAATTGCCAGTGAGCGGTACACGCACATGTTAAGAGGCACAACAGTATGTTCGGGGGGCGGGGGGGGGGGGGGGGGGGGGGGGGGGGCGGGAAAAAAAGTATTTTGCAGCCTGGCACAGGGCGTGTTGTAGGACCAGCAAAATAATTACAGCAGCCACAGTTGGCACTTATTAGAAAATTAAAGATGCTGTTAACAGGTCATTAATAATCTGTGACTACCTGACTTAATAGTATTCTTCAGTCGACAGGCATGAGGGTGAGGGGGTGGAGGAAATGGTCACACCTTCTTGTATGTCACTGCAGAAGGCTGATAGCCTTATTTTTCATCACTTCGTAATCTGCTTGTTTACTTCCCTCCTGGTGTCTCTTCTGACGGGCTCTTCTCTTGCTGCTAGCTCTCACGCCAAGGGACTGCCAGGCTCTCGGCCAGGGGAAACCAGCCCTCACTGCGGGGTTGCAGCCTGGGAGCTGTCTCCCTGCTGCTCGGAGTCACCTCAAAACACTTCTCCTGAGTGTGTGCTCCTACTTCCAAAGATTATTTTGTCTGCAAGGCATCCCTGCGCATTTACAACGTGCTACGGTTTGATCTCTCGCATCTTGCTCCTTGCCTTCCGCATATGGGCAGGCAGTTGGAGGAGGAGAGAAAAGCAACTTGTTTCCATGCTTCTTCAGAAAAACACCCGCTCTCCAAAGCAGACAGATGCCTTAAAGTCAGATCTAGGGCATCAATTCATCTTTTGGGTTCAGCTGTAGCGTATAAAGCACTTGCTGGCTCTGGTCTAATGCTTTTTGACATTGTCAGGCTCCCCTTCAGCGAACTACTGCCTTGTAACCAACTTGACAGCAAGTATTGTTCTACATTTATTAATACCGTGTGTGCTATCTTCAAACTGACATGTTCCAAGGCCAAGCATCAGCTGTGCTCAGCTATGGCTTCAAAAAAAATACTCAGACAACAGCACAGACCTCCTGCTGCTAATAAGTAAAGAAATAAATAAATAAGAACATGCCTTTACCATGCTGCTGCCACACATTTTTACCCTTTCAATCTCAATGTTGCAGTAATTTTTTTCTTTTCCTCGGGGTCTTAAGAATTGAAGTGCCCACTTCCCTGCACCCTCCTCTTTTTGGCTTTTTAGGAAAGGGGTTTTTTTTTCCTCCCAGTCTTTTTTCAATTTAATCCTTTCTCTCTCTTTTGGATACTAACCTAAATTCCAGTAACTTGAATCTACATAAAAGTTAATTAATTTAAGGAACAGTTCTTTCCTCCCCTTTTTATTTTTTCTCTCCTTTAATTTTTAAATGCAGATATTTTTTTTTAGTATAGCCAATGTAATTTTCTATTATTTTTTAAAATGTTCAGCTTAATGGGTTATGTTTACTTAGTCAATAAGCTGATGATGCCCATGACAGGACCAGAAGTGTTTGGTTAGCAGCAGGGAGGAAAAAAAATCAATAACTCCAAGCATTTGGCAGCTTTGTGGGCAGGAAATCATTTGTATTCTCTGGTTTAAATCAATGACCTTCTTTTCTTTGCTGTTCCAACAGGAAATTATAAACTCTGTGAACACTATTTGCATAGTGCCTTCTGCAATACATTTGTATATGCCTGGGCAAAACAGTATGTTAACCCCAGCAGCACTTCTCTGAGGTCTCTATTAGAGAAACCCAGGCACTTTAGTGTAGAGCTTTTCAGCTTCAGGCACTCGTATTTATTAGAAGTGGAGGCAGAATAGAGCGAGATGTGAAAAGAGCTCCTTCTCCACTTCTAACGGCACCATCAAAAGATGAAGGCATTATTATTTGGTAACAGGGCTGTCCACTGCAGTGTATGAAAACATGCCTTCTTTGTTACTTGGCAAGATATTGTATTTTCAGCACGACAGACAGAAACTTGCTACTTCTACCTTAAAGCTGCAACTGCACTTTTGTATCTTGCTTGTCAGGGTTGCCCTAATGCACGTTAGGTTGCCCTAATATGGTTTGGGAGTGCTGCACCTTAGCGTTACAGAGTTCATGTCTGTGAAAGTTTCAGCCCCTCTACCCTGCCCTTTTGCTAAATGCACTTACAGAGGGAAAAAAGAAATTGGCACCTTGTCTCGCTGTGGTGATGGGAAGCTGTTGCAGGAAGGCAACATCCTGAGAAAAGGCAGTGTTGAACCTGGCACTGAACTTGCCTTCTACCTTTTTCTGCTGCCGACCTCTCAAGTCCAGCTCAGCTATTTCTCAGCAGGTAGGAGAGCTGGCATTCAAAAAGACAAGCTAGTCACCACAGATGGAGGAGGTGTGTGACTCTGTTTTCTGTATTTCCCCCCACGTGATCAGAGTGCAGCCCCAAAGCCTGGTTGTCTTGTCTATATGACCAGAGCTAAGTGTTGCAGCTTGCAGCACCAGCAACTGGCACTGGAAAGCTCCTGGACCTAACCACCCCTTGATGTGCCCATCTTCATCCTTTGCAGGTGAATGACATGGTAAATCAGTCTGAAAAAAAAGTATTGTAATCCCAGAAACTATCAAGGCCTCAGCATTCTGCATTGAAGTTACACGTCATAAAATTCAGGCATCCAGATTTCTCTGCTTTGCTTTTGCATATGACAAGTCCTTTCACCACAGTTCTCAGTATCCTGCCTGGGCTCCTAATGCCACTGGCACAAAGCTGTAGTCATCAGGTGATACTTAAGTATATTTATTAGTTATGTCACAGCTCTCCCTCCCTGAAACCAAAAGGATAGGAATGTTACTTGGAGGGATTGACGTGGAAGTAATAAGTAATTCTTGCACTCCTGCTTTGTTTTACTTAATGGCCAGATGTAAGGTCGCCCATCCTGATCCCACAAGCATTTCATTCCTTCCCCCTGCAAACTCTACATGCTTTTTGGGGTCCCTTCCAGAGCTCCTGGTTGCTGGAGCACCCTTTGCATTTCTAAAATTAGCTGTTCCTTGATTGAAGGGAGCCACCAAGAAAATTAGGTGCCTTGCCTTCTCACTGACAAGAGACCAAAGCAGCATTACAGAAGGGCTAAGGTCAGAAGGGACATCTGGAGGTGACTTTGCCCAGTCCCCCTGCTCAAATGGGTTCGCCTTAAGCCAGTTTCCCAAAACAATGTCCAGATGGTTTTTGAGTATCTCGAAGGATGAAGACTCCACAGCCTCCCTGGGCAACTTGTGACAGCACTTAGTCACCCTCACAGTGAACAAGTGTTTCCTGATGTTCAGACTGTACCTCCTGTTTCAGTTTGTGCCCATTGCCTCTGATCCCATCACTGGGCACCGCTGGAAAGAGCCTGGCTCCCATTTCTTCACACTCCTTTCAGGTATTTACTCCCCCTCGAGCCTTCTCTACTCTGAACAGTCCCAGAAAGCAGAGTGCTAAATCAAAGGATGAACTGGGTAGCTATTGCTCACTTGACTTCCTTCTACTGAGGGGGTCAAAAGCAAATGTGCCTTTCTTTCCTTCTTCCTTTTCCTCCCTTTCCCATGCATACATCTCCTAAATGTCATGCTGTCACCTCTTGCCACTGAACCTGGAATCTTTCTGTATCACAACAACTAAAATGTTTTAATCTGGAAAAATGAGCAAATAGAATAGCTTATGCCAAAAATACGAACTGGTCTGGTTAGTTTTAGGCTTCGGACTGATTTGTGAGAGATTTATGTTTACATACGAATAAAACATAATCAGAAACCGTGGAGTGACAGTGGTGCATGTACAAAGAGGAGAGCAGCTCCTGTTACACATGGGAACGTACAGGCCGTAATCTAATTCTTCTGAGGTTGTGAAAGGTGTGCTGTGTGACTAATTCATTTCACTAATATATGCCAAGCCACTTTCATTATGGAAAAAATTACTTTCCTAGATAATTTGTTTTTTAATGACTTATCATAGTTGTTACCCTCCTAAGGGTGTATATTTTCCACTACGCAAAAAACTTGTATGGAATAAAAAAAATGCTGATAGACTCAAAAACTGCATTTAGCTTCCAAACAGAAGTTTGTGGGTTGTTGGTTTTTTAATATATATAAGCTACGGTCTTTTGAGGTTTTTGCTCAGAAGACAACCATGTGTTTCATGTGGCCTCTGTTTACAAAAAGGAAAATATAATTCTTTCTGGGGGAAAGAAACTAGATTACACTGCAGGAAAAGGAGATTTAGTGCTGCAGCATTCAAGAGTACTCGGATGAAAATTCAGCTCAAGAACCCTGTACTGAATTTAGGGCACAGATTTAGCAGTTGGCTGTGTTCTTGCATTGCACTTAAATGTTACTGCTGTATTCATACTGAATTGAATGGGGTTTGCAATGGAAAAGCAAGACTCACTGTCTTCAGTGTTTAATACAGGCTAATGACTTTGCTGACTTCAGTAGACTAATTCTTTATTTACACTGCTATAAGCAAGAGCAAAGCCAGATTAGGGAAGTACCTCAAAACAACAGTGTTCAGATATGTATTTAATCTTTGTTAAACATCTGGAATAAAATGCACTATTCATTGCTCTTACCATTCTCTCTATAAATACATTGTGAAATGGCTTGTATTATTTTTTAACCTTTATAACATTAGTACTGAGGACGCATAGTCCCCATAGGTTACTCTCCTCATGTAACACTCCTTTGGTGTAAATCCAATCACTTTAAATGAGGTATAACTTGGTACCAGAGAAGACAGAATTGGCTAGTTTAGTGTGTGTATGTACAAACAATAAGAGAGCAGAACTGGCTGATAGATATACAAAGCTAAAATTTACCCCACCTGCTCCTCTGCCCAAGGCTGGCACAGAAGAGGAGCAAAACGTCCTCCTTTCCTGCCCTCAATATTCAGATCCATTAGACACACCCTCAAGTGTCTTATTTGTTCTCCATTTGTATTGGCCATTCCTTTCTAACAGGCCATTCTCCTCCACCCAAGACAAGCAGCTAGGCAAGCAACTAGTGCTATACCCTGGCTTGGAAGTTCCTATAAGTATGGGATTTTCCCCTGGGCATATTCTGTCTGAGCCGTTTTATGATGCAAAGGTCTTCCTGGAAAAAAGAACTGGCCCTACAAGGTCTGGATGCCTTGCTGAGAGACGAATACTAGTTAGCACATATAGTATCCAGTACTGGTGGGGAAAGGAAGAAGAAAGCAACCAAGCATTTTTAACTAACGCAACAAGCTGCACTCTGACTGCATTTTCCCCAAAATCCATTTGTTAACTGTGATTCAGTATGCGCCATTTGTGCTTTATGGGATGAAGAGCCCAAGCCAGTTTACTGGTGAAAGTAACAACTTTCTCATTAAAAGTTAATGGCAATGTTTTAATTAGTCCCAGGGTTCTGGTAGAAAGTTAAGTCCTTCCTTCAATAACCAGCAGTTACAGAGGCAGTAAGTGTTAATAACCTAATAGGAAGTAAACTAGGCAGGCGTACATTCCATCACCCAGAAAACTGATTTCATGTAGCTTTTTGAAGGACTGTTCACACTTTAAACCAAAAGTGGTTGTTCTTTAATACGGAGAGTTGGGCTGTTTGTAGCTCTTAATGCTGCAGCCCCATCATGTTGTTCCCCATTTCCTGCAGACCTGATGTTTAACATGCTCCCTGCTATACAATTTGAAGCTTAAAATGTCACCTGGTTTAGGAGTGGGGAGGTGAAGAAATTGAAACGGGAGCAGCAACCATTCTCAGGCTTATAGCAACTCTGCTCAGACACCAAAAGAATAAACATAAGAAACCACAAGAGATTTAAATTAAATAGGTTTGTTTCTGATATGAGCTTTTCAAGCCACAAATGGACTTTTATAAAGACAAAGAGTATGCATGGCCATTATGCAGGAATGGGAAAGGGCTGCATTGTATGAGTGTGACACCGGGAAGGACCTAGTGGCAACAGCAAAGAACAAAGTTTTGCCAAATGCTGGCCTAAAGGCCAACAGGAACAACCAGCTGCTTTTCATCTCTACGCAAAACGAGAGCAGCCAGTTGCATTGCCTGCCCTCCCCTATTTCTCTAGTCACCAAGGTTTTAGTTGGAGGAAACGTTCTCTTAAGCAGCACCCAGCGAATTGCAAGGAAAACCAAAGATGAGCTTTTTGAAATGTTTCTGTATCTTTAGGGATACAGTAACATTTAGGGATACTGTATCTTTAGGATAGGGAGTTGTCACTGATAAGTGACATGGCTTTCTGAACCTTGTTTTTCTATCCTAGCAAAAAAAGTAGACCGGCACTTCATTCCCTTAAGTAACTGCCCAGCTTAGAAGGTATCTTCCGCACTTTCCAGTTCCAGATTGCAGTCAAACAAAGAAATCTTGAGCTTTCGTCATGGGTAAGAAACAAGACTGGTTTTGGCAATCCAGTGATCCACTGCAGTTTTCTGGCCTCAGCACTGCTGTAACTGAGGGAGTTCTTGAAATGCAAATGAACATCAACCCAGTGCTAGGGTGTAGTAGCGAGAGCCCCTTTATTGTAGTTTTACTACAACAAGAAGAGATCTGGCAATATAAGTGTCAACTACACAGCATTGTGCTCTAGTGCTTTTTTCCCTGGCTTTGTTTAAAACAGTTGTAAGATAGGCTGATAACTGTAACTATTTTAAACCAAATCGTACAATGGATGAAGGCTTCTGAAGCCTGACTTACCGTATTGAGACTGAAGCTCAGTATCTATGGCTGTATTTTTAGGCAGCTGAGGAAGCAGGGAGTGTTACTTGTCCTATAAAGCACTTGGCATAGCAACAGGCTTTTCGGTGCCAGTCCTCTAAAATGGGGGTTCAAGATCGCTATCACTTGGTAGCCTCAATGCAGCTGAAAAGCTCTCCTGACAGTTCTTATCCAGACTCCACTTTGAGCAAAAGAGAAAAAGCAAGGGAGTGGGCATGTTGCAGAGGCAGAGGAAGAATATTCAGACATTCCTAAGGATTCAGCAGGATCCCTCTACCTCCCACTCCAAGACAACACCTAGTACCGTCAGTCCTACTGCCTGTGTTTACCTTATAACCAATTTACAGTAAAGCGAGAAGTTAGCACAAGATATTTTGACATGCCAGTAGTCCCATCAAAAACATTAGGGATCCCCTGCAGCTTTGTCCAGCCGTATTCACAAAAAACTTATGAAAATAACCACACGTTCTTTTGCATGAAACCATGCCTGCTGGCTGCCTGAACAGTGCTAGCAGTATTTCTAAAAAGCAGGTAACAGACCATGAATTTCAGTCCTACAACTAAATACAATTTTCACAATTAGACAGTCCTCCTGTACAGCTCTTTCTCTGTAGGTAATGATACATAAATCCACTATAGTTCATGTGCTGGGACTTTTTGTTTACCAGTTTATCCAGTTTCTAAGAACTAGCCCACCTGAAAACGTACATCACTCTTTTAAGGGCTCTTTGTGTTTACCCTTCTCTGCACATGCAGCATTTTGCTCTGCACACGTACCAGGAGGAACACAGTAGATGAGCTAGTGTTTTGAAAGATGAAGCATTTCAGGCTGCAGCCAAGATCTTTAAACTAGTAAGCTCTGTGAGAAGTGGCATAAGAAAACCTGGGATCATCCAGATTTGGGCCTCTTGGATTCTCCATGGCCAACTGAGAACCCTGTTACCTGCAGCCTCTCCCCTGCAAAGAAGACCCAGACCCTCTTCAGTATCCAGCCACTTGCTTCTACAAAATTCTAGTATCTTTAGTATCTCAAAGACCCTGTGTCTCTCTCTTTTAGGTCTGTTGTAACAGACAGGGAGGCTCCCAAACAGTATATTCACAGATGCACACAAACACACACACAATATACATATTAAGAACAGTCATTTCCATAGGAAACCAGGCTGAAATATGTGCAAGTCAGTCAATACGAAACCAGGCAATTTTCAAGACAGCTGTTAAAAGCTTGTTAAACATTTGCTAAACACTAGGAACGGGACTACGGGCTTCTAACCAAACTGCATGCCACAGCATCCCCACAGCAGCCTCCTGTGTACTCACAGCACGCAGGAGTTAATGTTACAGTATCACCACCAACAGCCCCAACAGAAATGAGACTTTCATCCATTGGTCTCTCAGCCTTAATTAATAGGACACTTTTCAATTAAACTTCAATGACATCTTTTGAAAACAAGTTTTACACCTACTATATTTCTTTTGGACAAAACAGTCTGCTCAGCTGTATTCCCAGCTGTATGTTTTGTTTCTCCCAGCCTGCTGGCAGCCACAGCCACTTAGAATGAGAGTAAGTTATGTCAACCGCTAGGATTTTCTACAGTACATATTACATCACCTTTCCTGAGAAACTTGTCTGAGCAGATCCTTTTTCTCGCTTTCTTCTTTCACAGTGTCCTTCGCATTCCTCTTTCAGTATTTGTTGTTCTCTCTGTGGAAGCTCAGTTGCTGGCGTTTTAAGGAAAGGTTACATAGCAAAAGGGTCACTAATGGCACCTTTTTCTCCCTATCCCATACTCCTAGAGAGAAAAATACAGCGTGTGGCACCTTTAGAGAAAGGTTTTCCTTCAGAAAAAACTACAGCATTCATTGCTGGTTTCAGAACAAGAAAAGTAATTTGGACCATAAATTACCTTGTCCATCTTAATTCTAACAGTGAAGAAGTAAGGAGGAGAAAGAGCAAAAGACAAACCAAAGACAGCAAATTATGCTCTGGTGCAAGTAGAAAGCCAGATCTCTGATTTTTACCCTCCTCCCTGATAGTTAGGTGACCGTGCCCCTGATCAAATTACTCTGTGCCTCTGCTTGCTTCTTTACAAGTCCTGGTACTTATGAAATAGCCTTGGAAGTCAACAGTCATAAGTCTTTCAAAATGTCCTCTAGATAAAATGTACCAATCGAAGTCTGGTCCAGAGGCAACTGAAGGGGCTGGGAGCCTGCCCAGTTCAGGGCCACAGACTTCAAAGCAGGCAATGTAAGAACTAAGTATGTTAACTCTGGGGCAGGGTTTGGAATAAGCTGGGAATGGAGCCTAGGGGAAAAAAAAAGATAAACATTTCCAACCTTAGGTGTATAAACTTGGATGGCTTGATATACTGGTGTAAACTCATGCACACACGTGTGTGAGCTGGCATGTGAGACAGCTGCTTGCCATTTGTTTATGTGGGCTCTTTTAAAGTCCCTCATTGCAGCAAGGCAGTGTGTGCAGTAGACTGACGTGGTCTCTTGTAGGGCATCAGCTCAAAGGCATGGTAAGGATGCCTATTTTGACTAAAGCTAAATGGCTGAACATGAGGTCGGGAGGCATCTTCTATTCAAATGCAGCTCCTTCTTCTAAACACAGTGGCTCCCACATGATCTTCTTGAGTAGTTTGAGTCCTTCTCTATAAACAATGGAAAACGAAATCTGATTCCCAGTCTAGGAAAGGAAACACAGCTAAATGAATGCTGCTAGCAAAAGCAAGCATATTATCTCCGCCTGTTTGAAAGCCCACTGAGGTTGAACAAAATCTTTTCATTAGCTGTAGCAGTCTTTATTACACTCCATTTGAATGATCTGTTTAGGATTAAGCATTTCTTGAAAAACACACCGCTTTTACTCCCGAAGCATTTTCCATTCCATGGGACTTGGTAATGCTTTAATTTAGCAAAATGCTGAACGATCTGTGTCATGTTCATGACACATGACATGAAGTGTAACTGAAGCACTTAACATGAAGTGTAACTGAAGCACCCTGTACCCTGCAGTAGTGCTCTCTGGACCTCTGTTTTTTAAGGGATCTGTGAAAAAGCAACAGAAAAAACACGAGCAAGCTATTTTGAGCAGGCTTAAATTTAGTAGAAGTAAGTCCACATCTTTACTGGAAAACTTTTTAAACAGCCAAAAAATGAAAGGGGGGGTGGGTGGGTGGGGGAAAGAGTTCAAAACCATTGTGTTTCAACAGCAAAATCCTCTAAAAATTAGCTTAAATCTTTTAGGATCAGCAGATCTGGGCAGATAACTAAAGCAATGGATAATGAAATAGCCAAGCACTGGGTACCCAGTTAATGTATCAGCACGCTCTTGATGGTATATAAATAATGCTAAAAGAACAGGAAATTCTTAAAGTAGAAGGTGATACTTCATTTACTGTTCAGCTGGGATTACTGCTTAGGAAGTCCCTAATGCACATTCATAATGAATACTAGCAGTGAGCACAGGCAGAAACTTGCCTGTTGCCCAAATGAGTATGACTAGTAATGAATGTTGCTCCTACTAATCTTTGTTAGAGCCTGAACTTCACTTCCAGAAAGGCAAGATTATTTGAGAGGTTCATTTTTCACACTTGATTGCAGAATCAGATACATGGAGCTCTTCCAGGAGCATTTTGGGCTTTGGTTTCTTCTGAGCAGAAAGAGCAACAAACAGTAACAAAGCCCAAAGCACCTGCTCCAAACTTGGTTCAAAAACCTGCCAGTTGTGTGTTTGGTTGAGAATTTTCCTTTTCTTTTCTGGAAGGTAGAAAAGAAAGAGGGGAGGGAGTGGGGGAAACTAGCCCCAAGTTGTATTCGTTCTTGTTCCAGTTGATCTGTTCAGGATTTTGACACTGGCCTCCGACAGACCAGATCAGGAAAGGCCTCAGTGTATGAGAAACAGCACTAAGGGATCGGATCGGAAGGGGACATGCAGAAGTAGTGGATGCAGTACAGGGTCCCTGGCATGGCCAGACCCCTCCTATGGTACAAAGTGACCGCCCCTGCCCCTTTTGACAGAAGCCATGCACAAGACCATATGAATACTTCCCCACCTTTCCTGTCTTAGGAGTCTCAGGTGAAGAGGCGGCTGTCTCATGCCAACCGATGGGGAAATGGTAGGCATGAGGTGTGTCTTCCAAAAGGTCTGAGTCAGGACTGCAATGCCCAAGCCAGATGTCAAAGTCAGGAGGCAGTCTCAATCCAGACTACCCTTTCCCCTTCCCGAAATGCCGAGGTTGCTGATTTTCCCACTCGCCTTTTCAGTTGCTAGGGATTTCTGTTAGAAAGGGACGATAGCAACTTAATTTCTAAAGCACCAAAAAATGCTGCAATGAGAGATTCGGGTAACGCTACTGAGGAGAAGCTGGAGTCGCACACAGAAGCCCCACACAGGACGGGCTGCGCTCACAGGTAAAACCAACTGGGTGAGTAACAGACTAGAAGCTGTGGCTTCTACAGAGAAAAGGCAGAGTCAGGACTAACAGGGAGATTAAACAGAAACGGCGTTTCTGACTATACTTTGCTCCCTCATCTTCCATTTTTACCCCTTCCTCTCCTCCCACTCCATCCCTTGTCTTCCCGTCCTTTTGCAAAAATCCAAAATGACACTAGTCATGTAACAACTACAGATCATTTGTCAGAGATTTATCTCCTCCCTCACTGTATGAGCTAATCGTTCCCAGCAAGCTTTCTGGGGTGATGAGTCAGTGGCACAAAGAACTGACAGATCAGATGTGGTATTTATTTTCTTCTGCTCATTTTAAGTATGGCAGTATCCCCCACCCACAAGCATGGAGGAAGGGGTAATCAAACGTACTGCGGCTGGGAGCTCGAAGGATAAAGTCCACAAAACCTGTAGCTTCCAGTAAAAGCCTTGTGGTTTTTGTATTCTTTTTTGGTACCAGGCATTGCTGGATGTTTACTCAGCAACACACTGTGTTAAAAGTTGCAACATCCATCTTTAAACATTAATTACCAAGGCATGATTGCTTCAAAAATCCACTGCCTGGGGCCAGGGCCTAGGAAGTGGAAAATGTAATTTCAGAAAGAGATGAGAACAAATGCTGAGCCTTTTAATTGCAGGTTAGTACAAATGACTAACAGTAAAGCAAAAATCGTTGGGATGTACTGAATGTCGAATTCAAAACCTAGCAGAGAGTTGCCTGGGGTTTTGGGTTTTTCCCCTGATCTTTGTAAAAGTCAGAGAAGCTGGTGAAGTTTGGAGAGGTACAGGAAGTACCTTTCTAAAAATTCAGTTGAAAGAAAGGAAGTAAGAAAAGGCTAAGTGATGCATGCAAAGTCAGGCAATAGTTGCAATAGTTGTTAGACAGTTACTGTGCTTAGCTGGAGTTTCGTGTCGGGATGAAGGCTGCAGTGATTTTCAGCATCTATCTCCACCTCCTTCAGTTCTACTGAAATCTACCTGGAATTACCAACAATATAACAATGGATCGGGCCTGTTTCATCACATGTGGCAACACAAGATTAAATGCTGCTATGACTCAACGTTGCCGCATCAGGTGTCCCAGCCCGAAGCCAATGGAACCATCGCAATAGCAATGGCATCTTCATCTCCACCCTTCTGGCCTTGCTGCTGCCAGTCTGGGGACAGCCCTGTGTGAGCACCTTGGCAGGGCACCAGAGGCACTTCTTTTCCCATGAGGGTGGAAAGCTTGTTCATTCTAGCCCCCCATCACCCCTCAGTGTTGGCCATGCCTGGGAGCACACAACTGATGGGAGGTGTAACTCAGGGTCTGGTGGGCCTGAGGCTGGTTTCTTGCGTGACCAATAAGAGAGACTGTAACAGCAGGGTCCGTGATGGTCCTAAAGTTGCAATTATGCACCAAAGCCCAGAGGCCAAAGAGACGCCAAACTGTGACACTCATCTTTTCCGGTGCTGTGTTCACCAGGAACCTCCAGCTGGGCTTCTGGGTGTGCTCAGCAGCACTTCTGACCTCACAGCACTGAACAGTGTGGTGCCTGCCTCTCCAGGATTGAGAAATGGCATGTCACTTCACTACCAGAAGGGCCTGATCCACTAGGTGTATCAAAAACCTGCCTAACCCATCATGTTTCACCCAGAGTAGCAGAGAGAAGAGGACGGTAGTGATGACAGTGCTTGTGTTCCACCTCCTGTCCCCACTTGCTTCTAACAGTTCTGTACTGAAAGCTTTTTCCCCGTGACCTGAGAGTTCTGGTTTCAACATGCTCCAAGAATGTTCTCTTGCTGGCTCAGTCTGCACCCTTCTGTTAAACGGGGAATAAACGACCTCCTTTACCTCACGGCCATTCTCACCAGGACTGTACGGCAGACCCTCACCCACAGGCCAGTTTTTGCAGGATGGCTTATGACCACACTGTTGAGAGTTTGCTCCCCGCTGAGCAGGCTGGCTGCGGCCATGCCACATACTGCTCAGCTCACATCTTCTCTCATGATGCTGTAGCTAACAGTCATTATTTTCTGTGCATGGGCTTGGTGGTTTGGGTTTTTTTCGGTTCCAAGTATGAAGAAAACTAAGAGGTGTATGCTGCAGGCCAGCAGAGCGGTGCTGCATCAAAAACATTACAGTGCCAGAAAAAAATTGTTGCGTGCTCTAGGAAAGCAATGGGTGAGGGCACAAATTATGCTATTGCCTAACCTGAACTAACACTGAAGAACTGTCCTTGTTGAAGTAAATACGTTTGGTGTCTTCCACATCTGTCTGTTGGAGCAAGCTCTGGAGTGAACTATGCAGTTGATGACTCAGGTTTCCCCTTGGGGATTATCAATGGATTTGTTCCAGAAGAGAGAGCTCAGACACTGACAGGTGTCTGACATACTGACCACGGGTAGGATGAATGACCAAGAAACCCATTCCTGGAGCAAAACAGGAGTATGCCAAGCTACTACTTCTAAGCAATAGCTCTTCTACTTTGGTGGGGCCCATGAAGTTCAGGAAAGGTACCTCTGCTGAGCTCACTCTACTCAGACAAAGCACCAAGCAGAATATCAAACTCAAGTGAAACACAGTGCTATACAGCAGCCCTCAGCAGGTGTGGTCAAATAAGTAAAAACATCATTGATTTTCTCACCATTTCACACTCTCTCTCACATTTCCAAGTAAGCCAGGTGAGTGCTGCATTTGTAGGGTGATGCCTGGAAGTCTGCATGAGAACACTGGGGCCTGCACTGTCTCCCGTCCTCCTCTCCTTTGCCAGTGATCAGTTTCAGGTCTGTTTTATTACAGGTACGACCAGGAGACTGAGATGAGTCTCCAATGCCTCTGCCCTCTTGAATGTCAATGTTGCACTATGGAAACCCAGCTGCCACTGTGTTTTCCTGACCGCCTCTGAGATGATTGTCAAGGACAGAAAATATTAATTAAATTTTAATTAATAAATTGAATACTGTGGGGTTAATTATAGCTATTTACAGGGAGTGTATGGGATTTGGAGGGCCTACCTTCTGGTGTTTTTGCACAAAGTGTTGCCTCTTCCTCTAAGCTCTAATTAGCTGGCTTTTTTTTTTTTTAATAGCCAGTCTCCAAATGATTGCTCAGTAGCTCCCATTTTGTTCTTCATCAGCAGTTCTCCAGCACAGCTGCTACAGAAGGGAAGCAGCCCTGCAGTTTGCCTTACAGGGAGCAGGTGATAAAGAATCTATCAGAAGTGGTAAAAAAAAAAAAAAAAAATCAAGAGGCCCAGCCCCTAACATTGTCTAGCAAGGGGACTATATAAGAAACAAAGGTCACAGGCAGGAGTAAGAGGGAATAGCAACATCTGAGGCTGCTGTAAGGTAAAAAATTTTCTCTCTGTATGCAGCCCTCTTGCATGTTCTGCCTTCCTGCATATGCATAATGCCAAGAGTCATCAACAGCAGGCAAGCACCTGGGAAAAAGCAGGCTGTTCCAGCACAAAGTCAACTGCACAACTTGGAATAATTTCTCCTCTACTCCTTATTTTCAACCTACATGTTTCCTCCTTAGAGGTAAAACCTTTTTAAAATTTAAATGGACTTAATTATCTGTATTTTAAAACCAGTTACTTTTAGCTGTTCAGGGTATAGCTATAAAGAACAAGGGTCCTTTCAGGACACTGTTAAACTAAAGCCACACAGTAAACATACTGTGCCCAGATACCAGAGGAGTTTATTCCAGCCTGCTTTTCAATTTCATGCCACTAGATGCAAATAATGCCTAAGAACCAGCACAGAAGAGAGCTTTAGGAGGTTTGGGGGTTATTTTGGATGTTGTTTTGTTGGGGTTTTTTTGCAGAAGTGATAAACACGATCAGCAGGCAGCCCACTGCTTTCCCTAGAGTATCTCCTTCTGCTAGCTAGTGTTTGCGGCTGAATGGCTGTCAGAGAAGGAGCGGAGGGCAGCGGCTGGAGGATGAGGACTGGCAGCGGCACCACAGCCAGCAGTTGGCCTGGTGCCTACCTTCCCCTTCCCACCGCAGCAGCTGGCTCTGCATAGCAGGCACAAGGAGCCTGGTTTTGGCTCCTGCTGAGGTGAGATGGGCTGAAAAAATGAGGGGAAAAAAGATTTTTTTTCTTTTTGTGACCAAAAGCAGCAGTGCTAGTAAGGGAAAATGGGATTTCTGAGGTTGGAAAACCATTGCCTAAATTGAGAAAGCTATCTTCAGTCTCAAGAAAGGAAATAACAGCCAGAATCACTCTTGCAGAAAAGCCTAACTTGTCTGGCTCCTCAAGCCTGCTTGAAAATTTTATCTGCTCTCCACTGCAGCAAAACTGTCACTGCCCAGGGGTGCTGAGCTGAGGGCTTTCCAGCACCAAGGTGTCTCCTCACCCCACACTTTGGATGAAAGCCTGGGATCACAGTACCAAAACCCTGCTCCACGTCTACCTTCCACAGCCACAGAGATTCCCCTAAAACAGAGGGGATAAAGCACCATCTTTTCTTTTAGTGTTTAGAATTGCGAGAAGTGCTTGCCCACACGTGCGATATAACTCTTGCACCAATACACGCACATATACTAGCGGAGCAGGTGTGCTCCCACAGCACTAGCAGCTGCTGCAAGACATCCTTTAAATAAAAAAACATCCTGAACGGTGCCGTCAGACGGGCTTTTACAGCAAAACTAACTCTGCAACGAGGAGGTAAAGATGATGCTGCTCCTCCCGAGGCTCAATTGCTTATTCGAGTCGCAAGATCGCAGTCACACCTGTGATGGCTGCCCACCCCCACTCCCACCACCCCCCCGCCGGCCACCCGCGAGCCCGGAGCCGCGCTGGGGCCGGGCAGGGCGAGGGGCCGGCGGGCTCGGGCTGCCGCTGCCGCCTTCTGGACACAGGCGCAAGCGTTAGCCACCTTCCCCTTGGGGTGGGAGAACAAACACTAAGGCAAGTGTCTTCATTTCACTCCCCAGTCCTGCTTTTTGGGGTTGGCTTTTTTCCCCTCCCCCTTTTTAATCCACCCCCGTGCGGCACACAACGCGGGGGGGGCAGCTCCAGCCGGGTGGCGGCGGCAGCAGCCCGCATGGCTGCCCAGTGCATCCCGCCTTCCGTGGAAAATATGTAATGCAAGCTCGGAAAAATGCAGCCCTTTAGCATTTCCTCTTCTCCCAGCATCTCTGAGAAACAGCCGAGTATGGGAGAAGTAGAAACAAGACAGTGGCGCTCGTCTTCGGAGACATCTGCATTTCAGAGCAGGGGCGTGCAACGGCACCCTGGTTAACGCTGGTGGCACCGGCTCAGGGGCTCACAGAATAATTCCAGCGAGGATTAGCCAGTGGAAAGGGGTTTGGCTGGTCTTGTTGTCCGATTAGCTTTAATGACCATGTGTGAATGCAGACATCATGAAATCTTGCCATTTATGTCAATGGCAGTTGTGTTCTCAAAGGGAATTGTCCTCTTTAACATCCAAACCACAAACTGTTGAGCATGGTTACACCACAGGCATTACTGAGAGCAAGGCTAAGGTTAGAGAGGACGCTTCATCCTAAAAGAATCCAAAATTATATCTCCTGCAGACAGTAGCTGAAGTTCTACCTATTTCTTATAGCTGCAGAGTAGGACCTGACCACTGTCTTCCAAGTGGCAAACAGGATGCATATACTCAACACAGCCTCAAAACCGGCTTGCAAAATAAGCTTGGGAACAACTTTTAGTGCAGAGAAGATGTCTCCAAGGAATGGTTTAAAGACCACAATTAGAAGCGGCAGACCAGAAAAAGCTGTGAGGTTGGAAGGAAATGTCTGAATTAGTAGAAAGCAAAAAGGAGCCAGAAAGAAGAGCTATGGGGACAATGCAGAAGGCAGGCAGCAATGAAAAGCTGCAGAGTGCAACGCTGCATGGCTCCTCACTGATGACTTATTCTTTTGCCCTGAACTAAGAAGGAGATTAAGAAAAGTTGAGTTTGAGGCCGTCAAAAGCTTGCAGCAGCTGCAAGCATGCAGCATCTAAAACAAAGGGCCTCAATTTAATGGCAGCTTTTTTAGGGATTGCAGTACATGAGATGGTGGCAACAGGTCATACAAAGTGTACAGGTAATCAAATGCGGTCCACGAGGGGAACTCAAATGATCTAAGTATTACACAAATGTTGCTGTGCTTCTGTGCTGCAAATGATACTTGTTTCCATTTCAGAGAGCCAGCGCAGCAATGACGTGGAGTCAGGCTGGAGGACCATAAGGCAAACATACAGCAATGGTAGGGCAATATACTTATTTCAGAAACATAAGGTACTTGAAATATTTTTTTATTACACTTATTTTAAATGTGTCAAGCCTTCCTTTAATACACATCTAGCTTAATGATAAGTACCAACCTGTGTGGTGATTAAAGCCACATTACAGCTTTGATATTACCATGTTGCTATTACGGAACCCAGTTTCAGATGCTGCCCCATCTAGGTTGTTGGGTTTTACAGTTAAGACTCCATTTGAGTTTAGTTGCTGTATAGCTGGCCCAAATGTATGCACTGTTACTGCTTCTTACTGTAATGGCTTCACTGGATGTCGTTTAATGTAGGTTTATTAAAAACAGTAATAGGCTATGTTGCACAACAGTGTAATCAAAGTATCTGATGATAACGGCAGTTTACTCACGTCAAAGCACCTCACTCCTACTGCTGTTAAGTCTCAGTTCCCGTAGCTCTCCAGGAGGACACAGACAACTCCTGTCTGAAGTGTGTTTCAGCCAGATCTGGATTCTGAGCCCTGCAGAAAGGGATTCATAGATGCACTTGTCTCTAACACTGGTACTTGGCAGTGTTGCGTGCTTTATAACAGAGGGTCAGTGAAGTACTTTTACTGTCATTGGGTACTACACTGGGAAAGATCTCTGTTTATAAATTTTACAATTTCTGGTCCGTATTGATTTTAAAAGCATCTTTAGCATGCAAGCAGCTGTTTAATGCATTTTGACCCAAAAGCAAGGCATTTGCATTAGTATTCCCACTAGAACGTTTGTCCTTTCGTGTCCGTGCATTAAGGCTCCGTTTAAAATCTGTCCATGTCCTTAATCTCTCTGGGGAGCTTTCCCTGAATTTTCAATGCTAGCCCACAGTCTGTAACAAAAGGGGGGTGGTGGTGGTGTTGGGGGTTGGGAAGAGACAGAGAACAGTGTTTATGCATAAAGTTCAGCAGCCTTTTCACGTAAAAAACATACACACACACAAAAGCACCTCAGCTACAGAGCCTGGCATTTCCACACCAAAGATGTGAACAGCATTTGCAGTTTTTCAAGTTAACTAATTTACGATAAGGGCATAAGGCATCTGAGCTCCAGATGCACTCATTCAGGCAGCCTGGGCCATAAATAAAATAAAAAAGAATGCTCTGACTATAACATGGGTTTCACAGAGATGTGTTGAAGGTCTAGCAGATGGATTTTGCTGTCTCAGCTTTTACCTGTGTAACAGAGTAAATGCATAAAGCTGCTTACCAGCTCCTTCAATTCAAAACCTTTGCATTTGCTCCCATATGCTCCCATGAAGATACAGCTAATTTAAGCAATGAGCAAAATCCTACCCCTCAGGGAAGCTGATGGCAAAACTCCCACTGGCTCCAGCAGGCTCTGGGAGTTGCTCAACATAAATACAATTGGCTGAACTCGACTAACAGCATAACCAATACTGTAATCAAATTTGTATTCTTTCATCTACAAATTTGCCACCCCTAACTCTGCCCCTGGTGCTGCTGTTGTCCCATGGTTCTGGTGGAAGAGCAAAACCAGTGACACAGATGCTGCCACCGAAACTGGGCTCACTGCAGCCTCAGCCCATGCTGACAAGCAGCTCTCTTCCATGGAGGGGTGAGAAATCCTCTCTTGAATTAGGAGAACATATCAAAACATTCTCTCATACCATTAACTTTGTTTTGTTCAATCTATGTGCTGTTCTAATGAAACAGAAAACTGGAATCCTGCCTTTGAAAGACAGCATATCAGATAGCAAAAATTTCTGATGTTCAAAAAAGTTTGCCAGTTGATAAATTAGTTTTCTCCCTCACACAGAGACTTCATCATCATCCAGTCTAGCTTTCATAAACATCTGAGTATTATTTTTGAAGCCAGTCTGCTGTTTAGGCAGATGGCACAGAAATTTTACAGTCCATTTCACCCCTGAAGCCTCAGTTAATGTTCACTGTAATAATGGGATGCACTATATGAACACGCATGCATATACAGACATGCTAAGAGAAGAAAACATTACTGACATGTTCTGGTAAGGGAATTAAATTGGCGAAGGCAGATTCCTGAGCTTAGCACATACTAGGACTACATCCTCAAAACTGTGCATTTGGTTGACTTTAAGAAAAACTGTGCGCTGTGAACAGCTAAACAACACTTCCTAGTTTAGTACTTCTGGAAAATCAATTCCTCCATGTCTCTCTTAATCCTTACCAAAATACATCTGCTCACCTGTACTACTTAGTTTTGAAATACAACTATTTGGGTACCCATATGCAGTTTCGTTATTGTCGATGCTCACACTTCACACTTCACTTTCAGATTCTCAGATCTCAGGCAGGTCGCAGATTCTCTTGCCAGAAATATATATGGCAATTTAAAGGTATGTTTGACTCATTCCATTTCATAGCCAGGAGTTGCTTTTTTCCTCTCAAAATTCTGGATTTAAAACAGAAAATCCCAGCACTGAGGATGGGGAGATGACAGGGAAAGGAATACGCAGCCTGTGACTCCCTACAACCAAAGCCTGCATCGTGAGGAAGCAACAGTGGCAGCTCCAGAGATGGGAGGTAGAACAGGCAGAACAGAGAACAGGCACCAAAGAAGCTGCCGAACTAATGCATGGTTTACCCATGGCAGGGTATGTCTTTCCAGAGCCCTCCTTAAGAGGCAACACTTGACTCAAGCAGCTCTTGCAAGCTGGGCTCTGCTTATCTTAGTGCCTTGGCTCGGTTCCTCCCCATAGTCCCCATCCCTGCCTGTTCTCAGGAGCCCCCCCATAATGAAGCCCAGCTTCCAGTCAAAGCACTGCTTTGTAAGACCACTTAGGGAAAGATGGAGGAGGAAGAAGAGAATAATCATATCTGAGAACCAACGATTCAAGACTAACTAGAGAATGTGTTTAAAGCAAGTTTGTTTCATCAATGGCAGTGCTCTGCTGTTTGCTTTACCTCTTTTAGACTGGGTCATCCCAGTTCTTTTTCTTCATTTAATGGTGACATAACTAAGTGGCCAGGAGGAAGCTGTCTCACCTATCATAAATGCACAGTATGCAGTAATCATAGGAGGCTACTGTTAAGACAAAGCCATGAACTCCACTTTTAAGAATGTGCTGGGCTGTAATTCTGAAGAATGCATTTATTAGCAAACTCCTGGTTTTATAAGCTGCAAATCAAGACACAGCTCCCTTTAGCACTCGACCAGCTTTATGAATCATGAGCCCTGCAGTGCATTGCCATGAGACTTTGCTTTAGAAATAAAACTGTTTGTTCAACAGCAGAACGTCCCAGTTCAGCCTTCTTTTTCCACAACTGCTGCTTAGCCTCAAACCAGAAAGAAACGGCTCTGGAGTTACACATGCACTTAATGTCCTCTTAGTATGTACCAGATGCACTATAAGAGCATCATGATGAGTTTCTAAGTTTGACATCTGCTTGATTAAGCAACATTTTCAATAACGGGCTACTTTGCAAAACTAGGCAGATAAGTAAAACAGGTCTAGCGTGGTCAGTCATGTGATTTTTTTTTTTTTTTTTTGGGGGGGGGGGGGCAGGGGGGATGTTGTTGCTAGAGGTTTCCCAGCTATCCCTTATTTCAAAGCAGGAACAAAAACAATGGCCAGCTCTGTACCAAACCACAGGTCAATAGATTTCAATGGTCCAAGGTTAAAATTGGCCTCCAGCTAGCTGCATAGCTTATCCCACAGGTATTAAACAGGAAACTTTTAAAGCTTAAAAATAGTTACAGTTATGTGACTTATTCTTGTAAAAGGATTTTTATCGTGTACATGAAGACTAGAAGCTTTCCTCCTTTGAAATGTTTGTGTTTGACACTTCCTCTGTAGCACAGCAAGTCTGTGTTTTTCTCTCTTGCATGGGCTGTGGGTTGAGTTTTGTTTTGCTATTTTGTCCTTTTTTCTTTCACAAATCAAGCTGTCAGCAGCATGGGAAGTAAATCTGTAACTGGGACACGTAAGAACTCCGTTCTGAGACTGCATCGCTGCCCCCAGTAAAGTCACCCTTGGAAACAAGAGCACTTCAGAATATTTTAGCACACAGTGAAAGACTTTTCGATACGGTTTATTTAGATGAAAAGGAAAAACATAATTCAAGTAAAAAACTCCAGAGATTAGAGATGCAAAAAGTATGTGGTTTCTGCTGAGCTTCCTGCTACTGCAGGCCACAACCTCTGAAAAGCACTGTGTTTAAATATCCGCTTTGGTGGGGACAACACTTTTGGACTGGGAGATAAACCTAGTTCTCTTGGACTGATATGAAAGCTAAACAATAATACATGTTCCTCTCCTACTACCGCAACCACTCCCAAAGCGAAGGGAGTCCAGCCCAATACCAAAGGGCCATGCTGAGCACAGCTGGCTGCCACACGAATTGCTTTAGCCTGCTCTTAACATCTTCCTCTGCTCCTCGCTCACTGCCCCACAGCATGGCCAGTAGCTGCACTCTACACATGTCCAGCCCCCACTGCCAGCAAAACCATCCCATCTGTCCCCAGATGCCATATTTAGCCACTGCTTCCCAGGTGGCCCCGTTTACCTACTCTCGATCTCCTGCTGAGCCCTGGAGCCTATCTCCACCGTCAGATGCACCGTGCTCAACCAGCCCAGCTATGTAATTAGCAGTGCAGCTGCACAGCCACCAACCTGCCAGTACGCATGTGGCAGACCACTTCTTGGCAACTATTAATCATATATTGCATAAGAAACAGTCCCTTAACGCAGGCTAGTCTTTCCACTCCCGAACCATGTAAAGGACATAAAAGCTTTTGGCCATGCAGAAAAGTGAACAAAATGAGTGGTAATTAACTCTCATGACTACAAAGGCTAACAACTTCGGCACTTGCAAAGGGGATCAGAGGCAGCTGAGCTGAGAAAGAACTGTAGCAGAACAAGTATTTGCCTGGAAGCAAACACTGCCAGAGTGCTTATTTTAGAATGAATAGTCATGTTAGTTAACTAGAGCTAACTATTGAACAAATAGCTCACGTTACAGCATACCGAGGTACACTAGATGCATCCTTTGATCTACTCACTGACAGACCTACTGCAGTGTTCTTTTTTTTTTTTTTTCAGCAGTAAAAAAAAACCCCAACAATTTATCTATCCTTCATAGCTAGTTCTGGGGTTTGGTACAAAGTCTTTTCACAGATTAATAGGAATGAAACTTGTATGAGAAAGGAACCTAAAATAGCATTGCAGCACGAGACACATGCAGTGTGAGCATGTGGCTTGCAAAGAAAAAAAAAAGGCAATGAGATTAGAAGTTTTTCTGTAAATTGACACATGTGACTGTTAACCCTTAACTGTATCTCTTGTCAGGACAGTCGAGCTTTGGTGCACTACAAGCCCTTCTGGTTTCTGACCTTTTAACACAACTGCAGCCTCTCCGCATCAGGATTTGGGCTGCTGTTCAGCGGCATACTATGTAGCCTGCCACACCCTACGTGCCACTTACTTGAAATACCAGTGTGGACAATGAAAACGACTCCCATGGCTTTCAAGAAGTAGAGAAAGAGAGCTAAGGTTTGTGGAGTGTTCTTTAAGGAAGCCAAAATTAATCCTAAAAAATTACAAGTAAAATGTGTTCTGACTATCACGATGCAAGTAAACGCTTAACACGAGTTGATGAGTAAAAGTTTCTTTTTTACATTAACTGCTTTACACTGGTCATAAATTTAAGGGGCTTGACAGGGATTAAAGATTCATTTGTCAGCTGCTATGTCCTTTAATAAGCTTCTTAACATCTATACTGACAGAAGCAGCACGTCCCCAATTTAGCAAACCAGGCTGTCTGTCCAGGTTTCACTGCAATCTGAAGTCCTGGAAAGAGTATTAAATGCAGTGACTCTTCTGCCCCCTTTAGGGAAATAACCTACAAGATCTTCTTCAGACCCAGCTTTTGTGGTATGGGCAATAAAAGCATTAACTTAATTTCTAGGAGCCACATAAAGCGTGTGGATCTTCATGCTCTTTTGAGGAGAAATTCGCGTGTTGTGCTCTGCTATGCCCTGTTCTTGTACCTCCTGTCTTACCTCAGGTCCACAGCAAGCTTCTTCCTCAAGGCTTACTCAGCTCAGAAAGGACAGCCTTACTTTTAAAGGGCTTCCCAGCAGCCAGGGGTTCTCTGCCACAGGCAACGCAGCCACTGACCATCTAACCCAACCAAGCCATCTTAATCCCTGGTTTGCACTCTCATCTGTAACATGGAAATGAAACAATGCTTTCACCTTTCCAGCTAAATATATTTCTACTTTTTAAATGGTATGCTCCTCTAGGACAGAGGGTCTACCACATACTTATCCAGAACCAAGCACAAATTACCCTTTGCTTTAATTCTTTGGGATCTCTGGATAAGAATCCCCCCTCTCAGATGTTAAACAGCTTTTGCTTAACAGGATTTTTAAAGTTCAAGCCAACTGTAAAGCAGGCCAGGCAGATTCTCACTTTGGGTTGTTAGGTTCCTCTGGTTTCCACCCTCCTGTCTTTCTGCACTCTGGGCAATTCCAGGCAAGTTCCTTGCTGGTCTCTCACACTTGTTTTGTGTCATCTTACACTGCTGAAGCCATGCAAGTAAGGAACTGTTAATAACAATACTAACTGCTCCGTTTTGACGGGACATAGCTATTTTTACTGGATTACTTTTCTGGCACAGCACTTAGAGCACCAAATGATTTGACACCTGTAATTTTATACTTGGAATAACACAAGATATTCATACTTCTTTTGTAATGTAAGATAAAAGCAAACACTACATACGTTCTCATTCCAGTGCTGCTGTCTGGCAGCTATTTGCCTAAGGAAAAAAAAGAACTGTTACATTACAGAATATGTGGAAAAGTAAAAGCTATGGAAAAGAAATCATTAAATAGCTAACTTATTCCCCTGCTAGCGCTAGACTGCTCCTTGCAGCATGTTTCAGAGTGTTTTGTTCAGTCTGGTTTTACAAGTTTCACGTTACTTTCATTTGTATCTTTAATACAGCGCTGAGTCCAATGTGGTTTGGTGCTGCTTATTTTCCTTGTCTTTCAACTAGAAGACTCAGTGCTAGACCAGCTGTTCATATAGAGTCAGCTCCAAAACTACCCAAAAAAATCTGGACTCTTTCCACTGACTTCAACCTTTGGATCAGGGTCATGAAAAGACGGCAAATACATCTCACAGAATCACAGAATAGTCGGGTTGGAAGGGACCTCTGGAGATCATCTAGTCCAACGCGCTGCTAAAGCAGGTTCACCTAGAGCAGGTTGCACAGGATTGCATCCAGGAGTGTTTTGAACATCTCCAGAGAAGGAGACTTCACAGCCTCTCTGGGCACCCTGCTCCAGGGCTCTGTCACCCTCAGAGTAAAGTTTTTCCTCATACTCAGATGGAAGCTCCTGTGTTGCAGTTTGTGCCCGTTGCCCCTTGTCCTGTCACTGGGCACCACTGAAAAGAGCCTGGCCCCATCCTGTTGACACTCGCCCTTAAGATATTTGCAGACATTGCTAAGATCCCCTCTCAGTCTTCTCTTCTCCAGGCTGAACAGCTCCAGCTCTCTCAGCCTGTCCTCATCAGGGAGATGCTCCGGTTCCCTCATCATTTCCGTAGCCTCCACTGGACCCTCCCCAGTATTTCCCTGTCTCTTGAACTGGGGAGCCCAGAACGGGACACAGCACTCCAGATGCGGCCTCCACAGGGCAGGGTAGAGGGGGACAATAAACTCCATCGATCTGCTGGCCACACTCCTCCTAATGCACCCCTGGATACCGTTGGCCACCTTGTCCACGGGCCCACTGGTGGCCCACGGCAGCCTGCTGCCCACCAGCACTCCCAGGCCCTTCCCCGCAGAGCTGCCCCCCAGCAGGCCAGCCCCAGCCCATACTGGTGCAGGGGGCTGTCCCTCCCCCGCGGCAGGACCTTCCACCGGCCTGTGTTGAACTTCAGCTCCTCTGCCCAACTCTCCGGCCTGCCCAGGCCTCGCTGAATGGCAGCGCAGCCTTCGGGTGAACCAGTTTTGTACCGCCAGCAGATCTGCTGAGGGTCCGCTCTGTCCCTTCGCCCAGGTCACTGATGAGTAAATTGAACGAGCCTGGACCCAGCAGTGACCCTGGGGAGCCCCCCTGGCTGCCGGCCTCCAGCTCGACTCTGCGCCGCTGGTCACAGCCCCCTGAGTCTGCCACGCAGCCAGGTCCCAGCCCACCCACCGCCGCTCGTCGCGCCCACGCTGCCTGAGCTTGCCTGTGGGGATGGTGGGGGAGACAGTGTCAAAAGCCTTGCTGAGGTCAAGGGAGACAACATCCGCTGCTCTGGCCTCGTCCACCCAGCCAGTCATTCCCTCACAGAAGGCTATCAGATTGGTCAAGCACGAGTTCCCCTTGGTGAATCCACGCTGACTGCTCCTGATAAGCTTCTTTTCCTTCACGTGCTTCAAGGTGACCTCCAGGCTGAGCTGTTCCATCACCTTTCCAGGGATGGAGGTGAGGCTGACTGGCCTGTAGTTTCCTGGGCCCTTCTTGCCCTTTTTGAAGACTGGAGTGACACCGGCCTTCCTCCGGTCCTCAGGCACCTCTCCTGTTCTCCAAGACCTTTCAGTGGTGATGAAGAGTGGCTTAGCAGTAACATCTGCCAGCTCCCTCAGCAGCTGGGGGTGCATCCCGTCGGGGCCCATGGATTTGTGGGTGTCAGGCATGCCTAAATGATCTCTACCTAACTCAAGCCTCCTCAACCAAGGGAAAGTCATCCTTTCATGTAAGACTAAGCAGGTTACACATAGCAAAGTATAAAGAGGATTAGCTGTGTACAATCCAAAGGCGTGTTACTCTGCATGCTTCTGAAACAATTGACTAATACACTTTCACAGAGAGAGAAAGGGCCAGATTTGTTTCTGGTGCTCTACCTCTAAGTCAACACCACCACGCCAGGAACAGATTCGATCTGGAATCTGTCCAGTTAGACTCATTAAAATTGAAATTTTCCTGAACTGGAGGTAAGGAAATTTATTTTCTAAAAATGCAAAACCAATAAGCAAATGCTTTCTGCTTCCTAGTTGAAGCTTAGGTCTTTAGACTAGAGGCTCTATGGAATGAGTATCAGGACAAACAGAATGGGTTTTGCTTCCTTCCTTCCCTTTGTCTTCTTCCTTCTTCAGAATATAAAATGGGTCATATCTGGTTTAAAACACATCTACTTAGACCTTCACTTTCTGTCACCAAAACAGATGGGCAGCCCCAAATCACTAATTTGTGCATATTTTACAGAGCACTGGTACTTCAACACACACTCACTGTGTATACTTCGAGTGTGTGACTTCTGAAAGCTAGAATGTCTTTTATCAGGAATTATTTTATCAGTGGGGGATTCATTTTGAACAATACAATCAAACGAAGACAGTGGTGCACAGCTATTCTTCCCACCCCTTCAAAGTTCACAGCAAACTATGTCAGAGTTAGTGATGTTCTCAGCTGCTGAGAATGCTTTAATCAACCAGACTTTTTTTTCCCGCTCCTTCTGTTCCCTGAAGACAGGGGACTTCATGGCACTGTTTGTTGTACAATGTGTACAGTTATAACCTACACTAAAAGTATGCCATTAATGAACGAACACTGGGTGTGTGTGTCAAGCAGATGAGAATGTTCTTTTGATCTTCTGTGCTCCACCACTGTGGCAGACGGATGTCTAAATTGCCTTATTAAAGCGCTGAAGTCTTCCATCATTTCTCAAACAATACTGAAGGAATAATCAGAATGTCATCATGTTTTGATTTTCTGCTCTTCCAGCTCAAATCTAGCTGGATGTTAAGCAGTAGGGGAAAAAATTATGATTTTTTTATTATTTATTAATTTTCCAGAAGTTTAAGAGGAATATATCACATGCTTGACACTCTCTGAGGCAGCCAACAGAAGCTTCTCAAATTTCTGTTAAATTTCAAAGTAGTTTCCACACAATATGGGAGCTGTATTTAGCCTTAGGTACAATTTTGAAACTAGTTCAAGGGAGCAAGACAAGGGATTCAAAGCTTTTTTTGAGAATATCTTAGAATAGAATAAGCGTGTTTAAAAAGCATAGAGGTTTCTGAACATGATGATGGCAATGCTTTTAGCCTCCAACATACCAATAGCTAGGGAAAAACAAATAAACCAACTGGTTTGAGGCCACAGAAGCATATTAAAGACAGTTTATATGCAATTGCCTGTAAGACCATGACGTAGAAAATCCTTGCTAACCCTTCCAAAAATTATTCTTACATGGTGTTGTGACCAAAACTCTGAATCCACCCACATTTCCTCAGACTAAAGGATATAGCTATAAATGACAAGGGGGGGAGAAAAAAAGGCAAACTAGAGCCTCTGTTCTATAAAAGAAAGAAAATCAAACTACTGCTTCACAGGCAGCTAAGCTGATCTAGCAAGTCACTGTTGCAAAAGCGCGAGGTCAATCTCTTGGTCTGTGTCCCAGCTGCACTTACAGCAGCTCAGGTACTCTTCTGATCCTTTACCTTACATCTGTCATTTAGTCAGCTGATTTACCTTGCTATTCCAGAGAAAACTATCCACTTTTCTGCTATTTTTCTTCCAGGCTAATAGGGTCAAAGTGGCTAATGGAGGGATGGATTCAACACATACCAGAACCACCGTAAGGTAAGCAGCAGGATGACCAAGAGCAAGGACTGCTAGAGGGCAAAGGACTGGGGACTGCCACCTCTCTCTTGTGACAGTAGCAAACTGTGAAATTTTCTCGTGGAAGCATTGTCTTAGTGCAAGGACTTGTTATTAGAAGGGAAGGGGGAATCAAAGGGAGAAGCGGAGCAAGTATGGGCCTTGATCATTGCTGCCTTGGAGGAGTGTGGATATAAGGATGCATACTAGAGGGGTAGGAATCCCATACATCTGCAGAGGATTTCGTGGGTAGATAAAAGTAGGGGCATATGCAACAGCTGCAGCACACCCAGAAGCCAGGGGATGTATAATCAATATGCAAATAACTGCATAGTTCCCCCCTGAAAGCAGGAGGCTGACTGCACAGAGTCTTAGTAGCTGCAGAACACGTCTACATCGTCTGCTGTTTTTCTGAAGAGTTTTGCACTTACTATGCATGGCTGGACAGCACAGAACACACACAGAGATACTCCTGCTAGGCTGCTGCATGTTCTATAACTGCAGCGCATGCTCATAGTGCTGATGTCCAGAGTTTCCAGACGTGCAGCCACCAGATCAGAAGTGTCTGCTCCCTACAGCTACCAGACATCCGGAAAGCTCAGACAAATTTATGAAGTCCTGAAAATCTGCCTAAATGTGATTTCCAGGTGGAAAGAGTAAACGTGGCTGGGAAAAGGAAGCCTACAACATCCAGAAAGCCCTTTGCTACCTGTAGAAAAGCAAACACAGAACAACAGAAGTTTAGGAATGCCTGTGAAGGCAGGGCTGGAGCTCAAGTCTCAACTTCTTCACCTGTCTTCTCTACTGACCATAACGTACCGTAAGACCACTTTACAATGAATTTGAGAGGACATGCTTTCACATAATGGACATATGAGAGGTGTCTCGCAGTGCAGCTTCACAGGTGTCCCCGTCACTGTGGCCATTACAAAAGCTGCGTAAAGAACTTACTTTAGGTCTAGACACCCGTGAAGAAAATAACTGTAAACAAATAAAAGGCTATGCACTAATGTGAGAATCCACCTTTTTCTCTCCTTTATATGGTGTTGGCTTATAAAATTAATTACTTACATACCTCACAGAGACGCAATACTTAATTAATATTTGTTAAATGCTTTGAAATTCTTATGGAAGACATGATGCTAGTGTGCATTATGACTAATACAGTGTAAAAATGATGCCAATGGTGTTGCTCAAGCAGAATGCTGGAAGGATGATGCCTATTCAGTGTTTTATTTGAAAAGGGGAATGAAGGTGAAGAAGGCTTAAGAAAGCTTTTTAAAACTCAGTTATCCTAAAGGAAAAGGGAGAACTGGGGAGGAGGGGCGCTAAAAGAGTTTTGAGAAGAATTTACTCTGCAGTGTGCATTAACTCCTGCAAAGTCAGAGAGTAAGTGCCTACACCAAAATCCTGGCTCCAGCCAAGCACACGGAAAATGTTTCATCAACTTCAGTGAGGTGAAGACTGTTAGCTTTTGTCATAATTTCCAAGAGATGTATCCAGCATCCCATATGCAGGTTTGTGACTTTGCACGGTTGCTTGTTTACAATTTAGGTAAAGGAAATAATCTCATCAAGCTAGGGCATGCTCACCATTAAAAGCAACTAATCAGCATCTAATCATCTTTCTACTACACCCCACATTTGGAGTAAATCTTTCCATCCTATTAATGATTTTGGACTTGAGCTACTTATTTAAGTTGGTGGCAAAACTCCAATTAAATGGAAGCAGTGTGGAGATCACTGTAGATTTTGTAATACAGAGGGGAAGAAAACATCCTGTGTTTAACAGTGGTTGTAACTCATATACACCCCTGGAGTTTGGTTCACTTACTCAGAAGCCTGTGGAATTTCTAATTAATTCCTGAGGGGCAGGGGGGGGGGAAGGCAGTAACAGAAATATAGACAACTTATTTTTTCAGTTAGTTCTCCACACCTAGCAGGATAAAGACCAAAAGAAACACAGCCCCCACCACTCTTGGGTAAGGCAGAGTTGAAGAGCTCATTTTCCAAGTGGAAGCTTTGCACCTGGGAGGCTCTAAGCAGAAAGGCTATAAAGATTAGCAGGTGATAGGTATCAACAATTGAGAAAAGGTAATCTGGGAGCTTCTAGTATGAAGAGGAGTAATTTTTCAGCAGGAGTCTATGGCTACTTTAGGTAGGAAACCAAGTGAAAATGTGCTAGAACGCAGGTTTTTATTTATCTGTGCTTTTTTACAAGTACTGAAGCCTGTTACTTGGTGTATATGGGGCTCTTGGTAAGCATTACTTGTCTTTTTCCAAGTGGTGTGTGATAGTTTCCACTGAGTATCTCTTAACGTACTCCTGTACAACACAGGAAATCTTAGAGGTACTATTTATTGTAAACCACCTCTTAAGGTAAGCTTTCCAGCTATGCTACATGTAGAAATGCTGTACTACCACAAACCAGCACTTCTAAAGCAGCTTTGTATCTATGCAATTGCCTAGACCAAATGTAATGATAAGGTTAAGCATAGCAACGTTCCCTTTTCATTTATGCTAGGTAGGCTGCATCTTTCTAACTGTACTGCAGGCTCTGAAGCATGTAGGCTTTTAAGTTTTCCCTCAGTGCTTGTGCAGCTGTGTCCACACATGTATATATCCAGTAAAACTCAAGGAAATGTTCCTGGATGTCAGGATTAAGCTTAGATAGCTACAGTTGTAATAGCTCATACGAAGTTCTCTGCTTTCTAGTTAACAGAGGATTTCCATAAACTTCTTGTAGCAGCTTATGCCGTACCTCTAAGTGTTGCCAGTTGCTTTCCAGTCCTAGTGGAACAAGTAACATCATTCCTCCATCTAAACTCAGTAATCAAAATGGGTTGGCATATGACCTACACCATGTTGCAGCTCTCTGGATCCCATGGAGAGATGATGCTACGGGGCCAAGGCAAAAATTCAAGCCTAAGGCTTTTATTGTCTGAAATTTAAATGCCTGATACTTAAGTCATGTGAAAACAGTGCCTTGTCACTTGTTTAGACAGATAGGCTGTGTTTTCTTCCTCTGAATATTCATTAATAACGTACTGGACAAGCAGTCCCATCAAACGCTGCAAACATTTCTCCAGAGTCCACTTTTATTATGTCTAGAGATAATGGTGGGCAGGCTGCATAGGTGAAAAATGATTCTATCTACTGCTTGCCAAGGGTGCTTTCAGGGAAGGCCACTGAAAAGATGCTTTCTGTGTGTTTTGGAGGGGTCTAATTTTGTAGAGGAGCCATAAGAAAATTACACAGGAGATCAGAGTATGCAAGGCTGTGTGTAAGTCAGAGACCTTTACTCAGTGATGTCTGCATTGAGCTGACAGGAGGGACTTCTTAAGACAATACTGTACCTAATTTTAAGACTTCAGAAAAAACAGTGCTGCTAAATAAGGTATTTCATGCCTTTTTCTCCTCACTGTGTGTCCATTCACATTAGCTTTGACTTTTTACCTGGCTAGCTCTGCCTTTCTCATACTGGCTTATATTTTTTTTTTCCTTAGTAGGCTGAAGAGCAGCCCAGCAGCAATC
Organism: Falco naumanni; assembly: GCF_017639655.2. NCBI lineage: Eukaryota > Metazoa > Chordata > Aves > Falconiformes > Falconidae > Falco > Falco naumanni. The sequence goes on along the minus strand of NC_054057.1, from coordinate 28,394,779 downwards.
TCTAAAAAATCACACCTATATGGAAAGCATCTGAATTGCCTCTAAACAAATCTAATCAAGCTTAATCGCTCTTTTCAGAGTAGGTTCTTGCAGCTCTCTAATCTTCTAACTTACATGTCTGTACCTGGTTTTAAAGTTAACACTACTTTCATGGTTCTTTTATGCCATGTACAGGACACAAATCGGTCAAATCTTGCCACTGGCAAGACACTCTGTTCACTCCGCCAAAGTGAACTCTTGTTAGGCAGTCTAGTCGCCCTCTATCTAAAAATGCCCCTGCATTCTGAGTATCTTCTTATCTTCTCTTACCATCTAAGTACCCTACATACACCTCCCAGCCTCAGGCGAATGATTTTTCATGTTACATTAAAATGAAGGTTGTTCAGATGAACATGTCTTTTCAGGTAGTCCAGATCTCAGTTTACCACCCCGTGTTTACACCTTCAATTTGTAGTGTTCATCAGCGCTATACAACCAGTTGTAGACACCCACAGAATGGTAGAAGACTGGAAAGCACTGACCTGAGGTCTTCGGGACTGTGTTAGACTTCTGCTGGATCAAACTTCCCTACGGATATTCCAGTTCCTTATGAGCCTTCTCTCTGGGGAAGTTAAATACATCAATTTCTCATTATTTTAATACTAGATCTAATTTTAGACTGATCTATCGTATAATTGCTGCTGGCTGTGTCTACATCAGGAATAAATACAGGTTTGTAAATCGGAATACCTGCTGCTGAGAGCTGTGTTCCCACTACGTGGGTTTTGTGTGTGGTTTGTTTAGATGCACTTGCCTGCGCTCATGGACTTTCCCACCTACGAGCTGTGGAGGGTGTCAGGCAGTCTGTGGTGGTCCATCTGAAAAGTTCAAGCCAAAGTGCAGTACAGTATGTGGAGCCACTCTGCTTTTATTAAAAGCACACCCTTGGCTCTAACTCACTTAACATCATTCAAGTGAGAATCTGCACTAGCACTGGAGCATAGATCAACACCTGCCAGACAGACTGGGAGATTACTGCTGCCATTAATGAAATTAATCCGCATCTGGAGAAGGCACACAGGGATGTGGAAGATTTCTATCTCTTTGTTAGTTAATGGGAGAAGCTTACAAAGCCATTCTTCAAAGCAGATACAGCTACAGATACGAAAAAGGAAAACAGTCCCTGTTCACGCGCCTCCAGTTTTATCTGCAAGAGGTCTGATAACATGATGGCAGAATCTGTTTTTAGGTAATGGATAATTGGGCTTACTATGTTTAGTATAATGATCAAATTAATAGCAGGAATGACTTTTTATTTGGCGTAGGGAGGAGCAAGAAAGGCAGGGCAAAACCCTCCAAATTATCTGCTGTGTACTGAGAATACACAGAGTACTCTGAGACAGCTCCGGAAGCAGGGACTATGTATTTTAGCTGGTGGTATGCTGTGCAATCACTTAATGAAAATACGTAAATACCAAGAAAAGGAAATTACTCTGCCCCGGGGGAAGGGGGGCAGTTAAATACAACTGTTATTACTGCTGCACAGTTGTTAAACAAACAAACAAAAAAACACTACCACCACCCCATCAGATGAAAGTATTCTATTGCTTAACTAAAGACATTCTAACACCAGAAAGCATCCCTGAAACACACTTAAAAGCAAATGTCAGTATAAGTAGCTGGTGATGCTTTTCAGGTTGCTCACAACAGGGAAAAGACTAAGAAGCAATGCTGAACTGACAACTGAAACCATGTTAGTAAAATTTCACCCTCGTGTATTGGGTAATTTTTTCAGATGTACATGCTCAAATAGTTTCTATTCCTTGTGATAATGCTGAGTAGAAAAAAGTAAGACTGCACCTTCAAGAGGTTAGCTCCCACACTAGCCTTATGGTCATGTAACTGCTGCTTACTTCCAGAAACTGAGAAACAATACAGCTTTTTTTCTGCAAACTCCTCAGTTATGCAAGATCACAGCTCAAAACCGTAGACTGAGTCGCTAACAGCATTATAGAAAAATAGAAAAATCCAGCTAAGTTCTTCTTTTCCCTCTCCCCTCCCCCTCACGTGGATATGCAAGCTTTTTAAGATCAAGTATTTGCACATGTCAATTGTTGACTTCTCTTTCTGTGGCCCTTGTACAGTTGGGAGTTGGACAAACTGTAAGGTGTCTGCACAAAAGTGGACTAGAGCTGATGTAGCCTTCAGATCCATATCTAGAGCTTCCTCCTAATTCTCAGAACATCCACAAGTTGGGTTGTCACTAAATTAGCCTTGGAGCTGCACTATGGGCTGTGCAGGTAAGGTAGTATGGGCAAGTAAGAGAAACTGCTGTGCAGTAACAGTGCTTGCATGGAGATGCGTTGTTTAACAGAGAAGTTGCGTTCACCTGTGCTGGCTAAACTGTGGCAAGTACAAAAGAAAGGCGAAAAGCCCTAACAGCCATGTTGTTAGGGAAGGCATGTCTCTGTGTGAGCTCTGACACTTAAGGTGCTTTAAGTGCAGTGAAAACAACCCCCAGCATCGGCTCTTCCTCCTGCTTGATTTTATATTGTGGTCACAGCTGCAAAGGTAAGGATGTTATTTTGCTCCTTTTGCTCCTCTGGTGTTGAGTCAAACCCCAGAAGTTTGTATTTGAAAAGTGGCCTGGAAAGTACTATGTTAACAGATACGCAAAGCCTCTGACTTCTGGGGAATAAACAGCTTTGAAGTAAAATACATGCCGCAATAATCCATGCACACTTCATTAATTTCAGAACTGCAACAGCAAAGTGCTACTTAGAAAAGAAAAAGCTGTTAAGATAGTAATGAAGGGTTTGGTTTTTGGTGGTTTTTTTTCTTTTAATCCCAAAAGCTCCTTATCTCCATTTTCCATGTTTTTTCATTCAATATACAGTATTCTAAATTAAAGCTCATCTAACAAAAAAAATGACACATCAAGTTTGACTAACCTCCTCACCCTTCTCTTGAAGAGAATCCTTTCTTCCTTGGGGGAATAAAATGCAACAACGTTAAAATTGCTGTATTGCTTGTTTGAGATAACTTTTCTTTGCACTTTGTGCTTAATGGAATTTGGCTGATTCTGGGTACTTCAGCACCTTAAATTATTCTGTTCAGATAGTGAGGACAGCAATTATTGTCAAGTCTTAACTAAGACACAAAGATCTCTAGGCACCAAGCTGCCAGAAAGGCAGTATTTTGTTATCTGTTAACATGCACACATCTTTCTCTACCACACCCCCCAGTCTAGTTTGAGAGCCCTTAACATGGGCCACCGCACAATATGAAAAGTAAATTTACCGTTCTAATTTGGGTCAAAGCTTGGACTCAAAAAGTAGGTATAGTTCAACACTGCACTTAAGTGCAGCTGTGAGCTGCTGCTGGAAGGGGTGCTTATGCCCCTTTTCCCTACTTTTGCTGGACTGTTAAGCTGCAGTGTATACCATGTCAGGGAAGCCGCGATGCACTGGAAAACCAACTTTCAAAAAGCCGGCTGATCCCTGAACCCGATAGAAGAGGTACAGCGCGCTGTACAGCTGGGCAGTGGAATAGGGCCATCTGCTGTCACAGCCTGCTATTGCTCCAGCTTCTGAGGCTAGCCTAAGCGGGTGGGGGTGTGTTTTGCCTTTTTTTGGTTTGTTTTTGGGTTTGTTGTTTTGTTTCAACATTTCCACTTATAAAACAACTGGCTCTAAAAGAAGCAGTCCAGCCCAATCTTGTATCTCATGCTGCGTGCTCCCTTCTTGCTTTTCCAAGAGTTCATGGGAATCAGCAGAAAGGAACTGATGTGAGTCAACACCACCTAGGCTGGGAGGCAGGATGAACCAGCCTCGCCAATAGGAAGAGGTAGGGGAAACCTCCTCCGGATTAGTGGTACGAGTAGTATTAAACTGCAAAGTTTGAACTTCTAGGCAAAGAAACAGAGCAATTCCTTTCTTTGCGGTGTCAGAACATCAAACGTGCTCAAGACAACTTCATCACTTCTGAAGCTGCACCTGAATGAGGAAGCAAACCTGACTTAGTTTTCTTACTACGTGGACTTAACTACTGCAACTGACTCGCTGCTCCCAGCTCCCCCGCTGTGCCCCTGCCGCCGGCTCTGCGCGGTGCCGGGTGCCCCCGGGGAGCGCCTGGCCCGAGGGACGGTGCCCGCGGCCGTGGGGCAGCAGTGGTGGCACCCCGCGGGGAGCTGGCAGCGCACCCCTGAGCGGCGCCGTCTCTGGAAATTAGTATTTAAGCCTGTGAAACCAGTGTTACGCGGCGCAGGCCTTCACAGCAGCACGGTCACTTCCTGCGCGTCAGGCTCTGTTCGCGGCTTGCTGGATAAGTTCGCCTCCCGCCGCGCCGCGCAGCGCTGTCAGGCGCGCGCAAAGCCCACGTGCTGCTGCCGCGGCGCGGGCAATGGCGCCGCGAGGGGCGCGTACGGTCGCCGCGCCCGGTCATGCCCTCAGGGGCCGAAGCCCCCTCGCCCCGCAGGCCTGCGGCCGCCTCGCCGCACGCCGTGCCGCACCGCCTTCCCTCGCCGCGACAAAGCCCCGCTGGTGCCCGTTGTAAGCCCCCGCCTCCCCCGGCGCCCGCCGCTCGCCGCCGCTCCCTCCGCCGCGCGCCCACCGCCGCGCCCCCTCCCGCCCCGCGGCCGCCATTTTGTGCAGCGCCGAGCCCGCCGGCGGGCGGGGGTCTCGCCGCGGTGCCGCGCCGCCCGGCGGGGAGCCCGCGGTGGGGCTATAACCGCGTCCCGGGCTCGGCCGCTGCCCCGCGCCCCCTTCCCCACTCACGGCGCTCGGCAGCAGGGCTCACGCGTGGGCCGTGGGGTGGCTGCGGTGCCGGCGGGGCGCGGCAGGGGGAGCTGGCGGGCAGGGCCGGGCCCGGCTGCGCGGGAGCCGGGGGGCGTCTTCGGAGGGTCCCTCCCCTCAGGGGCAGCGCCGCGCCCCGCGGGCTGCGCCCGGCCGTGGTGGTGGTGGGTGTCCCGCAGCCGTAACCTGGGCTGTGGGGGGAGTCGGGGAGAAACTGTGGAGAGATGGGTTCCGTGCCTGGCGCCGTGCAGAAGCGCAGGCCTCTCCCTCACGCAGCTCCTGTCAGCTCCACACTGACCACCCCACATAGTCTGTTCAAACAACAAACACTCAGTTTGCTGCATTGTCCTGAGATCCATTATCTTCTGTGGTTCATTATTTTTCCAGGCCAAGCCCTAAACGAAGGAACACCATAAAACCAGCTTTATGCATGAAAAGAAAAATGAAAAACCCAACCGAGTTTCTGTGAACATCTCTCCAGCAGTCCCTAAAGAAAACACTCTAGATGTGATCTGATTTCATACACTGATATGCATATTTAACTTCATTACTGCTGTCTTTGGCTTATCTTTTTTCATTCCAAATTTATCCCTTGCCATTGTACCACATAAGCTGATGTCCTTGTCGGTTTGTTTAAGCGGGCTGCCCCGAGCTGCCACAGCTCAGCGCTTGGGCTGTGCCCTGTGAGGAGTGTGCGCGAGCGCTGCCAGATTTGGGGATCCTGAGCCTTGGCTCTCAGTTTTCATTCATCTGAAATTAAACGATGAGTGTACCAATAATTTCAGAGTGCGTTCTGCCGCTGTTTCTTAGTGCATCATACCTGCTTTGATACTTCCTGCGTGCCCTCCCTGGCTGAGGAGTTGAATCAGGCATTCTTCTCCAGGCTGTTGCCAAGCCAGTTTGTTCTCTTATCCAAGTACTTTCCAGCTTCTTGTTCACACTTTTTAGTTTACCATTGTGATTTAGTGGGTTATTATCTCCTGTTGAATTATCCCAACAAACTTTCTTCCCATGGAGGGCTTCTAGTGGCTTCTGGTCAACTCCTATCGTCAGAATGATCATTACAGTATTCTGCATTGCTTACTTGTTTGTGAAAAAATAATTGAGAAGTGAGAGGTTGCTAGATTGTAGCAGAAGTTAATTAATACATCTGCTTGCTAGGACTGGTAACACTCGTGGGACTGTGGAAGGTGAAAGCAGGGAGAAACATGGTATGGAAAGACAATCAGCAGAACAAAAAGATGTGCAAATATGACCAAAACATAGACAATGAGAAATACAAGGCAAAAAAGGGAGGGGGTGGGTATCCCAGTCTAGTGGGAACCCTTCCTACACTCCTAAAAAGCCCTGCTACGAGGCTGTTTTGTATGCAAAACAGCAGGTTTTTCTACCTCTTTCTCTCCTCTTGCCTTTCCAACAACATCCCTTCTTTGTGGGAACTGGTTTGCTTTACCTTCGGGGTGGTCTGACTCCTATATATCTAATTGCTCTCTGAAAAATCTATTTTGTACGTTTTAGACCTGAAGAAGGATTTTGTGCCAAAAGTTTGTCTATGGTACCCAGCTATGCCTGTATCAGCCTAACTACCCTTACAGGCCTTCTCCTTCTAATTTTGTAATGATGAAAGCTATACAATAGCCACCCTATTTTGGTGAAGTTTTATTGGTATTGAAAGGTACTCATTATTTATAGATAGTCTCTCTGCTATTTCTGTATGGAAAGAGAATCAGACTGTGTAAGCCATCAGTATACCACTAGAGCTACATCCACACTGGGGGCTATTTGCTACTGTTTCTTCCAAGGTGGGTGTTTCCCCTGCCCACTTCACCATGGTGGGGACCCTAGCTTCTCTTACCATGCCAGCTGCTCATCTCACAGCCACAAACGGCTCCTCCAGAGCCCATGTCTTGTTCCACCTCTAGCAGAACTGTTCCCCCCAGTTCCCCAATCTTGACCAGGTCTAGAGTTCAGTTAAACGTTGGATCTGTTATCTAGCCACCTGAATGAAAAAACAAAGGTATGGCAGAGTGAGCTGGAGGCTGTATACAGGGATCAAACAGCAAATAGTTACCTGACTGGTTTAAGCTAACTTAACCACACTGTGGTGGAGAGAGGCAGCTGTGCTCTCCTGTTTGGTTGCATGTTGCCACTCCCGCCTGGTTTTGGGAGCAGATCCATCTGGAAAGTAGGGTGGGGGGTGGTTTTGTTTGGTTTTTTTGTTGTTGTTGTTGTTGTTTTGTTTTTTTACAAGGTTAATTATGACATCAGACAGGTCCCGCATCCTGTAGAACACATGGCTGTACAAATGGGAGCACGGCTGCTGAATCCGAAGGCTCTGAGTTACATCTGCCTCTAATCACTCCCATATGCATTTTTTCATATGTTCTGCTATTTGTTATGGTTTCCTATCATGTGCTAATTGATCCATTACTTTATGCTAAGCATGCAGTCACGTGCTAGTCATTAGCAGTCCCATATGTTGAACTCATGATACGTATCTTTAAATGCCGTATCTCCTGGTCTGCCAGTCCTCCTTTATGCAATACCACATGTATGTTGTAGATCTTCATTCATGCTTTGCTGGACTTCAGACTTCCTGCTTGTTAGTCTTGCATGTAATTCTTCATTTACTCTGGAGCTCCTCCTTATTGCAGTTATGTGACGACTGTAATTAGAGCTGCTGATACGTGGAGCACCTTTATTCTTTATTCTGTGGTAGGTAATATAATGTGTTTGAGAGGGGAATGGAAGAATTCTGAAACATCCCATGATGTATTTGAAACATCCAGCATAGTAATGTCAGTTTAAACCCCATGTTCAAGTGAAGTTATGTTAGACTGCGGAGGTTTTGCACAAGTTAAAACTCAGTAAACTGGCTCAGAAAATGTGACTCAAAAAGCGCACGTAGCTGGGAAGAGACCAAGTGAATTCCTGAAGTCTTGCTGGTCAGGAAGTTAGCTGCTCAGAAGCAATGAGTGGGAAAGAAGGGTGTATCTCTCTTACAATCCCAACCTGCAGAATTTCAGAATAAAGAACGTAAGGAATCTAGAGCTGCACTGAATTTTAAGTTTTACAGGAAGAAGACAGACTACTCAGGGTACTACATACACGCAGCATGCCCCAAGATTTGCCAGAAACATGTTCAATTGAACACATTTGGGTGCAAAAAAAACCCAGTTAATTGATCTCTCCAGAGTTATTTCTATGTTATGTCTGGGGTGAATGAGTATAGAATTCAATCCTTTGTATCTGAGGTCCCAGTGTAACAGTTTTAGATGCTATCATAGTCTGTGAATGCCCACCATCAGTATGGTATGGAATGATATGTGAAATTCAGACTGTCCTCGATTCGTACACTTTTTTTTTGCAGGAACCAGTGGCCTTGGTGAAATTAGCTGCACCCTCCCAGGCTTTTATCTTCCAAGTCCTGAATGAAGCAGCTGAAAGTCCTGTTTCATGCAGATAAGAAACAGCGAGTAAAGAGGCTGGGAGTAGGATCTGCATAAAAAGTGGCTTTCCAAGGAACAAAGCTAGTGCTTAAGCACAGTATATTGTGGGCCAGGAAGCAACCCCAGTAGGAAGGGAGACAAACAGTCTTGAATAAGAGTTTGTGTAACAGCTGGCTTGGGCAGTTCCAGCAGCTTTCTGTATACTGCCTCCCTGGGCAAAGCCAGGCACAGAACGATTTCTTTTCTGCTTGCCACTGCTGAAACTCCCGATTTCCTGAGCATGGCCTCAGCCTGCAATGTAAACCCCACGGATACAGCTGGGCAGACATCAGCACTGCTGATGTACCAGTGCCTGTAAGCCATTGCATGACTGGGCTCTGGGTAGTGCTTGGCTGGGGTGACCGCTGCATGGGCTTAACTGGGGTCTCGCACAGGTCCCCCGGGGGGCGTCAGCCCCTTGCTAGCCACGTGCAGCTTCTTTGGTGGTTTGTAGACGAACTCTCCCAGGCTCGGCGCCTGTACCAGCCTTCCTGCAGCTGCTTCTGGCTATAGCCCGCCCCTATAGAGCCCTTATTGGGTTTCCCGGCCGAGGGGGTGTTGCTGCAGTGATAGCAGCAGTACGAGCGGTACGGTGATACGCTAGAGCCGCAGAGTGCTGTACGAGAAGGAGCTGCAGGGAGCAGAGGAGAATTAATCAGGATCACGTTTCTCCTCTGTGAGCTGAAGAGGTTAGTGACTATTACTTAATCCGTGCTAACTGTAATTTGGATTTGGAAGCACCGCTTTCGCCTTCTGACCCTCCCTCTGCCCTTCCACAGATGGCTTGCCACCAGCCTTTCCCCTCGGTTGTGAAGGAGTGGGGGAGCCCTGCAAGCCGCGTTGCCCTAGCTGCTCCAAAGACACCCGCCACACTAAAGAGAACAGAACAGGCCAGCCCTCGGGGAGGGAGGGAACCGAGGGAAAGAAAAAAGAGAAAAGCTGTTTGGAAGAATGTGCAAGGTGCAGTGAAGCAGAGCATTAGCTTGTAAATGATGTGGAAGTAGCCAAGTAGCATCACTGGGTGGCTAGAGCACTGTGTGAATGTGAGAGGTCACTTAAAACCTTTCCTACAAAGTGCCTTCTGGCTTGTTTTTAGAAGTGCTGAGCTTCGTCCAAATCCTGTTAAAAATCCATGTTTACTGCAGGTGTTTGACATCCCCTTCTGAAACAGCAGACCATTAACCTTGTGGTACCTCAGTTTACCTGTGTGTAAAATGGAGATAAGACTTTTTCCTTTTGTAAAGGAACATGGTGGGGCATATTACAGATAGCCTTTGGTGGGAGAAAGATGATTCTTATGTTCTCAAATACAGTACAGAATCCATGTGTAAAATACATGGATGCTTTTAGTAGTAATCACTTTATGCTCTAGTCTTTGCTATCACCAGTCTCTATCTTACAAATAACCAAACAAACATGCATAAAGGCTCCATCTACACACAGAAAAAAGCTCAGCCTTTATATAACTCTCCTGGCACCATGCTGAAGTTCTGTGTTGGAGCTTGTTCAAAAAACCCAAGCTGGTGTTAATTAGGGCAACAGTTTATTGAACTTATTTTGTGTGAATCATTTTTATCAAACTCTGCATTGGTTTGCCAAGTTAATTTTCCTGGAATGAGGACAGTCATTCTGCTGTTGGTTCTCTGGTTACAGATGTGAACACAGAATGACACCCTGTCAAAAATCACTAACATAGTGTTTGAGCATCTTTCTGTCATTTGTATCGATAAATGCAAAAATAAAGACAAATCTGTTTCAATAATATAAATCCAACTTGGAGTTTAAACTTCACAAAATAAAGAGCAATAGGTAAATATTATAAATTATTTTCAGCACCTTAAGAAAGCCTTAGTTAGTTGTACTAAAAACTATTGTTGCAAGCAGTGCACCCAACTTGGATATTTGATAATTGATGGTAAAATACTGATATGATTCTTACTGTTGGATCAGGGAACCTCCCTTATGCTGGAGGGCTGATGATTCTGAACTTGTCTTCCTGAGTTTACACGCACATGGTCAACAAACTTTTTTTGTAATACCAACCTCACAGTTTTCTTTAAACAATTACTGTTTGTGAGCAGCTGGAGTTTGAGTCAGTGAAGTATGGCTTGTGTTATCCTTACAGGAATGACAGTGCCTGTTTTGTTAAAAAGGAGACTCAATCTGTGTAATTTTCACCTTTTAATTTTTAGTGTCCTCCTTACTTTCCAAATTGTTGTGCTAATTGCATGTTTCAACACCCATTCCTCACTGCCCCCCAAAAAAAACCCCAAAGACCACCACATTCAGCTCTGAGAGACTTCATTTTAAATGTCAAAGGGCCAAACTTCTTTTTAAATCAAGAATATCTGCTGTATCCACAGACTTCAGAAACTAAGCTGAGCAGGTGAGAAAAAGGTAAGAAAAGGGCCGCTTTGATCTCTGCACTAAAAATTGACCGTCCCTGTCAAAACAAGTGTATTTTACACACGGATTCTGTACCGTATTTGAGAACATAAGGATCATGTTTCTCCCACCAAAGGCTAACTGACCAGTTTTCAAATTAAAATGGGAATCACTTCCCATCTTACACTTTGGCATCAGGACTTCAGTAAGATGCAGGAGTGGAATGCACATCGGCATTTTTGCTTTTTAATGATGACCCTAAAGTCACCTCAGTTCCATATGGCTTGTAGAGAGGCTACTGCACTGTATATTGTGCAGATTTGTTGTAGGAAGCTGCAGTGGGTGTTTTCCATTGCTGCTGGCGTGGTCTGGTGAAGCTCTCTGTTTGTGCTGCCATCCTGGGCTAGGTAAGCAGCAGTCAGGCAACAGGAAATAAAAACAAACCAAAGCTGGAAAGAAGTGGGGAAACTTTACAGAAAGAGCTTGGATAGCTATGATAAAGCAGCATTTGCAGTGGGAGAATAACTCCCCAGGAAGGGAGTTCCTGTGTTTGACACCGATACAGCAGTAGCGACATAAGGTGGGACTGGCGTAACTCTTCACCTTTAATTTTCAGGCAACCAGAGGTCTTTTTGAAACTTGCAGGTAGTGCTCAGCAAAGTAAAAAGAACTTACATTATGTTTGTACTGCACTATATTAAGCAAGGCGTCAGAAAGGTTACTTCCGTGAGAGCGGTGGGAATGGGGCTTAGGGTTGAAAAACAGGGAAAGCCAAGGCACTTAACAGCTTAATCCTGTAGTTAAAAAAAACCACCCATGAATGTATACACACCCTGTTGTAACTTAGTAGAACAATTGCTGGGGGCCTGTTCTTGTCCTCTGGAGCTAGCCTTGAACCCTGGAAAGTGTTCATATGCACATAAGGCCAAAATGTTGGGCTTACATCTTGAAACTTTATAAAGTAAGTGCAGCTGTAATAAAAATACAAATATGCATTTGACCTGTTTCTTCTCTATTAAGCAAAAAGAGCTTTGGCTTTTTGTTTAACTGAACTCAAGTGTTCACTAAACTAATGTTTGCAACCTAGGCAGAGCTCTGCTATGCTAATTAGAAAGCATTGCAGAAAACACACCTGACTGGGAAATGCATTTGCTAATCCTGTTATTCCAGATGAGTGCAATCCACCACTTCAAGGGGAGTTCAACAATTAGCATAAAAGAAGTTTATCCTTTTTTTTTTCCCCCTCCCTCTTTCTTCTTAGTATAGTATTATAAACCAGTTAGAAAGACATTGTTTGGGGAAACTAGTGTTCCTGTTACAGTAACTGTCTTAAATGCTGAATGAAAGGCTGCACTACACTGGCTAATAAAGCAAGGCGTTCTCATGGCTCAAGTAATGTTGCTGTGTAACGCTTTCCCTCTTAATGAAGTGTGTAGGCAGGAAGGGATCTTGATTGTATTGTCATTACCTTTGTTCTGTGAATGAGAGGAGAGAAAAGCTGCCAGAAAGAATATGGAATTATTAGATAATCCCTAAATAAAAAGTGGTACAGAATGTGAGGGGAAGAGTTGAGACCACAGTCATTCTAGTTGAAACGCCATGGATGTTTTTTAGCTATGCTAGAAGCTGTAAAGCTTTGTGAACCTCTCTGTTGCTAGGGCAAACAGCTCTTCGTCAGCGTTTACTGTCTTGTGCAGGCTCTGACACAGATTAGCGATGTAAGACTGGTTGGTCTGTTATTTGGTGATGCATTTAGAGACCTTGGTGGCTTGCTCATACTTGTCTTCAGAGTAATCTTCTAATTTTTCTCAGGCATAGCAGAGTTGTGTGCAGCTGGAAGTGGGATCAGCGTGTTTGTATAGATCTCCCTGTGCTTAATCTTGGTGACAGATACAAATATGAAGGACTGAGTTTTTTTTTTTAATTTTTTTTAAATTATTTTTGTCCCCATTAAATCAGATTAATAAAATTTGGATGGAGAAGGCAAATTAACTCCTGACTGCTGTCTTGTTCTAAACCTATGATTCTCTAGTGACAAAGGTCTGTGAAGAACCAGCAGTAAAGGATAAAGATGAATTCTGGACTAGTGACGATTCACTGTTAAGTGATGAGGGTATAGACCAGAGTGGTACACTTCTGGCATTGGAAGTGACCATGGGCTTCCTCTGCTTTCATTCTTGGTGTCCAGTGTAAGAGAATAGCTCAGTTTTTTTCGTAAGTATGGTGTACTTGAATTTGCAGCCTGAGTAACCTAGAATGCTATACCTGTTAGCAACAGATTCATCATCCAGAAGTCAGAATAACCAGTACCAGTTGCTACTAGGAAATGTATTTTTCCTTTGAACTTTGTAAGCTTCTCAAATGGCAGCAGCTGAGCAAAATTTTGATTTTTGAAATCTCTTTTACATTTACTTACTTGCATAGTGAAGTGGAATAGCTATCCTTGAATTTAGCCCTGTATTTATGAAGGTAAGACATACTGTCTGTTCTTACTGTCTGCCATCTGTAAGGAGACCTTAAGACTCAGGGCTGTTGAATAAATCTTCAAAATGAGCAGGTCATTTGCCTGACTCTTCTTACCATTTAAAAATAATAGTATTCTGACAGGTGTTTCTAACCCAGTCCTTCCTGGATAGGTCCTGGTGACAACCAGCCTGATCTAGTAATAAATATTTGGGTATAGATACAATGAAAACACTGCAAGAGAACTAGGAAAATATCCATCTTATATGATCATAAAACAGGGCTTACAGTGGTGGGATAGCAGCTGGCCCTCTGTTCTAGGGGAGAGAAGAGCTTCACATCCTTTCTCCTCTTGCTGTCCAATCAGGGAATGTGGCAATGTTAATTCTCTGGCTGCTCTGAGCCCAGTTTTTCTGTTAAACTCCACCAGAAAGGATGCTGCTTTCTCAAGAGGGCAGAGATGGAGAACACAGTCTTTATTCCCTGCTGGCTCTGAAGAAGGTATGATTTTGCACCAGGGAAGTGCATTAGGCCCTTTTTTCCTCAAATGCATGGTCAGTGGTTTTCTTGCATTCATATACTTGGGTTGAGAGAGCACCTTTTCAGAAAAACTGCTGGCCCACTGCAGCATACTACCATCCCTGTCAGTTGGCCACTAACTTCGCACCATCAGATGGCCTGTAATACCAGAAACAAAATGTTCCTCTTCTTAAAACACAGGAGGGGAAATAATTTTTATCCTAGGTGCCTTTAAGTTATCAGCTCCTAAGGAAGCATGAAGGTGCTGATAATACTGGAGATTTTTTTTTGGTTAAATGACAAATGCGGCTTCAACTCTTCATCTTTTGCTTTTGGGATCTCAGACTGCCTACTGGCTGAGGTGGCCTTTTTCATTAAGAGAATTGTCACAAGCAGGGAGAACTGATGCAGTTGCCAAGTCACTCTCCTTTTAAGAGTCATGGCAATCAGTTGAAGTCCCCAGTGACTGGGAAAAGGGAAACATCACATCCATGGCAGCAGGGTTGGACTAGGTGATCTTTAAGTTCCTTCCAACCCAAACTATTCTGTCATTCTAACAATAAGAAGTTCAAAGTACATTCCTTTACAGGGTGCTCATTGTTATTATTTTAAATTTCCAGCATCTACATGACTTTATTTTTGCTTATATGCCAAGCTGGAATAAACTTTCCTATTCTAGCCCACAGAACTAAAATCCAATTCCAGGAGGAAAAACCATCCAGCCTGAAAGCAAGTGTAGTCCTAATGTCTTGTGGCCTGGAAGTCTCGATCACAAGCCATTCTTTGACCACACTGTTACACGTGTTACAGGATTTCTCTGACTCAGTGTAATCCTAAACAAAGCCGATGGATCCAAGTGGACTCGGCGAACTGATCACTGCAGACCGTTGTCATTTACGTGTTCTGAGCTGCTGAGGCCTTATTGCTACCCTTATGTACACAAGTCTGACCACAGGGGGGAAGAACAGATGTATTGTCCAATATGTAAGGCAGACATCTGTAAAACAGTGACAACTTAGGTGCCCATGCGTAGTGTTTGTGTTTATAATATTACTATAGGATGCCTTGTGTTTTCCATTTCTAATGATAAATAAAGAGGTGATTTGTCTGAAACCCATTTTGTGGAGAGGCCACAGTCATTCCTGACATGTGGATGGCTTAAATAACATAAATTAATCTTAGAGAGTGAGCTTCTTTCCCAGAACCTCAAAATGCTTTGTTGAGTTATGGTAGCAGAAGGTAAGGAGAGAAGAACGGATTTAGACTGACACTTTAAAAAGCTGCAAGACTGCGTAAAGTAACGAGCAGAATTGCTGTTACATTTTAAAATTACTTTTTTTGTTACCGTTGGTAGCATAGGATGGTGGTGGTTCAGTACAGCCACTCTTCAGGACTCAGTGACCTGTTTGGCCATTTAAAGGAGTGGTGCAGCTAAGGACATGAACTTGAGATGAGGACAAAGCTCTTCTTTTGTAACTGTTAAATCACTTAACCAAAATATTACAGAAAAAATGAAGGGGGTACATTCTAGTAAAAACTGAGTAAGAGAGAGAAATGTCTGTATTATCTTTCAAACAAAAGTATTCCCTCTTGGAAATCTCCTGTTTCCCCCAGCCAGTTCTTTTTCTACCTCTTTCATAAGGTATATTTCCCTCTTCCAGTGGCCTGAGTATTGCCTGCTCCTGAACCTTTGCAGTAGCTGTTTTAGATACTGCAAAGTTAGGTGGTTGTGGCGATCCTGCCTTTGATGGGATATTATCCATTTGTTCAGCCACAGTTGTTATAAATAAAATCTTGGTCCATATTAAGCACATTCATTTGGCAGAGAAATGAAGAAAGTGGAACTGAGTTTTTTTATCCCAATTACATGGCCATGCTGGTTCTGAATAGATTGTGCATCTAAAATACTTTGAGCAGGCAGTCAGCTTCAGTAAAACCTTCCAGCTCTGCATCTTTGAAGACAGTGAGGAGCAAAGTGTTTTGGTGTTTTTTAAGCCTATCCACCAATTATTTTTACATAGATTCTTGGAGAGGGTCGTGAGTTTTGTAGGTGCTGCCAGTAGCTTCACCGGTCCCAAACCAACAAGATCTAATGAAGTATGTAGTGTGCCCCTAATATACTGGCACAATCCATCCTGTATCCTCCTTCAGCTAATGTCACTGTGTGGACCCAATCATCAAGTCAGTTTATCATTTTTAATGAGTTTTGTATTCATTACACATCCATGTACAAGAGTTGCAATATATATTAATTTCTCTTTAGATGTTTTAATTGTAAGTGGTTGTTGGAGTGGCTTGAGCCAGGTAGGATCTTCTGCTTTGTTTGCAGCTGTTGGACCCAACTTGGTGGCAGTTTTTTTAGGTGCTTTTGGAGACTTCTTGGAACAATAAATCTGGTGATAGCAGATCTGTAAAGAGGCAGAGAGTTGTAAGTAGGAACTGTTTTGTAGGTTATTCTTTTGCTTGTTTGTCAAGCCCAAGCGTGAGCCTGAGTGTGTCAGGCTCTAGGTAGGCACACTTAAAGGTTCAGATTTAGGCATGCTCGGAGCTGTCTGACTGTACAAATCAAAACTTGTGGGTAATTTGGCGTGTCAAACTACATCTCTGTGTGTAGAAATCTCAGGGTTTGATGTGGGTAGACCTAGGAATTGGAAGGGGAGACATGGAGTTTGCTTTTGCATTGTGTCCAGTTATACACAAAGAAAGTGTGGTTCTTCCTAAAACTTTGCATAGGACCTAATGTGCAGATGAAGCACTGTGGGAAATACGCTGTTACAGCATTCCTGTAACCTTTTTAATGTATATTTTTAATAAACCTTCTTATCAGTATGATTTAAGTAGGATACCAAACGCCCGCTCTAGTGGCTGGTATTTTGGTAAGGGTGTTTTTCATTTCTTGGGACAATTTAAGCAGATGAGTGGCATGTCAGGACTACCTGACTGCTAAATCACATTGAATTGCAGCTAACTCTTCATGAGAGAGCAGGCTAGTGGCTGGCCTGTACGATCCTTGAGTGTTGCGATGCCCAGTAACATGAAAAATGCTGAGCTCTGAAATTAGGCAGGATTCGAATAACCTCAATTGTTAATCTCTATTCAAGAGCTTCCCCCACTCCTCCCACCCTACTCTCAAGCAATTGCTGACATTGGTAGATTTTCAGGATTTAATGGGAATGGAGAGCATCCATTGTATTTTTCAGGCCTTACTGAGGAGTGATAGACTGACAAAATGGCAGAGGTGTTAGCCATTGCATGCATCATTTTAAGATTACAACATTACATAAAACTTTATCTGCTTCCCAAGTTGTCTCAGTCTAGTTATTAAAAAAAAAATCCCCAAACATTCTATCACTCTCAATTTATTTTAGAAGGGTGAAAACATGTTTGCTGGGGTAGGGGAAGAGAAAAGTGGCTAAAAACCCCTACGCTTGTCCAGCCAGCTACAATTTTTGTGTATATTGTTTGCTCTGAAGAGGATACGGGGCAGGCCTCTGGTGTTACGAGTTTCTGTCATGCTAAAGTGGAGGCAGAGGATTTCATCATCCGTGGTAAGCAATATCTTTATGGTGACCACAGCCTGTAGCAGGAGTGGTTTTTTTGTTTGAGGAATTCTCAAAATAGGTCAGCCTGTTACAGATCTGGGATGCAGTGACCTTTAGTGGACCGGAAGATAGGTATCATCTGTTGGCTTGGGTCTGTAAAGATATTAAAAGAACGTACTTGTGGCTGGATATGTGTTTTGTTTGTGTGCCTACTAATGTTACAGTAAACAGCAAAAGCTCTTGTTTCTTTGATGTACTTGTAGGAGAGTTCTCATGGATATCGATGGGATTACTTGTGATTAAAGCTGAGCATGCCTATAATTCCTTGTAGGGTTCAGGTTTCAGATTAATAGCAAGAGAAAGGAAAGAAAAAATGTATTTTTGTGTTGCACATTATATGGCATTGTTTTATGTAGATATTTCAGTACAAACCTTAGTATTAGCCATCTTTTCTAGATGTCTGATCTGTGTGGATTTCCTACAGCAAAGAACAGAGGTTGTAGTAATACCTACTTCTTACACCGCACTTATCATCAGTAGGTGTGAGAGTGCTTTATGGAAAAGAGAGATTTCCCCTGTTCTAGAATTGAGAGAACTGACAGGGAAAGGGATGTGATTTGCTTTAGGTCACCCCAAAAACTTCTGGGAGAAAGTAAGAATGCAGCCTGGAAATACAACTTTCCTGCACCTGCTCAGCCCAGCTCTACTTTCATTAGGCTTTCTGAAGAACAAAGTGCTTGTAGAAAGGATTGCAGTAACTGGTAGGCAAATTCAGGGGCAGATGTAGTAACTGAGAAAATACTCCACATGACTTTTCTGTAACTGTCCATCACCACTTTCATTTGTATTACAGCAAAGGCTTGGAAGCCTCTCCTGGCATTAGAGTTTACCTGCAAAGCAGTTGTGAACCTCTCAAGTGAGGTGGAGAAGCGTCTTCTCTTGGTAGGTGACACAGCGAAAACAAAATGAGCGGTGTAAGGGACGGAAGGGGATGCGCTGAGATTATTTGGTATGTCTCAGCTCCCTGCCCTGTCAGCTGCACGTTTTGTGATTAGCTCAGAGTAAAGCTGCCCCAAACGTGCAGGTATGGGTGAGTAGTCCTCCTAATGTTTTTTAGTGGAACATGATAAGCTCTCAGTTTTAAGAAGTGTAAGAGTCAGCAACGTCTTTGTATGAAATAAGTGTTTAAGCAGAGTGTCAGTAGTTACTGTTCAAATGCTTAGCCATGCAGAGACTTTTATTCCGGAGGCTTTATTGTTCTGCAGGGAAGCCAGGGGACATGGTTCGTAGTCCACAGGGACCTGGCAGAGTTCAACTCTGTGATAGCTTTGGAGTTTACGTGGGCGTTAAGTCAAAAAAAGTGGTGGAGGATGTGTTTTGTGCCTTCCCCCTGTTACAGAAGGGTTACGATTTAATCTTAAGAAGTAGTCATGCATCCTAGGTTCGAGCAGTTAGTATACCTTGATTGTTTGAAACTAGTCTTTGTGTACTGGTAAGCAATAAATTCAGGCTCTAACAAAGAGGTAGCCCTGGAGGATGAAGGGGAACTGGCCCAAGGCCAGCGATTTCAGGCCAGGAAAGAGACTGAGCTAACCTGGTTTAAGACGATGTATGGGGACTACAGAGGAGAACTCCAGCCAACTGAATAGAGAAGTGGGCGGGTTTGCAGAACCCCGAGACCACTGAAGATCCCCCCACTCTGGACATCTGGGCATGTGTGAGGAGAAGGGCGTATAGTATAATTAGAATTGGGGAATCTCATTATTATGTATGTTTTTTCAAGGAAATTTATGGAATATGTATACATGCACTGCATAAAAAGAGCTACCTGAGAGAAGGAAGCCCTGCACGTTAGGTGGAACGATCCCCCGTGCATCCAGCACTGCAATAAAGCATGTCTGCTTCTTAATGCTGCATCGGTGTTAAGGAGTTTCATATTCCCGATTTCGGTGACAGCCCCGCATTGGGTTAGTACCATTTCTAGCTCTACTCAGGGTTACTTTCTCCAGCCTGTGCTCAGACACAGATGGGTACTGTAGCAATAATATTGTTTGATCCCATGGAAAATTAAGATCTGCGAATTGCTGATGGCTCCCTACCATGGCTCATTCTCCTGAGTGCTCATCTAAAATTGGACTTTACACCAAAGTAATTGACAGTCGCTTGTTAAAATGCCTTTCTTCTACCACCATGGACAAATGCACTTTCAAAAATTATTTTAGCACATTAAAGCCTGAAATAAATTTTTGGGACTTCTTGTGGCGCTCTTTGCTTTGCTCATATACTTATTAGCCACATAAAAGTAGCTTTTTGGTTAAAGAATAGCTGTGATGAGGCTGCAGATACGTGGGATTGTTTGCTTACGCACCAGAAGTTTCACAAGGCTCTCTGTAATTTACTCCACAGTAGTTCCTGGAAACTTAACATTAGAAGTAAGAGTTTGGGGTTTTTTTTAAGGGGAAACTTTTATAAAGTAAAAAGTGGAGCCCATCATGTCTTCCTCTTGATTTTTTTTCCGGTGCCCAAAGCAGGCTCAGTTCTTTCTTGGGTAGTTTCAGCCTTAGCAGTGTAGGTACATCCAAATGTAATTTGGCTCTCGGAGTTTCAAACAAAATGAGCCTGTCTGAGGACGACTTCTCTATGCATTTCTGGGACTTCATCTTGAAAGTGTTATTTGCCTTTGTTTTTCCTCTTCAGATTAGCAACCAAATCTGAACCACAAAAGGTGACTACAGGCAGAAAACAGGACAAAATGGTGATTCGTGCCCATGCGCTATGTAACAGCACTTCTGATTCAGACCTCCACAGGGTGGAATAGGTCATGTATTAAAACCAGATCTTCAAATTCTTCCAGTACCTCTCCTGGTTTTATATTACTTTTGTGAAATGTTTTTGCTGCAAGTGTGGAGTTGCAGGTTGTGGAGAGCAGCCTTACTGTGGCAGCAGTTGGGACTGCTGTGCACTCTGGAGTTAGCAGAATTAGGTTGCAGAAGTGTGTTTTAATAGAACTTTTTCTTTCTGCTCAGGTATTAATGCTGGAGACAGCATATCTGTTACAAGTGCTGTCATTTATTATTAACCATCCATTGTATAGAGTAAAGGTGCTTGTTTGGCAGCTGTAACACAGCATCTGGCCATATCTCAATATAACTACATCAACTTAGCTTTGGCAGCCAGCTGGAAAACCAGAATTTAATCAGAAAGCCTGCATATAAATGTAAAATGATGCAAGCGTATTGTTCAAATGGCATTTAAAAGCCAGGAAGAAAAGCCTGCTCTGGCTGTTTCCAAGGTACAGTGGTGCCAGTCAGGATGAGAGACTGTTTTTTGCCGGCAGACCTCTGCGAGAGTCGGTGCCCTGAGGTTATAAGCTGCTTACCAGAGCCTGGGTGCCTGCCCAGAGACAGTGGCCTGGGTCATGGTAGCCAGAGAGATGGGTGTGAGAGATGGAAAGGTGCTGGAGGGGGTTGATTCCTAAGACCATAACAAACAGCTCTCAAGGAAAATGTACATTGTTGCTTTACAGCTTGTAGGTGCTGTTGTTTTCCTCTGAAATGTGAAGACTGTAAATGGTCTTGGCAGGTTTTTGAGAAAAAATTCTGACTCTCATTGCGTGTTCAATTAATGTTTTAAAGAGAAGTAACAATGAGTGTTGGGGGTTGCCTTCCTGACTGTCTCTTTCTTGCAGAAGAACTTTACTTTTATGTCTAGGTTGCAGCAAAGGCAGAACAAAAACACAAACTCTTGTTCCAGCCTGTTAGCATTTGAACAATTATTTTCTTTGCCTTCATTTCTGGTTTTCCTTTTTCTTCACGTTCTGCCTTGAGTTAGGATGTGTTGGGTCTACTTCCCGAAGGTACTTCTTCAGCACATACAGAGGTTTAAATGCCTAAGTGGTTTCCTTCAGAACAATGGATGTCAATGCCTTTGAGTAGGCTGCTAAATTGGAGCACTTGTGCAGTTCTTCCCTTTTAAAAAAACAGCACTAACAAAAGCCACACTGTTCAGCTTGTGCTTTCTCTGCTCCAGGCAGATGTGTCTTGCTAAGAGCAGACAATGAGAGTAAGATTTGATGGCACAGGCTGTAGTAGGTACCGACACCCCAAGTCCAGCATCTGCTGGGTCCCCGGGTATTTGAAATCTGGGATGTAGGGCTGGAAGGAACCTCACGTTTTCAGCTTGTGATTTTACAGTGACTGCTGCTGCCTGTCCAGTATTGCCCTACAAACTTCTGTTGAGGAAGATACTGCAGCCCTCATCTCAGGGCTTTCCTGCCATAACAGAGAAAACATTTTCTGTGATGTCTAATCCACAAGTCTGGTCAAAGGGAACTCTGGAAAACTTCCTCAGTCCAGCCTGGCTTGTTTTAGGGGAAAATATCAGGCTGAATCCAACAGCATGAAAGGGGCAAGGCTGTGCAGCTCCATGGCCCCTGCTCCAGCCAGTATTGAGGCTGAAAACTTATTCCCAGTCAGCCACGCACACAGAGCCCACATGTATATGCACGTGTAGGTGGCCAGCCACACAGATCACAGACAAGAGCGCTCTCAGAAACACAGACAGCACCAGCAGCCTCATCCTGCTTCCCTTTCTGGCTGAGGAGAATGAAGGTCTGCTAATGAGAAGATATCTTTATCTATAAGTACATATGTACAAGGTGGATCCCTGCAACAGGCAGGCTCAGACACTCAGCCTGTCTAGTAGCTCCCACTGAGTCCCAGTCTCCCCAGTTGCTGGCACCTGGCTATATGAGTCCCCTCTTTACTCTTCACGAAGAGTAGTGGGAGGTGTCTGCCACGTCGGTGGGGATTATATTGATATTTGTAAGCGGTGGGGCGGCAATGACAACATCTATCAGCACTCAGGTTTGGTAGAGTTATAGATGTAATGTAAGCAAAGATCTGACAAGTATAGAAGGGTGTGCTGGAGACCGTGAAAATTGCTGAAAAATTACTGTGGGAATGAAATGGTTCAACTGTTGAGTATGCAAAAGCAAACTAACCTTGACAGCAGCAGTTTCAGATTAAGTACTCGCCTGCAAGGTTTGTGCTACTCTTAAGTGTGGCAGTAAAATGGTAGTCACTTGAAGTAGCACACTTAACTTAAAAAGACCAGGCTGGGAGTGCTTCAGGAAAGTCTCCCATCAGTGTTATGCTGTTGCAGGTGACATTAATTGCAAAATATTTTGATTTTTTATTTGATACCTGTGGGAATGTTGCAGGTTGTCTTAAAGTTTTACTGAATCTTTATATGTTTTGTGTTTGTTTGTGAAACAAGTTAACTATAGGAGCATCCTGATCTTAAGAAGCTAGCCTCTAGGCTAGTATTATGTTAACGCTTTATTAACCAATGATGTATGGGTTGCTGTGTTGCTTGTCTCTTAAGCTGTGGTATTTAGAAGTCCCTAGTCTCTGGACCATGTTAACCTTGGTCTTTAATCCTAGACCATAACCAGAGCATCTAGGTTCTATTGTGTATAGGATGAATTGTTGGACAGCTTGGCAAGGCAGATATCTAGTTGTCCACCTTGGCAACAAAACTTACTTTTTAGCTGTCCTGAAGTGAACTACCTTCATTATAATGCTAAAAAACACACCCACAGGTCAGGCAGACTCTTGCCCAGGTGAAGACACTTCCTCTGTGTAAGCGTAGTAACCAAAGAGGATGGCACAGCAGATATTATAATTATTTGCAAATTACTAACCAATCATTGTAACTGGGAGTGTACTACCTTGTAATTTTTGTGTATAAATGTAACGGTGAAATCGATACGTGTGCTTGGTATGTGGAGATTCCACTGAGCACCCAGCGCTGCAATGAAGTGCCTGCTTATCTACTTTGTGTAGATGGGTTTTTCGTTCCCTGGCTAACAGGAGCGAGGCTTTGAAAACTGCAGGGAGAATGCACAAGGCTTACTAAAATTCTCTATATATCATGAGAAGGTACCCATCTTAATCCTGTAATGTCTATAGGTATGCTGTGAAAAATTTTCTTGAAGGGGAGGTAATTCTTCAGTTCTGCCTTTTACTTGCCCCTGCACTGGCTTTGCACGGCCTCAGCGATGTTGCACAAAACAAAGGTTAGCGTCAGTGGTTTTGAGATGTAGGGGCTGAAGTCCCACTGTGATTGCACTGGGGAGGAACACATTCACGGGGTGACTGATCCCTTTGCACGTTTTTCTGTTAAATATTCCTGGTTTACTGCTAAGTTTTGCAAACATACTTGGGTATGTAGCACCTTTTTCTGCTACGGGGGAGCCTAGATATAGCCAACGGAGGAAATAAGCAGCAGAAGCACAGAAAACTCAACAGAGGGCAGAGGGGTGACGGACAATGATACATCAGTGTAGGATAAATGATCCTTTTCAGCTAGATGCCTTTCTTGGCTCTGCCTCTGTGTCATGCAGGGCTTGTCTCTCTGAATGAGAGGAGCCACTTGTGCTGGCTGTCAGTGGGGAAAAGCTCTGGCACCCATCGGCAGCCGCTTGCCCCCCGCCCTCGTGCAGAGGGGACCCTTGGTGGGGCTGGCAGGGCTGCCTGTGGCCCTGCTACTGGGTGGTGGGCGGCACTCCTCAGTCGCAGTCTGTGAGCACGAAGGACATCCCTTTCTAATCTCACCAGTCCCTTTGATTTCGTACAGCTGGTTAGGAAAGGGTAGCGAAAGGGAGCTTTTGGACAGTGACTGATGTACTGCTGTATCACTTGCTGTACAATTTTTCCAGTATGACAGGAGCCAAAGTTCAGCACCCTTGAAAATGCCCCTGAAATCTTTTTGTCAAAGCTTTAACCAAGGTCACCAATTTTAAGAAAAAGGCATGGAAGACAGGCATGGCAGTTTATGGTTTGGGCTTCTGCCTTTGTCGTTTTTGTACTTGAAAGAAAACTGTAGCTGTTATCGTCATGTAAAGGTTTTAAATAAGGAATAAAATTTCATCTATTCATCCAGACTCTCAGATGAGTATTCTCTGTTCTGCTCTTACCTGGTTCATGTTCCTAAAAACATCTGATTTAATTTTCTCCCTGAGCAGCTGCAGGCTTTGTTGTGTGAGCAAAATGAGGGTCATAAAAAGCTGCATCAGGGATGCAGACATAGCGATTTTTCTCTTGGCTACGTACACAAGCAAAGGTTCTGTAACGTACATTTAGTAGCTCGCTCTCTGTGCGGATGCCGTATTAGCCTGCAAAACCTTGACCTGGGCTGAATGGCTAGTTGCTATAGCAGCAGGTTGCATAGTAACAGGTTTTGTTCTTAGGTTGAAATCATCTTGCCGTTCTTAAATGTGACTTTCGGAGAGGTTAGAAGTTCTTCCTCAGATGAAACTAGGAAAGTTTTTTCAAAGGAGAGGCAAAAATGTTGATGTTCAGCAACCTGAGCATCTGCTGAGATATGTTCTTTGTTCACGGCAGTGGAAGAAGGTAGTCGGCTCCCCCACCTTCTCTGTTCCTTGGAGCAGAGGTCAGCAGCAAACCAGGGGAAAAAAAAAAAAAAAAAAAAAAAGCAGTTCTTAGAAACGAGATGACTGTTCAGGGGAATCTGCTGTGTGACTCCCACTCCTAATCCCATGAAAGGCATAGGCAAATATTAACAGTTTAGCACCCTGGTAACCTTGAATATTTCTAAACTTAAAGTAAGCTGCTCTCCACCTGACTGCTTCTAAACCTCTGCTAACCTGGTCCTGAGTCACACTGGAGCCCTTTATGAATCTGAATTTTAAAGAATTACAACCGTACACTTCAGAGGAGCAGTGTTATGGCTTTTTGATGGCTCTGTTTGGTAAGGTCCTATGGGATACTGCCCTGTGGGGCAGAGGGGCTGAGGTTCACCTACAGGGATGACCTCCCCAGAGCACAGGCACCCCACTGCAGGCAGAGCCAAGCGTGGCAGAAAGCCGGCGTGGATCGGCAGGGGTGTCCTCACTGAGCTCAACCACAAAAGGGAAGTGTACGAGCTGGGAGGGACTGACGGTCCAGGAGGCACACAGAGAAACAGTGACTAAGCTTGCAGGGACAGAGCTGGGAAAGTCAAAGCTCAGCTGGATCTGAAACAAGCCATAGGTACATTGGCCACAGAAAAAAAAAAAAAAAAGGCTGAGAAAATATGAGCCTGCTGCTCAGTGGGGCTGGGGTGAGGGAAATTAGAGGGAATTAGAGGGAAATTGATGCCTTTTTTTGCTGCAGCTTTCAGTAGTAAGGTCTGTCTTCAGACCTCCCGGGTTTCCGAGTCTGCAGAGTCTGTGGGACGGTAGCATTATCCGCAGTAGAGGAAGAAAGTGACACAGCTCTGGAGCTAACTGAACCTACAGCAGCCCCTGGCACCAGACAAGGTACACCCAAGGGTGCTGAGGGACTTGGCTGATGTCACTGTGAAGCCACTCGGTGATCAGTGGATGTTCCTGGTGACTGCAAAAGGGCAAGTATTGCACTCATCTTCCGTACTGTCTAATGTCTTTATTAACCACCTGGATAACAGGATGGAGTGCAGCTTCAGCAAGTCTGTGGATGAAATCAAACTAGGGGCAGTGGTCTGTACAGCAGAGGGGCCTGGGCAGGCTGGAGAAACAGCAGGCTTGAACATCATGAAGTTCAGCAAAGGCAAACATAGAGTCCCTTGTCCAGGGTGGAATAACCCTGTGCACCAGTACACGTTGGAGACTGCCTGGCTGGAATGTCAGAAAGTGCCCTGCAGATGCTGGTGGACAAGCTGAACCTCAGGCCACAGCGTGTTCTGACAAAGATGGCCAACTGTGCCCCGGACTGTGTGACCAAGAGTGTAGCCAACAGGACCTGGCTACACCTGCAGTGCTGTGTCCAGTTTTGTGTGCCCAGGTGCGAGGAATAAATTAAATGTAGGAGCGAGTCTGGTGGAGAACCACAAAGGTGGTCAGGGGACTGGAGCAGATGAACGAGGAGAGACTTAGGGGACTGTGTTTGTCCGACCTCCAGAAAAGAGGATAAAGTGGGGTGTTATTGCTGCCTACAGCTTTCTGATGGGAGGATGTAGAGGAGCTGGAGGCACGCTCTTTTGGGAGATGTGCAGTGACACAGCAAAAGGCAATGCAGGAAACTCTGAGTAGATACTAAGAAGAAGCTCTTGCTGTGAGGGTGGTCAAACGATGCAGCAGGGGTCTTGGGAGGCTGCTGGACTCCCATCCATGGGGACAGTCAGGGCTTGGCATGGCCCTGGTGTGACTGAGTGGGGTTTGGATTGGGTGACATCCAGGGGCTCCTTCCAGCCAAGATCATTCTGCAAGTCTCAGTCTCTTTTTCTCTTTGGCCATAGAGAAAAGCAAGTGTAATCGAGAGCCCAGAGCAGGATGCTGTGGGTGCAACTGACAGTGGATGCTGTGCTTATGTCACCTTCCTTTCCCCTCCTCTCAGCCCTAAACATCTCTCTTCCTTGGTGAGCCGCGTTGTCATGTTACACCTCAGATGTCTGGTAATGACGTGTCACCGTAATCCACCTAGAGAACTCTTCCAATATCACTTATTTCTTCTTTCGTATTAAACATGCTGTTGTGTTTTTCACCCTTGTACCCTTTTGGCATGTATAAAGTAAGCAGAGTTCAGCACTGACAGGAATATACACGTAGGCAGAAGCTTATAGAAAAACAATATCCAGACATGATAAGTGATTGGAGAGGGGCTTTCTTTGATTATTATTCTTAAAATTTCTGCCAGTTGATGTAACTCCTTAGCAGCTTTCAATCTCTAGCGCTGTCGGAACAGTCACTTACGGCTGTGCTGCTGCACTGTGATCCTGTCAGACAAGAGGCACAAGGAGGAGTGAAGTGGGGTCATCCATTTATCCATGTAAGTCCCAGAAGGATTTGGAGGGCTGCAGCCAAGTCATGGAAGCGATCAAAGAGTTCGCTCAGGTGAAGGGAGTTGGCAGCAGCAGGAAGAAGAACACTGAAACGGAAGAAACAGAGTTTGAAGGGGTGCTGCCGTAGGATGGAAGGAACAAAAAATGCAGAGGGGATGACTTTGCTTGGTTTTAGGCCGTTTCTCCTGTAAATCTTAAAATTACAAAGTGTCATCAGAGTGGTGGAATCGTGCAGGTTTGAAAGGTTACACCAGTTACCCAGTGCTTTCCCAAATCAATGGCAAATCCCAAACCCAACAGGATTTATTACTCGTGGCCCAGCAGCCTGGCCAGCGAGGGCAATACCGACTTGTCCTCCGTATGATGCAGTTGTGGCAGGAGCGTGCTTGGGAGATGTGAATCTTGAGGACATGCTGCTTGTCATTAGAGAGGTGGCAGAGCTTTCTTCGTGCATGGAAATGTCAAGCAAGCACCTTGACTGAATTACCAGATAGTTGGTTGGACCTTGCCGTTGTAGGATGTGCCAGTGGTAACACAGGGGAAGAAAAGATGCTCTTTGCTTCCTGCCCCAAAGCATTCCGGCTATGCTGCCGTGCACTGGGAATGGCTGTGCGGCAGCCCGGCAGTGCTGCAGGTGCTCAGGAAGTCAGGGGGGGGTTTATATAAAGCTCTGCTGGGTTTGCAGAACCTTTTGGCTCCTTTCCAGCATGGAAGCGGCGATATAAATAGAAGAATGTCTCACTTTTGAAGCCTGCCTTCTATTTGTGGAAAGGAAGAACTTTGTGCTGGAGGTGTGATAGAATAGCTGTTAAATACAAGCCAGAAATGAAGAACTTTGTGCTGGAGGTGTGATAGAATAGCTGTTAAATACAAGTCTCAAGACCGCTCCTGTGACAGGTTGAACAGCTTGATCACCTTTCAGTGGGATGCGAGTGAGCTCAGTAGGCTGTAGCATCACATCTCTGTTAGCTGTTGGCTGACTTCTGATTAAGGTTTGGCTGTATGAAAGCAGAGTTCAAGAGTAATCCACCCTCTCACTCCCCTCCCAGCTGCTCCTCTGAAGAAGCAAGAAATGTTGCTTTTTTTTTTTTCCCTTTTGTCAGGTTAACAAAATGTTTGGGACGGTGGTGGTTGGAGTTGGAATTGCTGGCTTAGCACGAATCCGAGACTTGATGAATCCGATGCCTTCCAGCCCTTCTGAGCACTTGAAACTCTTTGGATTTGTATCCAGGTTAGAAATGGAATCTCAGCATGTTTAGTATGTATGTTGTAATTTTTCTTGTGTCTGGTGGAGGACTCCCATGTGGAGGACTATGATTTGAGGGCGGCAGGGGATGAATATCCGAAGTCTAATGTTTCTCTTATCATTAAGGCTGTCTGAAAAAGGAAAGTTTATGCAAATATGCCTGTCATTCTGAGTGGCAGCTAGGAAATGAGAACAGAGAGCTTTGCAAGAGGGAACAAATAGGTTACCATAGTGAGATACCTTGCAGAAATGACTAAAATAAAAGCTATGAGTCGTTCTCGCTGTAGGATCTGTGCGATTAAAAAAAAAAAAAAAAAAAATAAAAAAGCAATTGTGTCTGAAATTTTCTGTAGGTTTAGGATGGTACAGACAATAATTACACTCATGAGCTGATGTCTACATGGCATTTGCAGAAATGTTTAAAAAACACAGGGAGTTTTACATTGTTCTAAAAAAGTTTTTTTTTTTACAAAAACACGTTATAAAGCTCATAACACTGCAACTTCATCATAAAATTCTAATTTTCTTTTTTTAAATAGGTGCTGAACCTGTAGTTGTCTTTAAAGAAAATCCCATAATTTGGTACATACAGTAAGGTTGCTTCTTAGAGAGCAAGAGTTTTTCTCTTGGAGTTGAAGCAGTGGAAATGTAACGTATACCTCTCTCTGAGCATTCCTGCTAGACTGTCTGCTCCATAACGGCAGGGCATAAAGGTTTTAAATAGTTAGGCAGTACATCCATGGATCTCAGACTGTGTGAATGTATTTTTCCAGCTATATTTAAATCATGCAGTCAGGGTAGTTTGAGACTGAAAGGACCCATTAGGTCATCCAGTTTATCTCCCTGCCAAATACACTCTTAGTTCCCTGACGCCTTTGCTAGCGCTACAGCCGGCCTTGAACAACACTGAAAATGGGGTTTCCACTACTTCTGTTGAGAAACAGTGCTGTTGAAATGCACAGCTCACAGACAGCTTGCTCGGGTATGTTGCCATCCTCTCTGCATTCCAATCACATGCAAACATTACCTGTCTTGGCTTTCAAGTCCTGCTTGTGGCCTATCGTCATACCCTCTGTCACCTATCTTAACCCTCTCAAGGTGTCTCCTCCAGTCTTTACTAATGCAAAGGGCTTTTGGGGGGACTGTGCGTGTTTCATTTGCAGGTGGAGATGTGCTCGGGGTGGTGGCCAAGAGAGCCTGCTGCTTAGCACTACGTGGGCTGTGTGTTGCAAGCTGTGAGCCGTCACAACCAAGCATCTGCTTTGTCCCTCCTCTGCTTGTTGGTACTTGTAGTGGCACGTGGCCCTGACAACCTGAGTGCTTTTGCCTGTGTTGCCCACCATGCTGGGGAGAAGTTTTCCCACAGGAGCACTGTCCTCCTTCAACTCACTCTTTTAAAGACTCGTATGTAATGATGCTTATTAAAAAACAAAACGCCAAAACAAAAACCCCCACCAAAATCAAAAGCACTTTACACTTCAATAGCAGGGCAGTTTCTGTCCTGATACCCCTGCCTACACACTGGCCCATCTGTTTTGTTCTTTCGTGTGCTCCATTCCTGTCTGTAAGTGCTCATGCCCCTCCTGGATAACAAGCTGCCTTTGTTCTAGCTTTGTTGAGCTCAGTGAGACAGTGGTCCATGAGAACAATTTCTGAGTGCTGCCGTACACCATGCAGTTGGGCAGAAAGGACTGTGATAGTTATGCTCTGGTTGTATTTATGCTAAATACACAGGAGAAGTTTCGGCAATATTAATGAGGCCAAGCAGATTAGCCTGGAAGATGCTCTAAGAAGCAAAGAGATCCATGCAGCCTTCATCAGCACAGAGAACAGAAGCCATGAAGAAAACATCAGGTATTTTGAGATGGTTTTTTTTCCCTTTTTCCCTGCCTTTCCCCTGTAATTTAGAAGCATAGAAGACCTGTTGTAAAGCTGTTGCAGGAGAAGATGCAGACACTGGAGAATAGATTGCCAGACTAGAAACCTGAAGTGAATGATGGCAAATTCCCTAAAGCACCC
Organism: Falco naumanni; assembly: GCF_017639655.2. Classification (NCBI taxonomy): domain Eukaryota; kingdom Metazoa; phylum Chordata; class Aves; order Falconiformes; family Falconidae; genus Falco; species Falco naumanni. Next base: position 28,364,523 of record NC_054057.1, on the reverse strand, counting down.
AATAAGCCCTGGAAGAGAGTAGGTTTTAAGATGAACTAATTTCCCAAGTAATTCCAATTGCATGCCTCTAGGCCTGTGTTTGATGGACAGGCAGCTTTTAAAACGGGATTTAAAGCCTTTCCTCTCAGATTATTTAGAGGAAGGGCACTCCAGTGCCCCACTGCAGCGATTCAGGTGTCTGGAAGTTAGAAATTACAGTGCCCAATGCTGCAGCGTTTTAGCGACTTGCTGTAGGTGAGTGAAGGAATTCTGTGGAAAACGGAGAATTAAAACCCTGGTGTTTAAATATGTGATATAGCACAACACCATCCTTGCTAGGAAACTTGCCGCTTATTTGTTTGCATTGTGCATTTCTCCATGTGGGGCTGACTGTGGGAATGAGAAGCAGCTTGCACAGTGGAGAGGGATGATTTTGATGATACACTTTTTAAAGACTGATCTTGTATCCTTTTCAGAATGTTTTTAGAAGCTGGGAAGCATGTCCTTGTTGAGTACCCCATGGCTTTGTCTGCCAAGGCTGCCCATGAGCTCTGGGAGATGGCTGAGCAGAAAGGTAACATGTTTGTTCTCAAGGGTGTAGATGTTATTACCTGTTGGGTAGCACCAAAAGCATCACACTCAAAGGCAGGGCTCCGGTCTACTATTAGTCATGATGCACAAGGGAGTATGCCCGTGTCAGAAATGTGTCAGTCTAGGATTTGAGAATGTGCCAATGGGGAAATAAACACACAAATGTTGACGCTAAGGGAAAGGCACGTTTGCCCTCACCAAAGCGCTGGGTTCTGCTGGTGACGCCGAGAATGCAGTTAGAGAAGGAAGCTTTGTTGCAGTGATACTAAAGCACTTAATGAGTGTAGCCATTGGACTTGTGCACTTCCCTGTCCTCTCCCTCCCTGAAAATAAAACTGGAAACAGCTCCCCTAGCTTCCAGCATTTGTGAGATGCTGGTCACACACAGCTTCTCGTGCTATGGTAGGCCAGCAAGGCATCCCTGTCTGAAAGACAGCTTGTCTCTAAGCAAAATCTCTTTATTTCTAGAAAGCATGTAGTCCCATCATTGCAGTGCCAAGGGTCAGAAGCTGGCAGTTCAGTTGAGGCTGGTGGGGATGTATGGGCTGCAAGGAAAAGAACAGTGATGGGCAGGAGCAGAGTACAAACCATTTGGACAAGCTGCACTATTTATACCACTAGTTGTTAAAAATTTCCTTTGTGACTTTTGTCCTAAAACACCGGAGGTATAGGATTTCTGCTTTGCTGTTTTCCTCTACCAACACCACTTAGTGCCTTGTTGCTTGCCAAATGGCTTCCCATTAAGCAGAATTTATGCCTCTTCTCTTGAAGCAGCAGTAGTTACTGTCAGCAGCCTAAACTGACTCTCCTGGAAACCTTCCAGAAAAACACACATTGAATGAGGGCCACGTTCAACAAGTATCAGATAGCCTCTGTTCCCAAGTAGCCCAATTAATTGCAATGGAGGGAGGTACTCTTTAACGTATTGTTACAATCTGGGTCTGGGTATTAAGCTATATTTTCCCCCTCTCCTTTGTCTTTCCTACTACCCTGGGAGGAAAAATGCAGAACAAGGAAATGTGAGGGGAAAGGGTCCAAGAATTAATCCATCTTTTACTTTGAAGACTCATGTTTCGGCCATAACTGGGTGTTGGGTTTCACTACAGGGTTTCTGTTAAACATGGTGGCTACCGTTCCTGCAGTCTCTCTCTTTGTTGTCTCCTGAAAATCCTTAACCCAGATAGACACCTCAACTCAGGTGTTTGATTTTCTTCATGACATCATTTTGCCAGCCATGTGTGAGAACATTTCTAACTGAGTTTCCACTGGTGGCTGGTGAAGCTATTTTACTGCCTAGATGTGCCTTTGATTCACTCAGGAAGCTCCTATTTCACCTGTCCTGATGTTTGGTGTGGTTGGTTGTTTTGTTTTGATTTGTTTTTTTTAATGGCAGGTAAAATACTCCATGTGGAGCACATTGAGCTTCTGACGGAAGAGTACAAGCAGCTGAAAAAAGAGGTGGCTGGGAAAGACCTGGTGAAGGGAACATTGCATTTCACAGGTCAGTAGCTGTGAGGAAGTCGAAGTCCGTCTGGATTTGTCTGCCTGCTCCACAGGGACATCGGTCTTTCCAGGCTTCATTCAGCCCTTTTAGATGAGAGTCTGTCTATAAACTGACTAAAGACACAGGTATCTGTTCTAGGCATTTCCATGACATTATAAAACTGTCTGGAAAACACCTTTGCCTTTAATGGTTGTCTTCCACGGACTGTTGCTTTGCTAATCTCTTCCTGCTGTCTGGTGGAGAGCACAAGCCCATGCCTTGTGTGGAGGAGAGGGCACTTCTTCACCCCTGTGTACTTTGGTGGTAGTGACCAATTTCTTACTCGTGTTGGTCTCAGAGAGGAGGGTGAGCTCTGAGGAAGTGTCCCAGTTTGTAGTGGGGACCTTTAGTCTTCCTTACTGGTGCCTAGCCCCAGAAGAGATTGGAGAGATTTTCAAACCATTGTTTTCTCTCTACTTTATTCCCTTATTGACTCCACGTAGACCCTTCTGTCCTCAACACATCCTGAAGGGTTTGCTGTATATGTGCTTTGTACAGCCTTCTCTGTCATAGCTCACCAGTTGATCCATTTCAAGGTTGACTATGTTTGTTGACTTTCCTACTCAGTCCATCCACTCGTGGCCTTTCTACACCGCAGCCTTTAAGCCTGCAACTCCAGTTTCTTTAGCCTTTCCTATGCAGAGGGCATTATTCTCTTTCCTGTTTCTCAATACCGTCTGTTGCTGTTGCACCAGGTAGCGTCCTCGATGAAAACAAAACAGGATTCCCAGCTTTCAGTGGAATTGCCCGACTGACCTGGCTGATTGACCTCTTTGGAGACCTCACTGTTACCTCTGCCACCAGAGAAAAGCAGAGGGATAAGAATTATTCCAGAATGACTGTTCACTTTCAGACTGCGAACAAGAAGTGAGTAATGGCGGTGGCAGCAGGTGAACCAGGCTCCTCAGGTATTGTCTGCAGGAGTTCTGCATCCTCCCTTCCTCTTGTGGAAGCAGACTGGGTGGATGCGGGCCGGAAAGCGTACAAGAGAAACAGACCTGGAAGTGCTTCCTATAGGAATGATGGTAACAGTGCCACACCAAACAATGTCTGCTGAAGAACACGTTAAACGTAAAGGACGTTTAAAAGCTCTTTTCTCATGTCTGGGCATAGGAATAGGTCGACAAAGCGTTTTACGATGCCCTGGACTGAAAGACCCTTCTCTCGCACTCTAAAAAATTGTTCAGAGGCAGCGTATTTTTTTAGTATCAGACATACTAGCTACATGTACATTGAAAGCTAACCTTCCTTCAAAGGTTGAAAGCATATGACTGTTCGAAAAAGTTTGAAAAAACATAATACTTAGCTTATAGCACTATCATGCTTGTGCTAGTATGCATTACTAGCTGGAAGTTAAGAGAAAATTACACATTTCAAGCAGAATTATAATAAACTATTGAAAGGCCAACACACAAAGCTTGCTCTTGATTAATGCCTAATATGCAGTCCTGAAGTTACCTTAATTTTTTTATTCCCTCCCTGAGCAGGACAACAGCCTGTTTCACGTTTCTTGTCTTTTTGTTTTTGTTGCATGGGTGTGTCAGACTTGAGTGAGAATCCAGCAGCCAGGATTACTTGTCATTTTCTCCAGTCATTGCACTATGACTTTCTTGCAGACAATTCTTTTGATGCATTTTATAATAATGAGTTTGATCTCCCTTTTATTATATGATAACAATAGCCTTGCTATCGAGTAATGTATTTTTAATGGCCTTGCTGTGAAATAGTATATTTTTAAATATTAGATGACCATGAAGTAAATCATCAGTGTTTCATATTGTGGATTGAGTACTCAACTTGGTCAAAAGCCTGGTGGTGTATTTTGCCGGAAACTCTCCGGTTTTGTCATTCTGGGACATCCCCATTCAGGTCAAGTCCTTTCAGATAGGTTGAAGTTACTCATGATGACAGTTTACTGCATGCTATAGATGCAACTTGAGAATTGTCTGACATGAAAAGGTACAGAGAAGTTACCCAAGTTCTCTATGTTTCCTAGGAGGCAGGAATGGTGATGGGACAACTTGTTCCTTTCCCTTCACTCCTTTTTTTTCCTGTTTTTCCAAATAACACGCTCTGCCTCCTGAGACAGATGACCCACTCACAGGCATATGACAAGAGGTGTACAAGAAGACTAGGGAGAGCAGGGGAAAATAAGACCCTGTAGGAAAATGTTCTGGCCTATCTTTTTAATAAATTAGCCTTCTTTGTGGCACACATACTGCTGGAACACTTAAACAAGCAAACAAAAAAAACAAACCACCTAACAACAAAAAAGAAAAAAACCACCAAACATGAATGCTTGCTTCTTTAAGAATTTTAGATTTAGTTAAAAAAAGTAATAACCTTATGGACTAGCTGTTTTGGGAGTGAATACAGAGCTCATTTGAACTGTTAGTTTCACCGTGGGTCTATTTAAACATTTTATCAGCCAGTCCTACAGAGCCCACTGCAGTTTATCCTGGGATTAGCATCTTGGCTTAGCAATGATTCCTCTCTCTTTAAATAAAAAAAACATTTCCAATTCCTTTTAAAATGCAGTTGAGAGAGGACAGAACTCTGTATACAGGCTCTGTTTACCCGCTTAGCAATTTGCCAGTAACACGAGCAGCTGTAAAGATCTATACAGAGTGAGATTTGGAACTAATTCCAGCAGGTGGAACTAGCGGGTGGCTTAAGCGTTTCTCGTAGGTAGTCCTTGGCTGCTCGATACGATCTTTGCTAGGCACAGAACTGTTTCTGGATTCCTGCTGTTTTCCTGCTCTGCACCACTAACTGATACCTGCTTTTCTTAGCCCACTGCTATCTATTTGTGCGGATCAGTAAGTGTTTTGTCACCATGGGCATTTTAATGACCTTGGGGACTGTCAGCTTTATGCCTCTGGGATAATTTACGCTGGCTGGAAAGTTACATAGCGTTCCTGTGTTCTGTTCGGTGGCAGGGCCATATTTCCTGCTGACCTTCCCCCACTGACGTCAGTGGAGTTACGGTGGCAGAGAGTTTGGCCCGCTCTCCATCAGGTGAAGTTATGGCCCAGCGGTAATGGTGGCAGTGTTACGGCTCTAATTTGCAAAACCTTTATTTTGCTGAAGGATGGGGAAAGGTCTGCACCTCACCTTTCCTGAGAGCTATCCCATCCGTTTTCGAAATACATGAATACACTAACCTTGAGAAATCAGGTTAATTCAGCCTATTTGCTGCCTTGGAAAATACAGCAGGTGCAGAATGCAGGAGCCTGCATCCTGCTTGTTAAGCAGGGATTTGTGCAAAGGCTATAGTCTGTCTCTGGGTGGATTTTGGAGGTGTGTGTTAATGCCTGACACGGAGCTTTCTGCGAGATGACCTCTGCCTCTGTTGTGTTTCCAAGACAGTTGAGCTGACAGCCTCTCTGTGATAAAACATTGAGCAATCCAGGCAAAGCCAAACCTCTGTTGACAGCACAGCTGGTTTGGGACTGCAGTTCCTGTCCCAGGATTACAGAGCTTGATTTCAGTAAATGTCAAAAATGAATTTGTAGTGTGAGCTGGAGAGGTAATGATATGGGCAATGTCTCTCTTGATGTTAACTAGGGTTAGGGTCTAATTGCTTAATTCCCAGCCAAGGTAAGGTAGGCTCTTTTTGATTGCATGGTAAATAAAAAATATTGGCGTTTTCAAAGTGTGAAAAGGAAGATGTTTAAAAGAAATTGAAGACACTTTCTGAACACATATTCTGGCAATAAACATTTGAAATTATTTTATTGTTTTTATTGAGATTTAAGCTTAAAAAGTTTAATAATAGCTTCACATTGAACATGCATAACAAATCATCTAATACATGCTTTCTGCAGAAGCTGCTGCATAAAATATTAAGCTGAGTGAACCCAAAATTCTTTCAGGCATGAAACCACTTTAATTCTTCTGCAGGTACAAAGTGTGTTCGCTTCATTTTGGTTTATTGAGCTAGCACGGTCCAGCTAGGACCACTCATTATTGGGGGAAACAGAGAATCAGAAAAGCGGAGTCTTTTCCAATCTCTGAATAAAATGTAGCGAGGAGAGCTTCACCAGTCTGAATCTGGAAAGACAGAATGACCATAGGAAGTCTTACTAGTTTCTTCACTGCAGGTAGTGCTTGCTTTGTAAAAAGGCAGTACAAAAGCGGTTTGTCGGCGTTCAGTTAAACTTTCTTTCCCTTCTCTACTGTCCAACATGTTTAATGTGGCTTTGTTCAGCTGCCAGCAGTGCTGCATTTTTTGCTTCTAAGTAACACTACTAACACTTCTAGATAACTAACTGCATCCATAGCCAGATAACACTTTGATAAAAATCTTTAATGAAAATGGGTAAATTATCTGTTAAAAAACCAGCAGCCCTTCACAGTTTCTGACATCAAATACAAACCTGGTTCTTAAGCTCCAAAATTGCTTAAATAATGTGCAGGCTTGCAAAATATGTATCTTTTACAGCAAAAAAGGGACTAATTTTAGTGTAGAAGTTGTTGTTAATACATTTTGGTTGCCAAATCAAGTAGAATCGACCTCTCTTTGGGAAAATAACTACAAATCCAATTGCAGAAGAAGATAAATCTATTAGTAAACCCAACATTTTCCTGCTCACTGATCTAAATCAGTCATTTTAATCATTTTGATTAAATTTTGCCCAATCTGCATGATTGTGCTTCTGGTTCAGTGGCTTCCCCAAGCTAGAGCAGAAGAAGGTATATGCTCGAGCCTGATCATTGGTGTGCATCTGCTCTAGATCACCCCAGGGAGGTGACCCTGCATTGACATGGCTTGTTTTGGATCGCATCGTGGACTCTCCACTGCTGTATGGTAGAGATCTTTGCCTGTGCCTGCCCAGTGGTTTCTGCATACCTGCCTACCTGAGATAAAGCAGCTTTGAATAACAGTGGCCCAAAACCCCTCTGTGGTGGTTTGCTACCATAAGAAGGTACATCTGGCTCTGTCAAGTCAGGGCAAACCCCAGCTTGCTCCCCGGCCTGCCTCTGGCCAAGGTCTGCAGCTGCCACCTCGGGGGAGGCAGATGAGAACACAGAAAACACAGAGCTGACATGGCCCTCAAGCACCCTTCAGGCCTGCAGCAGCACAGCCTTGGGACTTCCTGAAGTGCGTGGTGTCTTTTGCATTTATTAATTCTCTGAGGATTTTTTTCAATGCGTTCTTGAAGGCTGTGATTTGTGTCTTCCCCCTGCCATCCCTCCAGTTTTTGGTTTTTTTTATTCTGTTCATTCAGGTTAATCTGGCCATGCTTAATTTGTAGGGGGTATGTGTGGCAGTACAGGTGAGCAAAGAATAATTGATACGATGATGTGAATATAGAAGCTGGATCTTAAAGCATAAAAGATGAGAGGTGCAGAATCCTTAAGCTGAGTGCTCTGCAGAATGTGTTCAGGGTAGACTGACAAGGACTTTCTTTCCAGATCTAATGATGTTGAAGATTTAACGGGCAGTACTTGGAGACAGAATTTATTCTTCCATGCTATTGATGCCCTCATAATTTGTGAGTGGCAGACTAAAGTGGGCCATAAAGGACTGTAGAGGGGCCATCAATAACCAAGTAAGAAAAATAATGTGCATCCTCTAAACACAGGCAGTAGTGAGTGCTGATGAATGAGCTGCAGAAAGGTAATGGCAAGTTCTAGGCAGCTGACGAAAGAGCAGGAAAGGAGGGTCGTGGCTGTGGCCAGTGCTGAGGGCCGTTCTTCAAAGCCTCTGCAAGCATTTGCAGGTTTGGGCCGGCAAGTCTGTTAAGACCCCTGAAGTCATGCAGCATGTCCCATGGCTCCTCTTTCCTTGGCCCATCTGGGAAGCTGGGGAGGAAGGCGTGAGGACCTGTGAGCTATGTGAGTTGATAGATGCCACTGCCAATGCTTGGCCTGGAGACTGTGGCTGTCATGTTAGCATAAGCCAGCACTTTGCTCCGGTTAAGAAAGACCTGCCTGAGAGCCTGTGTGGCTGAAACGGGCAAAACTGACATCTTCTGGTGTAATCTCCAAGATCAATTTAGTGCTCCCAGTGAAGAGAAAGAAATGTATTTGAAATGTTCAGAGAGTGTGGACACTAGTGTCTGCATGCGTGAACTTGCTGTCTGTCCAGCGTGTCCTAAAGGAGTGGTGTTCGGCTCACGCAGTAACGCCTGAGTCATTGTGATGTCCCCAAGTGATGTAAACTTATCCTTGCTGGAGAATGACTAGACATTGAGGGTCTTGTGAATTTAGCCGTGATGGAGTCATGCACAAAGTATTAGGATGTTTAACTGCACTTGTCATCCAAGTCCACAAACAAACTGATTAAACTTCCCTCTTCCCTGTGAGATGGCCAGACGTTGCTGGCTTTTCTTTGTGCGTAGGGAAGACAAAGCTGGAGAGACCTTAGATGGTGTGCTGAAGGTCACAGCATGAAGCAGTGGCAGTTAAGACTATTACCTGGTGTTCAACTCCGTAACCACAAGGCATGTTGGTCAGAACATCTTACCTGAATATGCAATGACTGAGATTTATAAATGCTGCATTTATTAGGGTGTTTTCTGTAAATGCTGAGAAAAAAATAATCATAAACTGAAACTGTTGTTTCCATTTCTTCATAAATACACTTCTTTTTCCCTGCTTCTCTATGCTAGACCTCTGACTTGGATTGAAGAAAGGGGACCAGGGATGAGACGTGAAAAGAAAATCAACTTCTGTTTCACAAGTGGTTGCATGGAGAACTTCCCTCAAGCCCCAAGGTCTGCTGTGGGCCTTTTCATGCAGGATCAGAACCTCTTTGCCAAAAAACTGCTGGGCCAGGTATCCAAGGAGGAGCTGGCTGCTGAGAAATGGCGAATTTTGCGGTGTCTTGACCTTGCCGAGGTGATCCAACAGCACTGTGAACAGCTGGAGAATATCTGTTCCTGAAACTGCTCTTAGGGAAGGAGGAGCGCGGCAGACGGGAAAGCTGTAGGGCTAGAGCTCACCGTTGCCATGAAAGCAGTTCCTGTTTCTGGGTGGTTTTTTTTCTTCTTTCTTTCTGACTAATTGTGATTCCTAGGCTCTCTGGGTAGGCTGGATAGCCTGGGCTATACCCCATGCCTTCTGATTTGCACCAGAAAAAAAGCAATGTTACTCTGCTCCGACGCATTGCCGTCCTTCCAGGCAGAGAGGAACCTAGCAGCAGCAAGCTTTCCTGTGGTTCGCTTGGAAATGTCCCTGAGAGCAGATCCTGGAGGACTGCAATTACTAGATACAATTTTTCCTCCTGCGTTGTTTTTTTTTCTCCCTCTAGGTACATCTGAAAATGAGACGTGTCTGGTTTAGTAATATTCATGTAGTATTAGCTAGAATGAAGTTCTAGGTAAGCCTTGCACCTCTTGATCTGCAGAATTTGTGCCACCACAGTCCTGACATTTCTTCCAGATGTCCCAAATTGTTCTGTGTGTTTGCTCTAGTTAGTTATGGTGCTGGTTTGGTTTTATTGGGGGTTGTTTTGGTTTGGGTTTTGGTTGTTTTTTTATATTAGAGATCATCTACCTTCAAATAGATTCTATATTGGTATCAAACCACAATAGAAGGAAAAATCTTGTCTCTTGCCATGTTGAGTTCACTCAATTTCTCTGGTGTCCTGTGCCAACACAGAAATCTTTTTCCAGCAGAGGTTGAAACAGTACATTAAACTAATGCATCATCTGCCTGCTTTCTACTGAATCTAAATATTTTTCTGTTTTTGTACTGGAGCAGCATATTGCTGTCCATTTATGTTTTGTATCTAATTCAGCATGTGAATGGATTACTGCTAAAAATAACTTTTAAGAAAAAAATAACTACTGTGCTCCTTGAAACAGTGGAATTCATTAGAAATAGTGATAAAATTAGAATGGAACTGTAGAAAATGGAGCATTTTGCAAGTATAGTTGTGTGGTTATGGTGTATGACACCTGTGGTTTAACATTTTACAGTAGTCTCAGGGTCATGTATGAAGACTATCACTTCCCTAAAGAAGCGTTTTAGTTTTACGAGAAGACTAACCAGCATGCGAAACTACGAACAGCTCCTCTGTTTGCCTTTCACTTTCTAATTACAGCATCTGTCCGTGCTATACTAATATAGCGGCAGACTTCAGTCTGTGCCATTGTTCTTTCAGACACAGAACCATCATTTCTTTTCCATGTTGTGACTTGGGCAGTTTTTTAATAAAGGAGCATATATGTTGTGTATGTATACATAAATACAGCCAGTCAGTATTGATGGGAAAAAAGTCTTCCTTTCATGTTAATTCAGAAGCTGGATACAGCTCAGTTAGTTGGAAACAGGGAAGGAAAGACTGGTTTTTTTCCCCAATTTTTTAGGAGCAACTGGAGCTTGATAAGTTAATTAATTCTGCATGTGAAATTTGTTTAGATCTACCTGTTAAAATAAGTGAAAATCTTCCTATTGGCTGCAATGGATTGAAACCCATGTGGGCTGGCGGCACATCCATGCAGGCGGATCACACGTGTGTCAGCCCAAATGGGCGCCTTCCTGAGCATTCCCGGGGACTTCATTACCGATGTGACGGGCATTGCCTGGGCAGATCTGCTGCTGTATGAGGGGAAAAACTGGGTTTGTGGTACAGTGCAAAAAGTCCATCTGGGATGCAACTGAAATGAGAATCTGCTGTGTATGACAGCACATGCGAGATTCTGTTTCTTGACTAACTCCTCAGCTGTGAACATGGGGCGAACACCACTTGTTTACATGCTAATTCACCATGGGTAGCTGAGGAGGGAGGGCAAAGAAAAGGGAGATTCCCACTCCCCATCTGTAGGATAATCAAACTTAGCCACCACGTCTCCCCGGGCACACTGCAGTTGCTGGCGAGAGCAGTATTCCTCAAAGAAACAGGGAAGAGATTCACAGGAGCTCTGCAGAGAGCAGTGTAACAGCGTGCAGTGAATCACCCTCTGGAGATGCTTGTTTCTATGGAGCGCGCCTGGAGAAATTAGCTGGTTAATTTGAGCTAGAGAAGGCAGATGCCTAGAGCTGGGTGTCTTGCGCTGTCCCCCCATCCCCCTCCCATCCCTCCCAGCTAACCTGCTCGCCTGCAGCTGCCTGCCCTGCTCCTGGGAGCTTGCAGCATTGAAATGACTTTTCCTTCAGCCCTCTGAATTTGCTGTGCTGTACCGTGGTGGTTTGTATACGAGAGCTACTGGATGTCAAGCTTCAAACGTACACATCGTTTAACCAGATGTCAAACTCGCCAATAAAATGTCGGAGTTCTTAATGATTCCTTTCAGTTCCTGTTGTCCTTCATTAGCTGTTGCCATTGCCTGTGCTGAAAGTGGCTCTGTCCCAGCTGGTTCTTTTACCCCCTTTCACTCCCCGAGCCCTGTGAAATCCTGCCAGCAACTACAGGCTGTGATATTATCCTAAAGTCCTCAGCTGTCTCCTCCTTCTGTTTCAAAGTTTTGAATACAAGTGTGGTGGGGTTTGTCCCCTTATCTCAATTCCTGAGCCCTCCCACAAAATTCCTGCCCCTCTGGTCCCCTCTGACTCCTGCCCAGGAGTACAGACAAGTCTAAACCTCGGCCGTATGCTTCCAGTTTCCCATTCAACAACTGGTGCATTTGAGCAACATTGTAGAATCTGCTAAGTAGAATCTGAAACAGGTATTGAAATGAGTGTTCTCCTGGTTTTAATAAACTGCTTTGTCATAGCAGAAATACTATTGGAAGAGTTTTTCAGATAGTGTTTGGCATAGCCTGAAGCAAGGCAGTTCTAGAGATGCGGAGGTATGAAGAGGTAAGTATAAGGTATGACATGGGCAAGTTAGTGTATCATATTCTTTGGAAGTAGCTTCTTTTCTACTTTCTCTGTTAGAAATCACCCTGCTGCTACAGGACACTGTAGGAAGTCCATTGCGGCACACTTTGTTAACTCTGCCTGATGCTATGGAGTTGTTACGGGAACAGCTGTACTGCAGAATGCTCTGACGTGAAAGAAGGATGCTCAGTTTGCTGACACAGGCTGAAGCTTGACTTTGGCAGATCAGAAGCATGGAGTCACTAACTGTAACATGCTAGCTGAAACCTGGAAGAGGTGTTTTGATCCAAAGTCGTTTTCAGAGGGCTGGAGATCAGGGGAAAGGAAAATTTCCAAAGGGTAAAGAAACTAGCTGTTGGTATGAGGACTTGCAAAGCGGTGTGGGAAGCTCTGGCCAAGGGGGAAGGACGGTGGATGTGATTTTGGGAGCCCTGTGGGGTCTTGGAATGGGGTCTAATTTAACTGTGTGATTACTGAGGGTTGTCAGGAACAGTACATGAACGTGGGAGGTGGGATGAAGGGAAAGGTGAAGAGGACTGGGAGACACCACAGAAGCTGCTTGAGCTGGCATTACATATGGGGATGTCATTGATCCCCCCCAAGAGCAGATCAAGCAGACAAGGAAGGGGGAAGGCAAGCGGTGGCAGCTATGTAGATCGGGGCTGTTTTTAACATGGTCCTAATATGTCAAAACTGGCTGTTTTAAAATGAATAGTATGTATGGTGTCTGAGTAAAACTGCAGGGCTGAGTTACAGAAAGCGCTTCAGGGATTGCAGATCCTCCAGCAGTCCATAGAGGGTTCAAGGTTGTAAGGGCTGAACTGTACATGAATTTTCAGCTGTCACTCAAGGTGTTTGACTCCCTCAGGTTGGCAGTATGATCTGGGACCTTGGGCACCCTCACGGTTTGCTGGTGAGTGACCCACCAAAGGTGATCCTGGCTGGACATCTGGCTATGTAATGATGTCTCCGGTGAGACTCGCAGAACCGTGTGCTGATGCACTTCCTGCAGTAGCATTTACTGCTCCCCAAGGTATGTGGTACGCTCTGTGCAATAGTAATAAAACATAGTACCAGGAATACAAGGATCTCCAGTAAATAACTCCAGATCTCTGGCAAGGATAGCAAGATACTTGTTTAGCCTTAAGTGCTGCAAGCTGGTGTCTGTAGAAGCTGAGTTAAATGAGGTTACAGGACTCTGTTGTGGCCTGTTAGAGTTTTTTTTTAAAGAAGGGATGTAGCACAGGTGTTATCCGTGCAAACTGAACCCTGAACCTGGAAGAACCAAGCCTTGCAATGGGAAGACAGGAGGTGTTCATGCAAGTACAGTGTGGTGCTGTACAAAACACCAGCTGAGCTACCTCTGGTATCAGGAGGTCCAGCCTGCAGCGTAATTTCCTCTGGCCAGATGTGCCCTGCTCCTCAGCAAATCTGGCTGGCCTGCGTGGAGTACTGGGCTAACTCATCGGGCTGTGCAGACATACCCGCAGCTCAGCTCAAAGTGCCCATTTGGCTCCTGGCCTGCCAGCACTGATAGTAGCTTGCTGCCCCCAAAATAAGTGTAATTAGGAGAAAAGGGAACCCAAACGCAACTTCCAGCCTGATGAAGATGGACAGTTTTTTTCTTGAACAAAACATCAGGCTCAGGAGGTACAGGGCTGCTGCATGGTGATACCCACACAGCTGTAGGAATCATCTCAGTGTTACAGCTAGCAGATCTCCAGGCTTAGCGCTTGGCTTCCACGTCTTGGCAATAAACACACCTTGCAGGGGCCCACAGCTGCATGCAGATAAATAAGGAGGGGAACTTCAAAACAATAATTTGAAGTAATAAATCCGGCAAGTGCTCATGCTAGTTCTGACAACCCTGAACACTTCCTGGTCTAATAAAAATCACTTGGTTCACCTTACTACTTCAAAAAACTTCTGTAAAACGTCATACTTTGGGGCATCCTAGATCACATTTAGTGTGAGCTGATTTTGCTGCTGTCGTTAATGTCACAACCTGTCTAGTAACATTCCTGTCTACCACACCTAGTGTATGTCCCATCCTGCCTGGTCTCCAGTGAGTCATCCTTTTTTTCTGACAAGGGTTAACTCACAAAGAACCCGGTAACATCTCTAAAATGGCTAGATTACCTCAATGTGGTGAACTGCTTCACTGAATTAGGGCTTTCTGATGTTTTGTGTGTGGGTGTTATTCAAGTCCTAGATGAATAAAAATAATTTTTAAATGCTAGCTTAAATATTAACAGAAAGTCAAGAAAGAAGCTCAACAGAGGAATAATTATATTTTTTAAAAAAATAATGTCAGGAATGGTGTCCCTTTGTGAATGATCTGTCACTCAGGATTTCTAAAGCAGCCCAGAAACAAACAGAGAGGATGGCGATAGCTCTCTGCTAGTAAGAAGCACTGGGTAAACTATTAGCTCTTCTTTATCTCTTGTTTAATTCAAATATAGCTCTAATTCATAGACTCTCTTCCCATGGTTAGGGAAGCGGCACACTGGCAGCGTTTGGGTTTTGTGTTTTATTTGATGCAAGGATTTATAGCTGGTGTCCTCGGCTGAGTAGGCAGCAGTAGCCTTGTTCTGCGTGCTTCTTAAGGAGCTGTTTATAACTCTGTCTCTCTCTTTCTCACCTACATCAATGGGTCCTCCGCCTTTTCGAAAATACACAATTCCCTTGTAAGTTGACATCTCTCCTTTGTTCTGGTCCTTATTATTAGCAGTACTTGTAGATAACATGGCTTTGTAAAGTCTCGGTAAGATTTTAAATGAATCAGGACACCTTTTCTCCGTTTCCTCTGATCTGAGATTTCATTTTATGAATTCCACTGTCAGTGGATTTGTTATAGAGTTCAACAGTTTTAAGACTTTTCTTTCTAATACTGATGCAAAACACATGTTACAGAAAAGACCTGGATGCTGACGTTTTCCTGTCATTGACTGTGCCTGCATTTTAATACAGCATCTTTGCATATGGGGACTGTTTAAGTTCCTAGTCTCATTCACACAGACAGTGTCCATGTTTGGATGTTTTCTGTTGCTATGCTGAAATCTGTTTTTGTCCAGATTTTGAATGTCATGGAAATTTCTTTAAGAGCTGTTAGATGGGGAGTTACGAATGCCTTATCACCATCTTTGTCTTATTTTTGCCCTATGGCAAAACCCAACCAGAGCCAAACCATCTATGTCACCGTTTCTACCCTGTCCACCCTGCTCCTGCCTGCTAGTGTAGCTGCGGTGAGCTCAGGCAGAATGAGTTTGTCTGTGGCTCGTCGTGTACGTCTTGCCTCTCGCTTGGTATGCTCTTTGCGTTGCTCAGTGCAATCCACCTCTGCTGCAAACCTGCTGTGTTCTAACATTTGCTTCTCTTGTAATACCGTGTCCTGCTGGTGTCCCTTCACCTCTGTGTGCTCACGAGACCGTTGCTCGTATCTGCTTTATTACAGATGCCAGTTCTATTATATGACCGTACAGGTCATGACTGCACACCAGAGCACTCCCATGTGCTGCTATATCTTGAAGTTTTCTGTGTTAAATTATCAGCCATTAGAGCTTTCTCTACTTCTGCTTTTGAGCTTGATTTCATTTGGAGCTCATCTTTCAGCCTGTCATCCCAGCCTGTCAAGGCACAGTCATCTTATTGCAGCTGTAGCCAGGTTACACACTCATGAATCATTTTGGAATGTCCTTGATTTCACTCATCAGAGAAGCTCTCTGCACAGAGGTGTTTTTCACTGGAAAATAATGAGGTTTTGTGTAGCTCAGGCAGTGCACCTAGGTGTTTGTTGTTTTTTATTTTTTCCTATTCTGCTTCAGTGAACTTGTCACTGGAGATGGCGGGCTCTGCAGATATCCCCACCTTTTCCCCTGGGGTGCAGCATTATGTGGGCTACATCTGCCAACAGCCCTGAGATGATTAGGTCTGTTAAGTGCTTGTACACTGTCTGTTTCTCTGCATCCTTCCAGTTTGAAAAACCATGGCAGGCAGCACGTCTCTTCCAATGCTTCACACGAAAAGCCGTCTATTGATGTCTTCTAACATCATGGATTTTGAAGGGAAGGACAGGGTAAAGAAAAATGCTTTCCTTAATTTTGTTGCTTGCTAATCCCCCTGCAGGCACTATGCTCTTGGAAATTCAGCCCTGTACATGGCAGAGCTTAGCCTGGTGTTTTAGGTGCGATTTGACATGCATTTCTTTGGGCAGGAGCACCAAGCATCCATGGCACCTATCCCTGCCCAGCTGCCTCTATGTGACAGAGCACCTTCACCTTCTACCCCTCCTGCCCTATCTGTTGAGGTCCCTCCAGATGTGCTGCGCTGCTGCCATTGCTGTGACCCCTTTCCCAATACCTCACGGCACATCCCTGAGGTCATCAGCGGGGGGACCGCGACAGGGCTGGGGAGGGCTGTGAGGGACAAACAGGCAGCAGCAATTCTCCACCCAAAATCTGGGCAGAGCTGGAGGGATGGGGTTTAACTGCGAAGGGAGAGAGGAGGGAGGAGGCTGAGCTGTCAGTCTTCACAAGCACTCCCATGTCAAGGAAGAAAGAAAAAGAAAAAGTCCAGTAAGAGGCATTAAATTTTTTGGTGGAAAATAACTCAGAAAACACAGGTAACCTTTATTCCTGGTGTTTTTATATGAAAGGCCCAGAGTTGCTCCAGTTTTCTGATGGAAAGAGTTGCAAGAACCCAGACCCACCAAGTACATCTCTGTGTAGGTGATGCCTGGATTTCTCATGCGTAACATGCCCATGGGTAAAAAGTCCCACCGTAATCTGGCTGCTCTGCATTGATAGTTTTTTTCCATGCAGAGGTACCTTTTCTTGTGCTGAGAAAGAGCCAGTGGCAGGAGGGTTTTTAAAGCAAGAGAAAACAATGGACAAAAAAAGCTCATGAGCTTAAGTTTCTCTTGCAGGCAAGCCTGATTTCCTTGATTGGTAGCTCATTTTCTCTCAGGAGTTTTTGTCACGTCTGGTTTTATGGTTGTTGTCAGGTATCGGGAAGCTGGTTTTGTACTTTGAAGTGGGCAAGGGCTTACATAGGGGTTGTACCATGGATCCTTCTGTACTAGACATCTATCTACTATGTTGTGAGCTGACATTGTGGGGCACTGGGCTCAGGAACCCTGTCCCACATCCCAAGCTCTTGATCTTTTCCTTGATGTCCTACCAGAGGTGGTTTTGAAGGGCGGAAGTGTCCATGAAGGTGGTCATCATCAGTCACAAAGGGAAACCTGATAGACGAAGGCTCCCTTTGTCCCTTACCTCATGTACACCTTCAGATGTACCTTGCTTTCTTTTGGATTTTAGCAGAAAGCCACGTTCCTTCAGCAGCAACCTCAAGATGCTCCTCCTTGCCAGCCTGGAGCACTGTTTGGTTCTGGGAAAGAAGGTGAGTTGGAAGAGCAGCACAATGTGAGGCCCAGCACCACCTAAGCTTTCCAGTGCTGTGAACGGGAGGTGCACCTCACCACGGAAGCAAGGGGAGCAGTGAAAGCCCACCCAGGAGCAGTGTTTCACCTGGATGCTGTACCCTCTTTTTCTGCCTGCTAAGTTCCCATTAGGTGATCTACAGACGTAATGGCTTGTCTTCTGGCTTTGGAAAACCTGG
The DNA here is from genome assembly GCF_017639655.2 of Falco naumanni. Classification (NCBI taxonomy): domain Eukaryota; kingdom Metazoa; phylum Chordata; class Aves; order Falconiformes; family Falconidae; genus Falco; species Falco naumanni. Next base: position 28,347,020 of record NC_054057.1, on the reverse strand, counting down.
GGTGGAGAACTTGGAAATTTCCACGTGGGGTGAAGCTCTGCACTCAATATGGGACCAGGCTGGTCACAGTCACTTCGACTTCTGTCACTTCGACCAGCAGGATTTGTACCTTCTCCTTCTGACAGCTCTGCTAAAGTCACCCTGTGAAGCAAGAAGCAGTGCCTTGACCAGCTGTGTGACTTTGGATGGCCGTGCTGCTGTGTCAGGCAAGTCCTACGCTCTAACAGCACCTTCGGGTAAGCGTCTGGTCTTTGCAAGTAAAATTTGAATTGGAACTTGTTCTGTAGTATCGCGTATGCTACGGAGTGCTGAATGTGAGCCTGACTATTTCCTGATTCCATCACGTGTAAACCTCTCTTCTCTCTTCATTTGCATTTTGTATAGATTCAAGTTGCCAGCCCTGGTACAAAGCTATGACCAGTTGTTCTGGAGGGTGAGAAGTTATTACAACACAGGTATATGGGAAAAGGATAAAAAAAGGAAAACCAAAATCATTCCAATAAAGAAAGGGTAGGGAAATGTTTACCTCCTACTTTAGTCACATCACTAAAATAGAAGGTTGATGTATCCTCTGCATATGTAGCTGAAAGGATTTTTCTGCATTGATATTCATTTTGCAACAGCTTATAATAAGATGTCACTCGCAATGTTCTGGTCACCAAGTACGTTAAGGCTTGTTTATTTAGGCAGAAAACTGCAGTAAATCATAGTCAGGCAGTTATTACTGACAGTGTAATGTCTTGCTATCGACACAGCTCTGATCTTTTGGAAATTCAGGACACAAACTGAGATGTATCAACAACTCAGTCTATCCCATGAGCGTATCCCACTGATTCCTAATGCATTAAATAATCACTATTTAATCTGCCTGGCTGCTTTTAGCCATTCACGTCAGGGAACAGATTTGTTTTAAATGATGTCTTGCAGCTATTTCCTTTTTGACTGTTCAGTTTATTCAGGCAAAAGCAAACAGTCTTCATATCTTAAGCCTCATGTAGTAATTCCTATCCGTGCAAAAGAATACAAAGAGCAACCACATCAAAATGTACCACGTCTCACCCACTTTCTTCAAAGTGCAAAACAACAGCCAGCCTCTTGAGCTGGTACTTGTCTATTTGAATTCCATTTAAGACCCTCTCAGAGAGGCTGTTCTGCTAACCCATCACAGCAAGAGGGAAGAGCAAAGCTGGAGGGACACGGGTTGATTGAAGATACAACAAAATTGCTCCCAGGACCATCAGGGAGTGGGAGCTGTTGAAGGGGGTTGTTTAGTGGAAGTGTGTGGATGCAGAAATAGAACCACGTCATTCATATGGCTGTCGCAGAATTGATGCCCAGCAAAGGAAGGCCAACCTGAACACATCTGGGGCAGCGCTGGCGCGAGGGTAATTCCAGTTTGTGGTGCCAGCATTGATTTTTAGCCAGACTGAGAGGAAGCAGAATTTCTGACCAATTTTTGTGGACACAGGCAGCGAGTGAGTTTGAATAGTGATTGAGATCTGTAAAACCCAGAATAATGCTTTTACCTCATTCACAACAGAGGTGGTTGCTTGCTTGTTTTTCTCAGATCACTCCAAGCCAGGCAGAGCCAACGCTTCACAGGCCAGTGGTTTTGCCATTCAGTGGAGACTCCAGGCCTCCAGGAGAAAATATGCTTATTTACCGAAACAGAAAATAGGAAACAGCTCTGTTTGGAAATTGAAGGATGCTTTTACAGGATTGAGCAACACCATGTGTAATTTCATTTTTCCAAGCCAGTTTGTATTTCAGGGATAGTAGACAAAAAATAGTTAAATGAGTTGAACCAGATTTTAATTTAAAAAACAAAGCAAAGCCATAATAAACAATTAAAACCTACATCTAGTTAAAATTGCACTTGAAATTAAAATGTAGTGCCTGTAGTTATTATTTAAGTAATGTGATAAAACCAGCAAAAAAAGCAATGTATATTTTCTACCTAAGTTTAAGATAAAGTTGCTGAAACTGTGGGAAGCTCTTAGCAGAATGACTGGGGCTAGAGTTTTCTATAGCCCTAACTCCTCATAGAATGCTTTTTTCATTTTATTGTATTTATTTCAGTATAGTTCCTTCCAAAGAATAAGCAATAACAAACAAAATGGCTGGAAGTTTAAAAACCAGAAATACTTGCTTGGTTCTTTGGGCCTCTGCTTACAAACCAGGTATGAGGGGTTATCTGAAAGTTTTAAAATCTTCAGGCTCAAACCCCAGATTATCCTTCCTTTGTAATAAACCAGTTTTAAACACAACACATGTTGAGGGTAATTTTTTTTTTATTTAAGGTACTATTTTTCTTCTCTATTCAGTCCAGTCAATGTAGTTTTAATTGCTGCCCTTAAAACAGAATAGTCCACCTATCCAAAGCAAATTACAAGTGAAGTATTAGTAGCTCAGTAAATAAGAAATGCCATTTTTAATAAGATAATAAACTGTTATCAATGAGAATCTGAGTGCATACACTGTAGGTTATACGAGCATTTGCATCGTTGTCCTATATCTTCTGAGCAGCAGAAGATCAGTAGACGTGAAGTGTAAGTTTGGCACAGAAATTATTTGTGTTGTTATCAGTCGTTATTCACTGATGCAATTCAATATGGTTTCAAAAATAAGTACAAAGTACATCTTCAACAGGAATAAAGCCTGCTGTTTAAATTGAGCAGATTTGCCTGGCTGACTTAATTCCAAATTTTCAGCGTTCTAAATCACTTTGATATCAATATATGATTACTTTGGTACTTGATCAGTATATATAAAAATATGATCATTTTGTTACTTGAATTTGGCCTTGTGGAGGGCGGCAAAGCTGGTGAAGGGCTGGAAAGTATGTCCCCTGAAGGGCGGGTGAGGACTCTGGGTTTGTCTAGTTTGGAGAGGAGGCAGCTGAGGGGCGACCTTGCTGTTCTCTGTGGCTGCCTGAGGAGGGGACGTGGAGAGGGAGTTGCTGAGCTCTTCCCTCCAGTACCCAGTGCCAGGGCACATGGGAATGGTTCAGAGCCGTGATCATCATGGAGGTTTTGACTTGACATGAGGAAACGCTTCTGTTCCAAGAGGGTGGCCAAACCCTGGAAGAGACTTCCTAGAGAGACAGTCAATGCTCCATGCCTGTCATTGTGTTAAGAAGCATTTATTTGGACAATGCCCTTAATGCCATGCTTTAACTCTTGGGTCAGCCCTGACGTGGTCAGGCAGTTGGACTAGACAATCATAGGTTTTTTCCAACTCAGCTAGTCTAGTATTAGTGTATTCTTCTTCTGACCTCCTTCTTTCCGTGCAAGTAGTACACACTGAAGAAATCTCTGATGACATTTCTTCCCAGCCCTGAATTTGCAGAAAGCACTGAATACCCATCACCATGTCCCAGCCAAGGCATTGCCTCTGTCACCTTGTGGGAAGGAGGCCTGTACCTTCTGACAGCAGTGAGAGCTGTGGATCATCTCAAGATAATTTGATCACCTGAACCAATTTGCCAGAAGCAAGTGTGAAGTGCAGTTTTTGAAAGACTTCTGTCTTCATCCAGTTGAGCTGGGTTTCCACAGGATGGCAAACCCCACACGTGTGACACTAGTGAGGCTCCAAGGTCAAGCCCTTGGGCTGATGCAGGATGTGCTCTTGAACTGAACGGTTGTAAATCCTTTGGAGGTGAGCAATGCCAGTTCATTACCCATGGATATTTTTCTCTCTCCTTGTACCCATTTCCCGAAATGTCTGATCTGTTTCCTGTGGAAAAGCAAGCTAAATCAAAAGAGCTGAGAACAGTGCTCCATGAGAGAGAAGGTCCGTCTGGCCCAACATGCCATCTCCAAAGCGGACAAGCAGCAGAGTCCAGAGGACAGCCCACGAGCAGTGCAGGCCTCCTTGTGCCAGGGTCCATGGGGTGCTCATAGGCCTCGGTGGCTGGGACTGGCCTCCTCTAGGACCCCCAGCGCCCCCGTCTCCTGCCAAGAGCACAGGCGACGTGTCTCAGCTCAGCCTGGGCCGTAAGTCCCTGCCCGAGCCATGCTCTAGGTGTGCCCGTGCCTGCCCCTGTCCTGGCTGGGCCTGGGCCCTGCCCTGCAGAGAGCTGCTCTCCTGGAGGGACCCCTCAGACCCCACTCACAGCTTCTCACGCAGAGCTCCAGCCATAACATGGCGTAACTCCTCTTTTCGGTTCTGTTCCCTGTGCTCACCATGAGGTGAATACTGATGAAACTGCTTGTTGTTTGGCTGAAATGCTGGGGGGGTTTCAGTTCCAAAAAAACTTTCAAGAACACATAATACGAAGGTTACAAGTGGAAACAGGAATTTAAGTTTCCTGGATCTGTTTCAAAGCTGATGCTTGCAAGCATTAACCCAAGGTGTGTATGTAGCCAGGAGCAAGCTGATGTGTTCCTCAGTTTAGCTTGCAAAAACGTCCCTTGCCTTCTGGCAAAGAAAAGCCATAGAGCTACAGAAAACAGCAGCAGGGACACAGGCCAAGCAGTGCCTGTTTGCTGAAGCTGAAGAGTGAGAATGTGAAGGAGCAGCATCAGGACCAACCACACACAAAAGAAGACGAGTTGTGTGGTACTATGGCATATTTTCCAAAGTATGGAAATGTGTGGATGTATCCATGAATCGATGACAGACACACTTTTTGCCTTTGGAAACATGCTCCACCACTGTGCTTCTTGGCCAGGGATGCATGAAAAGGGCTCTTGTGCCTGCCCTGCGCTTGCCTTGCGCGCGGGGAGAGCTGGAGAGTGGCAGCTCCTGATGGGGCAGCGAGCCTGGAGCCCGGCCAAGCGGAGGCTGTTTGGCACCAGGCAGAAGCCCAGGGGAAAGGGAGCCGAGGGCAGAGCAGAGCTGGCTCCTGCCAAGGCTTGCGATGGGCAAGAGAGCCAGAGCGCCAGGGCACGGGGGTGCCTCGGGGGTGCGAGGGCAGCGGGCAAGAACCTGGCCGAAAGGGCCCCGAGGAGCCCTGGCCAGGGGCTGTGCTCAGTGCTACCGAGGAAAAGCAGCAACCCGCGGGGGGCCACGCTGGGGGCCCCCTGGGAGCCTCAAAAGCTTCCTCCCCCCGGATGCGGGGCACGAGGCCACCTTCGTGGGGCACCAGCAGCAGGCACCTGGCCAGAATGGCCCAAAGGAGCCCTGGCCAGGGGCCCTGCACGGTGCTGCAGAGGCAGGCAAAAAACCCCGGGCAGGGACACTTGCTCGCCCACCGCGGGGGAAAAAAAGCCTTCCTCCCCCCAGCTGCAGGGCACGAGAGGCCACCTTCGTGGGGCACCAGCGGCAGGCGGTGACCTGGCCCAAGGGACCGCAGGAGCCCTGGCAAGTGGTCGCGCTCAGTGCTGCAGAGGAAGGCAAAAAACCCCCGGGGGCCAGTGCCAATGTGCCCCGGGGGAAAATTCCTTCCTGACCCCAGGCAGCGCTGGCGATCGGCTGTTCCCTGAGCACGGGAGCGAGACCGGCCTCCTCGTCCCACGGGCTGGGCACGCCTCCCGGGAGATGCCCCAGCCCTCTTCTCCCTCAGCCCGGAGCCACCTCAGGGGCTTCCAAGAGTGACCAAACAAACACCCCTGGCCTGATCGACCTGGGGGGACAAGAATCTTTCCTGTGCCTGGCAGGGCACCAGTGGGTGCTCCAAAGCTCTGGGACCCCTGGCAATATCTCTGCATCCCATAACTCACGGACACTGCTCCTGGCTCCACAGGGATGAAGCCGGTGAGCTCTGCAGCGCTCCTCAAGAAAGCATTCCCTTGGTGGTGCCATGGCTGTCCAGCTGAAAAGACCTGATAGCCTTGGGCACCTCTGAGGGCTGGTGGTTCTTCTCATCTCCTGAGGGGCTTGTGTCTGCTCCCTGAAGGCTCAAGCAAGATTTCCATCCATCAACTTTGAACATGGCCCTGCCAGAATCTGCCCTTGCAGCAGAGAAGCTCCAGCAGCTGCGTCCAGTGTCCCCCAGCCTTCCTCCCTCAGCCCCCCGGGGAATCCCACCGGCCCCCCCAGGCCTTCCTCTCGGGTGTCTTCGGGCCGGTGCCAGGCCAGCTCTGCCCGGGGGACACAGGACGATGCCCCTTTTATACTCCCCCAGGGCACTGTGACTGCTGTGTTGCCAGGTGATGGCATTGTGACACGGGTGACAAAGGGGTGACACAGCCCCCCAGGCGCCACCCCAGCCCCCGCCCAGCCCCCCTGGGAGGAAGGGCTTTGGGCTTTGTGCCCGGGAGGCCGGGGGGGGGGCTGTCCCTGCCCTTGGTGGCCATGCAGGGGGCACAGCTGCTGGGCGTCCCTGACACCTCCTCTGCCACTGGGCTCCCGAGGACAGACCCCGGGCTGTTCCTCCTCTCTCGGCCGTGGCAGGGACAACCCCTCCTCAGGTCTTGCAGAGCGGCCACGAGGGCATGTTTAGGGCATCTCTCACTTCTCCATCTACCTGTACTGCGGAGCAGCCAGGGAGCAGTGAGAGCAGGCATGCAGCCTGACAGGATGGGCAAGGGCTTGCACAGCACCTGGAGAAGAGCCGGGTTTGGGCAGGGCCGTTACAGAAACCAGGCCCAGCCACGTGTCTAGTTCAGATTTATTTGGTGTCATGCTTGGTCCAGGGTGTGACATGCATTCATAAACGTAATGGAGAGATGACCAGTATTTGAAAAATGAAGATTGTAGTTACTGCCTTCTTGACAGCAGGGGCTGGGGCCAAGAGACGGAGGGTGTTTCCAAGGAAGTGCTGTTGGGAGGGTGCATTTCACTGCTTAGTGACAAAGTGGTGGCTGTGGTAGGTAACACTAGTGCCCAATTTTTGCCCTGTTGTGTGCAATAAGGAGCCTAGCCAAACTGTCAGCAACAAAGGGTTTTTTTAAAATCAATTTTTTAATAGAAATTTTACACTGGATTCTGCTGTGCTTTATTGTTTTGGGGGATTTTTGTGTGTTTGTTCCCCTGTCCCCATAAATGTCCTCAAATTCATCTTCCCAGGACTGTCAAGAGGTTTTCCTTCAATATTTGTGGCTCCTGGGGTCACTGTTTGCTTAATGTAGTTTTGTCAAATAGTTTAAAAGTCTGACGTCTATTTTTAATACTTGCATTTCACTGAGCTCTGTTTTTTCTCATGTTTTAAACAAACACTCCCCAGTATTTTCAAACCCACCCTATTTGGAAATGCGGTTTATAGTTCTACTGTAATAAATTTAGTCAAAAAACTGTTTTCTGGTACTTTAGCACTTGGAAGTCACAGTTTTGGGAAGTTGGAACAAACTTCTAAACAACAAAATAGTATTTTTATACATATGTGATGGTACAAATGGTGCAGGGAATAAAGCAGGGAGCAATGGGTTTGTTACAGTAGCCAGTGATAGGTCTGAAATATGTTGGTTTCCAGCTATGCAAAAAAGATGGAAAACCCTTCAAAAGAGTCTGTTCAGGGATAGCATGAACTCTGAGTTTTGACCCCATTGTGTTGTTCCCTGTATCCCTGAACCCACCGTGAGGTATTGGGGTCTGGTGTATTGGGGATATTTCTGTTGCCTCCAGCAGAAAAGCTGTAGCGCTTGAGAGGTTCTGTGTGAGGCATCTGGATGCGCTTACAGCCAATGCATGGAAGTACTTGTCTGGAAAAATTGAATGCATCCCTGTAGCATGGCATGTAAGAAAGGCACCATCACAGGCAAAACATAACTTTCTTCTGTCCCCTCCTAACCACCAGTGACACTTACTCCAAGATCCCTTCAGCACCATAAGGAGGTCTCAAAATAAAAGTGGGATGTGAGCAGGTGAGGAGCTGAATGTGGAGTTGGACAGTCAGGTGTTTATGTAGCTGGCTTTGACAACAGTCGCAATCCAAGTTTTCACAGCAGGAAAGCTTAGGAGAATAAGCGAGGGGTTAAATGTTGCAGACTGTAGCCTGCTTTTTTGTAAAAGTTGCTATTCTGGAAGAATGACAACCTTCTTGTTCACTTGAGGAATGACAGGAGGTGTCAAGCAGTGAGTGTGGGCAGGATTCTGGGAAGGCATGGTCTTTCAGGAGGCATCACAAACTCTTTCTGACTCTTGAGAGAGAGAAATGGAAATTAGAACTTGGTAGAGGGAAGGGATGTAAAAATGCTTCCTGCATGTGTCACCTGGGCCAAGAAAAAGTGGAAAGCTGGGGGGCTATTTATCTTGTTTGGGAAATTGGAATTACATGCTTTTAAATATATATGTGGCCTATGTATTTATTCATGACTTAAAAGATATACTTCCTCTTAACAATACACTTCCACTCTATAAAGTGACTGTGGCATCAAGGATTTCCAAGTTTCCTGTCCTTCTTCCCCGAGATCAACTCTGCTCATTTCATTCAGGCTTCTGCCTCTTTTTACACCATCTCCCAGGTGCCTCCCTCCTGGCCCATCCCTGCCAGACATCACCTCATGGATTGCATCCAGCTGTGCCCTGTGCCTGTGGCTAACATGAGCCAGCTGTGCTAGAGAACCTTTTTCCTCCAAAGGCCTAGCAGCCAGGAGAAGGCTTGGGAGATGATTGTCACTTTGTCAGTCAGGCCCAGCTCAGACAAGGCTTGGGTGCTTTTCTCTGAATCCTTGTTTGATGAAAGAGCATTTATTGTGTTGAAGGGAAAGGCAGCAGGACACCAAGCTGCCTCATTGTCCTTGTTTACCAACCACAAGACCCTTTTCTCAAACCTGAGAAAGGCAACGTGTGAGGTAAGGACATGAGGTGAAGACATGATGAGAGATGGGGAATTGTGTTAATTTTGGTTTTCTTCCTCTCATTATTATTATTTAGCAAATCCCTCTTGATTTGTAGACAAAGATTGTAACTGATGCAGATGTAGCACAGAAAGCAAGTCCTCTGGGACCTGTGAGAAAAAAATTTCCTCTGTAGATTTGGGCCAGCTGTAGCTATGCAATACCTTCCAGATGTTTTGTAAGGAGATGTGTTAGACAGAGGAGTGGTGCTTGCTTACCTGTAATTCCTCATACTTGTGGTTTTGAGTTGGGTTAAAAAAAAGAAGCTTCAGCTGTAATTATTTTGTGGGGGAGGAGTCCCTAGTTTTGAAGCAAGACTCAGCACAGGGACTCACATTAGGATCTTTGTGGTGTTCGTTTATGAGCACAGTTTTCCTAAGAAAGGAGGGTGGATGAACAGGGAAAGCTGGAGAATCACCTACATGGGGAAGAAAAAAAGAAAGGGGGGGAGGGAAGATAGCTATAAGCTCCCTGTGCAACAACAACTTGGATATATTTTTTTCTCCATGGAGACATTGCTGACTTCAAACGCTGTTCTAATTGTTAGCTCTGGCACTCATGTGGGTTTCTGTTGAAAAGCTGTTTTTGAGAATAGAAGTCCAAAAAGATGTTATATTTCTTCCTAAATCTCAAGGTTGTTTTGTTTCTTCTTATAACATTAAAAAAAAAAAAAAAAGCCAAACCATAGAATTAATGTTTACAGTATGAGTTGAAATGCAAGTCTGCCGTTGAGTTTTCTCCCTGAGCAGCAGCAGTTCACTGTTTTGCAAGAAGGTTCAGCTAGGACAAGGATTAATTTGGTTATCTTTATTAATTCTTATTTTGTGACACAGAAAAAAAAAATTGTATTTGTGGAGGGAGGAGGGAGGGACAGAAATGATGCCCACTTCCTTGTGTGGGAAAAAGAAGGACATCTGAAAATTAGCTTTCCTTGTAAACTGGGAGCTGACTTTTCCCCAGGGACATATTTCTCTATCTGCATTAGTACTCTGAACCAGCAGAGCTTTAAAGAAACTGGAAATGCTTGTGGCTGTAGAGACATTAGAAGAGCAAGGAGCAGTGTGATGGAGACTCGGGGAAGATGCAGCCTTCAGCAGCAGAGACCAGAAGAGAATTAAATTCCTGTGGAAATATGGTCCTTTTGACTGATATCACCGGTGTGTCACCAGAAATCATTAGCAAGGAAAGCACTGTCCAAAGCTAGATAAACCTAGGTGATGCTGTTACTTTCCTTGGGAAAAGAGATGTGTCCGGTGTTACTAAATCCTCCTTGCCTCCTGAGCTGTACTACTCTGGCCTTAGGCAGCATCAGAATTGAGGTATGGTAGCCCTGTTCCCTGCCCACTGCCTTAATTTGAGTTTTCTATATTGACCTCATTGGGAACTCGGCCCACAGACCGATCTTCCATCCTCAGAGACACAGTTATGGTTATCCTGACCCTGACTGGCTGTAAAAATGGCATCTCAAAGCTCCATGCGAAACAAGGGCATCATGGATTGGCAAATTCAATTTGTTGCACCTGTCACATGAAAAGAAAACTTTTCTTGCAGTCCAGCGAGCTTCCCCTGCAGTATGTAAGTCTGAAATTATAGATCCTATTTCAACTTGTATGCAAATCCAGTAATCATCCTGGGTTTTGACTACTAATTGCTAACGTTAAGTGCTGTGGGCATTAGATTCTGCTCTGTTGTGACTGGGTAAAACCTCTTCACTGAATGGAAACAACACATGAAAGCTATTAGTTCAGTATGAAGAAGTAGTCTGTCTTAACCCACGGCATTAAGATTATTTTTACCAGACTATTTTTTTTTTTTGTCTGAGGTGTGAATCCAGTTTCTTTTGAATATAGATGGTGAGTCCTCAAACATCGCTCACAGCTTGTATCGGCATGCTGCTTCCTCTCGCTGGTGTCTTTTCATTTGTCTTTGTCCTACCATAAAATTCAGTCTGTTGCCTCAATATGTGCAAGGTTGCAGTGGGCTTGCCTGGAAAGGCTTTGGTAGCAGGGGGGCTACAGGGAATAGCCCCTGGTACAGGAAATCTCATCTGTGAGAAGATGCTAGAAGCTGTCCCCATGCCCGATGGAGCCGGTGCCCACCTGTGCCGAGGGGGACCCACCTGGCCAGGGCTGACCCCGCCAGCCGTGGGGGCAGCGCCTCGGGGTGACATAGTTAAGGGGGGGGGGGGGGGGGGGGGGGCGGGGAGGGGAGGGGATCTGTCTGTGAGACAACTTGCAGCTGGGAGAGAGGAGCAGACTGTGAGGCGCAGCCCCCAGGGCAGGGCAGGAGGGGGCCGGGGGGCTCCAGGCGCCGCAGCAGAGGCTCCCCTGGCCCATAGAGCCCCCCAGCCTCCGGGGAGCCTCCGGGGGATCAGCTTCCCCCCTGCAGCCCGGGCAGGGGGTGCCCGCAGGGGGCTGTGACCCCTGGGCAGCCGCGATGGGCCAGCTCCGGGCAGGGCCTGCGGCCCCCTGAGGAGCAGAGCCCGGGCTGGGGCAGGGCCTGTGCCCCCAGGGGGGACCCCGGCTGTGCCCGGGGGGCTGCGCCCAAGGGGGGCCCACGCTGCGGCAGCTCATGGGGAGCTGCAGCCCCTGGGAAGGGCTCAGCTGGGGCAGCTCATGGGGAGCTGTGTCCCCTGGGAGGGACCCCAGGCTGGGGCTGGGGCAGGGCAGGGTGTGAGGAGGGAGCGGCAGGGAGAAGGTGTGATGGACTGGCCCGTCCCTGTCCCCCTGTGCTGCTCCACGGAGGGAGGAGGGAGAGCAACCGGGAATTAAGTTAAGCTCAAGAAGAAGGCATGGATGTGGGTGAGGTGTTTTCCTGATTTGATAGGTAATAAATTCATTTTCTCCAAGTCAAGTGTGTTTCGCCTGTGACTGTAATTGTGATTGATCTCCTGTCCTTGCCTCGAGCCACGAGCCTTTTCTCTCCCCTGTCAAGCCGAGGAGGGGAGCGACAGAGCAGCTTTGGTGGGCACACAGCATTCAACCAGGGTCAACTCACCACCCAGATCCTTTGTAACTGCTGTAGCAATATGTAAGTTTAAATAGAATTGACCTTTAATAACCCACTTAGTGTGGTTAGTTGAAGCACAAAGTTTACACTTTGGCTGGAGGGGCTTAGATATGAATAGAGACAAATAAAACACATGAAATGTTCAGTGCTATTAGAACATATGGGGTTTCTAAACAAAAGGAAAAGGGCTGCAAAATGCTGTATTGAACCGATGCTACCCTCGTAATACCTTCTTTTTCATTTGGTTGTACCTTACTACTGGCTGTTGGTGTCAGTAGAGCAAATCCCCTGATATGGTTACTTGTTTGTTAAATGAGCTGTCCTAGAGTAAGCAGGGATAAAATAGCGGCAGAGAAACAGTGACTCATTTATCCTTTGAGAAGCCTTTGTCAACACTCTTTTGAGACTGATGAAGTGGATGCCTCTCAATATGAGCTACTAAATGTCCTGGCTGGCCTTGTACCAGCAAAAGGTTTGAAGAAAGCTGAGCGGGAGGGAGGGAGGGCTCAGTGAGCTAGAGCAAGATGAGATTTGCAGGGGGAATTTGGGTTTTCACAGTGAGAAAAATGGCTGGGAGAAAAGCCATTGGAGGAGATCTTGGAGGAGAGAGGAAAAAGGGACCTGTAGGAAGGAGAATCCTTCTGGTTTGGCTGGGTTTGGAAGAGGAGAGGGAGCGTGAGGGAGGGGAAGTGTGAGCAAGATGGTTGGGGTAGGAGAGTGACTTATTCAGGAAATGGAAGAAGACAGCAAGTAATTTCAAGGTGGAAGAACTGAAGCTGGAGTGGTTTGCATAAAAGTAGCCACCAGGTAAAAATGGGAAAGAGTACATGTCTTGGTGAAGAGAAGGGGTTGGAAAGAAGCATGTTTGTAGTCCTCAAAAGAAGACCTTTTCAGAGAGAGACTTGTGGAAAGAATGGGAAATTTAATGGGTTTGGAAGTGCTGATAACAGGCAGCAGAGACAGACAATTTTAGAAAATTAAAACAAAACAGGGAAAGGAGGAAGGGGCTTGCAGAATGGCAAGACAGGCTTGCAGAATAGCAAGAATACGGGTGTTGCAGTCGAGACCGGATCATCCAGGGAGCAGAAAGGGAGGAGCAAAGCCTGAGGAGGATAATGAAACAAGCATGAAAGGAAGAGTGAACTAGCAGAGTCCAGAGAAAGAGGAGACTTTAGAGTAGAGGACAGGATGCACTCCTTTTCGCTAGCACTCTATTCTCTTCCATCGTTCTATTGATACCCTTTTTTCCTGTTCCTTGGCTCTTTCAACCTTTGCCATTTTATCCATCCATTCACACTCATCAGGAAGAATTTAAGGAGGTACCTCCCTGTGTCATGTTGACCTCAGGTTGAATTCAACAGATATTTTAGGCAGACGATTAGTAGCAGTTTGACTTCTGGTAAATTATAGATGAAGTGATCTGCTTTCCTATTGACCGTACCGTATGGTTTACTTCCTGGGAAGTGTCTCTATTTGCCTCTTCACTTGAGGCAGGTGTTTTTCTTCTGAACCATGCTGGATTCTTGAATTCTTTTTTGTTAGTGGCTTTTTACAACATCTGCAAACAGCTGGAAATCCTTGTTTTGGGGAAACCTCGTCGGTCACTGGGAAATGCAATAAAAAGAGAGTATTTGTGTACCAGGATCAATAAATCTGAATGCAGTGGTTGCAAATGAGAGGAAACAGTGTATCGTGAAAGACGGGGGAAAGTGGAACATTGAATGAGAATCCTACTTACACTGGAAGATGCCACTATATCTTATGCTAGAAAAGCCTGCACAATGCAAAGTAACCATAACTGATCAAAATTAATGGCATTGAAAAAGTTAAAAAGGAAGTTAGAAGCTAGTACTGTAGATGTAGGAAGGGATTTTGAGAGAGTTTATAAAGTCTGCCAAATTCAAGGAAGGCAAGATTCTGATGATCCCAGAGGGACAAATACAGTGCTATTTGCAGCCAGTATGCGGACTGGGCTCTTGCTGATCTTGAAACCATAATCAGTTATTTCAAGTGGTAGGTAAGAGATACAGAATACTAGGTGTTCTGGGAAGATGCAGAGGTATCTATTTGGCAGCACCTGGCACTGAATCCCTCAAAAAGGTTGTGATAGAAATTAATCAGAATGTACTTGAAACAGGTGCTGGAAATCCCTACCTTTTTTTGGGGGGGTGTGTGGGGTGTGTTGGTGGTCTGGATTTGGGGTTATTGTGGTGGTGGTGTTTTTTCTGTTGTTTTTTTTTTTTAATAACAGAATATTGATAAGAATAGAGCACAGCTGCAGTTGTTCAGGGTTTGACAGACACCTACTACAGCTACAGTAGAGTCAAATGAGGCCTTGAAAGAGGATGTGAAAGGTTCAATGTACAGATAAAGACAGAGATGAAGGTGAAAATTAGAAACTCGAGCAGAAGATGACAGAACTGAAAGCTGACACATGCTACAGCTTCTGATGCCCTAACAGAAAAAGCTGAGAAATGCTGCAACATATCAAACAAGCAGGTGGGTAATGTGCTAGTTACTGGAGAGTATGTGGAGGATGCAAAGTTCATAGAAGTTGCTCTGAGATAGTGCCAGAAGGTAAAGGCATTCACCTGGGAAATGGATATTTGTCAAGCGATACCTCCTTAGGTAGTGAGCCAGAACTCCTGTCATTATTTTCCTGCTGTCTTGGTAAAATTGGAGAGGGAGAAAGGGACTATACAGAGGAGGAATGGGTGCTGTCACTGGGATGAGGCCACAGACTCTGTCCTGGAGCATTTCAATGCAGTGCAGAGAACAAACTGAATTTCTAACTTCATTAGAAGGGTAGGTTTCAAGTCAGACAATCCTGACTTGAAAATAATTTATCCATAGCCACTCTTGCGTTTAGAATCCACTAAAATAGGAATGGATTTGTAACACATTGCAGCAGACATCCTGCAGATACTCTGAAATAGCGGCAGCTCCTGAGAAATGATGGGGAACACTGTGACAGTCCCCCTCAGTTATGCCAGAGAAGGACCTTGGGATGCTGTTGAGCTTGGTGGAGAATGAATATCTGTGGGAAGGCAGCGTATGTGATTCTGCCTAACCTTACTCCAGAAACAGGGACAAATACACAGTTCTAAAAGCTTCTCATGAACTTTTTATCCCAGGATAAAATGTCCCAGTGGGATCAAATATAAAATATAATGGCTAAAGCTGTTCAGAGAATGCAGAGCAAGTGTGATTTTTTTTTTTTTTTTTTTTCATCAAAGCAAAGAATAAACCAGAAGTCACTCTGCATATAGAGGGGGGAAAGCAAACTGATGTATTACTTTATTAAATTATTTATTAAGCATTTTTTTATTTTAATTCTTGACAACTGATTCATTAATTATTAATTCATTGATAAAGGTTTTGTACCTTAAAAGAAAATTTTCTTGGGAGTTTAAAAGTCAGGAATTTAAAAATTAGAAATCGGTTAATGCATTATACCTGATTAAGCCTTTTATGTTTCCACAGGGAAAAGCCTTAGCAGTCTCTGTATTCTTTCTTAGGGCGAGAATTCTTTGCAAGATTAAGTAGTTCCAGTAATGTCTGGAGTTTATGAAGAAGAAAATCAGGTAACAGATGGAAAAATACTTGCATGTACTTAAAGTTAAGATCAGAAAGGAAATAAAATGGTCTCCCCACACCTAAGCCTCACTGCCTAATAAAAAAATAAGGAGATTCCATCTGCCACCAGCCGGAGGCTGAGCCAGACTCAGAATAGGTGTTCATAAGTCAAATGAAATGGGAAATGAAATTAGTGAATGAAATGTCTTTACAGCAGCACAGATGTGTATGAAATGCCTGGCTCTGCCAGGCTCACACGGCACTTCTGTGGGCGCGGGGCAGTGGGGCACAGCATAGTTAGTACCTGCTAGACTTTCAGCATAACGTTACAGATTGTCGAACTTGTGTCTAGGTCTGTCAGCACACATTTCTTTGGCACAAGTTGACAAAAATGTGAGCGTTAACACAAAATGTACTCAAAAAGGGGTGGCAACAGCTATTGTACCACGTTTTTAAGGCACAGTAGATGCATGCAGAAGTAATCGTGTTCCCTAGCAGCCCATTCTACTGCAGCTCTTAAGTCCATCCACCAGCTGAGCCAGAAAAGTATTAGAGACTTTGATCTCTTATAAGTCTGCTCCAGACATGACAGAAGAGTACCCTCCCTCCTCAGTGCCCTGAAGCGATGGCAACTTAATCTGGACATTTTCTTCCAGATGATAGATGTTGACTGAATATAGCAGTGGGATCTGGCAATGGAATAATTTGTAATTAATTGGGAACATCAGAATATGTTTAATAATGTGCAGTTTTGCAGATTATGTATAATGTGAAAACCCAACAAACTTCAAGTTGCCGTGACAGCTTTCTTATGAAAACTGTGTACCTTTTTATATAGAAACGGTGACAGAAGTGATGTGTGAATTTTAAGTAATCAGTAGATGGGATGGTAATGGGGGCAGGGAAGGAATTTGGCCTCCTGCAAGGGAAAATGTTACAAAATGGAGGGAAAGAGAGATTTGGGATGCTGGGGAAGATGTCAGACTGGGGCCTTTATGAGCTGAAGGAACTGGTGGGAGGAGAAACTGGAAGCAAAAGCCCAGGAGAAGAGGTTATTGGTGGACATTAATAGTTCTCAGTGGAAGGACTTAGAAAAAGACTTAAAAGCTGTTCAGAATGCAAGTGGCAAGACATCCAGTTAAGAAGCATAAAAATAGCTGTTAAGAGCATTGTGTGCCATGCCAATACATGAAAAACAAGTTCCTGCATATTATACATCACCTTACTCAGTACCAAGGTTACAAGCAGGATGTAGAAAAGCCCAGCATGGGGGTGGGGAGGGAAGGAAGTATTTGAGTTACTAAACCATAAAATGCTGGAACAATGCAAAGTAATA
Organism: Falco naumanni; assembly: GCF_017639655.2. Taxonomy (NCBI): domain Eukaryota; kingdom Metazoa; phylum Chordata; class Aves; order Falconiformes; family Falconidae; genus Falco; species Falco naumanni. Next base: position 28,330,379 of record NC_054057.1, on the reverse strand, counting down.
AATGTGAACTGATGGGGGGGGTGGGTGGGGGTGGGGGAAGGAGTTCTCGAGAGTCCACGCTGCTCAGGAGGAGAGTGGGCTCAAGAGGACAGGACTCCTCGCCATGCTTGTAGCAGTGCTGGATACCCTGCGTATTTGCAGACACCGCAGAGGTGTTTCCAGGCTATGTTGTACAGGTCTATGTTCTCCATGGATACGAGCAGGAATGCATGATGGAGTTTGGGAAGCCCCGGATACTCTGTGTTCACAGGGAGGCGGTGTCTGGAGATGCTGGTCTAAAGTGCTGGAGAGTGCATGTCTGGCAAGTGATTTATCTTGTTTATCTTGGGTGAAGAGCCCCCCGACTACACATTGCAGCCAAGGCAGCTGGTGGAGGCAGGGTGAAGTCTGGGCTGCAAAGGTTGAAGAAAGCAAGAACAAGTAACCTCTGGTATAGAGTGTGTCCAGCGTGTGGCACAAGCCCACTGACATAACCAGTGGGGGGTTTATTTAGCAATCAAAGAAATAACACAAGCAGGAGATGCTGAGTCCTTGGTCATGAGTCTCACAACATTCAGCTGTTGACCTTTTGCTGTTGCTACTCTGGAAGCTACGGGTCAGCAGAACTGAGTCCTCCTTCATCTCCGGTCAGATGTGACAAGTTAATGGGCAGATAGCTAAAGGAACTGATAGCCTAAGAAGTCTGTCTCCGCAGAGACATAGATATGCTAAGAAACTGTTTGGTTAGAGGTCCCCCGTACATGATCACAGTATCCACTGTGCACAGGAATACAGTGTCATTAGAAAAAGCTCCCTGAAATACTGCTGGTCATTTTCGTGCACAAAGCTGAAGGCTTAGAAAGAAACTTGAACTGTATGGAAAGCACAGATCTTGAATCCCTGGAAAGGATCTGGAAGTTCCAAAATACTGGGAATTATTATGAGAGCTTGTTGGACAGTTATGAAAAAAACATGAATGAATGTTAGCAAAGTTTTAGAAGACTGATGTCTAGAGAGAAAACAGTCCATAGAGATGGGGATGCAGAAAAGTTAGAAAACTCAGGAGGAAAAGGGACACTTGGAAAATTAGCTGAAACTGATGTGAACTAGCAACAGAAAAGAGTGGAAAAATTAGGGAAACGAAGGATTTGTAGAAAGCAGGTATTGTTAATATAACAAAGGACTGGGATGTCAAGGAGGTATTGATCCCAGAGGAAATCTCTGGGATTGATCCCAGAGGACTGTGCTCCTGATGTTAGCTTGTACTTATGGGTTATTTTACATCACCTGTTAACATGTTACCCATAACTCACACAGTGAACTTTATTCCAAAACCTGTCCCTTCCTTCTCTTGAAATAGCAATCTACAGCCTTGCCAAAGCATCGTTCACACTCCAGGGCCAAGTTCACCCAAGTTTATCCTCCAACTGCAGCTGGCCATGTCATCTCCAAAGAGCCCAGTGTGCTGGTATCCACTTCTTATCCCTCATCGCCCTCTTGTCCTGTAACTGCAGCGTCTGCACCTAGCTATGCCAAACCTTGGCGCATCAGGATGGTGCTACAGAAAACGGAGCTGGGAGAGTGTTTGGAGGGCAATTCCCCTGCAGAGGCTTTATCAGCCTTGGGCCTCGTCCATGCTGTCTGTCTTGCAAGTTGTTAGCTGTGTCCTGGCGGAGAGCATGCCTCAGGATAACCTCTCTGCTCCTCTGGGACAAGCAGAAACTGCCTGGTAATTCCTTGGTGGTTGGTTCATCCATTAATGGAAAAAAAGACATGACCTGGTCCGTAAAAAATCTGACCAATGCTCAGTAAGTTGTGTTGGCACACTAGCAGCTACCAAGGAAGGAACCAGGGCAAGCGTAGCTGTCCAGGGTATGTTTTTCACCCTGGCAGCATGGATGTAGCTGTTCTTTCTGGCTTTGTGGTTCTGACAAAGAAATGAAGAGCAGCCTGAAATTTATATTTAGTGTTGTGTGAAGGCTCTCTCTGGAGTCTTGTAGTGCTTAACAGATGGAGCCAGGGCAAAGACTTGTATTGTGATGCTTATTTATTAATGCAGCTTGTCCCGAGACAGGGGAAAAAATATGTTTTTGTAGGAAACCTTTACCCCTTTCCCAGAATGGAAAAAAAGAATGACATCTGGACATCTCCTATTCAGCTGCGCTTGGGATGCATGTTTTCCTCAGATAGGCATTTCTGAATCTCATGATGATCCGGTTGCTTAAATGTAGCTCTGGTAGCCAGTTTCTTTTTCCCACAGAAAGCAGTCTGAATAAAACAGCAGTTTTGTTGTATGTCAGTGCCCTGTTTCTTTCTTGTTCTCAAGAAACTTCTGCTCTTATTTATCTACCCCACAAATGTTGAAAAATACAGAAGCAAAAATTTATGAGGTATGTTTCTTGCTCGATGGGTGCAATAATAGGCTGTTGTTGACTCTGTTGTCTGCAGGACAGGGTTTTGAAGTATTAGGAAGAAGATTTAGATAGGCAAGGGATCCAAATGATGGTGTTTATTTCTTAATGCCTGTTGTACTGAAAGGCAGAAAAAAGGAGCATTGCTGAAGGAGCTGCTGTGAACTCTCCATTCAGCTCATCGGTCCCTGTGAAAAAGATGGAAATGTCCTCTTTGGCTCTTTTTCCTGGGCAAAACATCCCTCCTTCTGACTGGTATTCTGTATCAGTGAGGTTTGAAATAAGCTAGGGAGACACCAGCCTGAACTCAGGGGGGGCTGGAAGAGTAGGGAACAGGGAATGAAGGACTCAGCAGAGAGGCTGCATTTCTGGGAAAGATCAGATGGAAGCCGAACCTGGAAAATGGTGATATTTTGCTCCCTTTGGGGCCTAATTTACCAACTTGGTACCCCTGTAAAAAGAAAACAATTGATCAGGAGCACAAGATCTAGCAGTTTCCGTGAAGCACAAATCCCGGTCTAAGGACAGTGCCAGTGGCTTGACTTCACAAAGATAAGCGACAACCAGTTTACCAGCCCCCACAGTTTCTGACCTGTGGAATGGTTTAACTTTGGCATTCAATGCCAAGAGCACTGGCAGGGCTCAGGGAGCATAGAAATGCCCTTTAGCCATGATTTTTCCTCACTGCCTTGTATTATGCATCCTCTGTTGAGGCTATGGGCCAGCATCGCCCCAAATCTGCTCTTAAGCCTGAAGGAATTTGGATCCTGGTGCCTAAAAAACAACAACAAACCAATTTTATGATTGGCAGATGGCACTTGTTGAGTTGGCATGTAGGAAAACAAAGATGCTATGATGCAGGAGCCCAGCTGGCTCCATCTCTTTGCAACTTATAGTTGAGATTAACAGAAATCTTTTCCTTAGTACTAAGAACTTTGGGGACCAATTCTGCTCAGCTAATAGTTTCAGTTGGACATTTTGTGTACATGCAGAGCAGAGAGTACCTGGGAGTGGTGCTGACTTCAGACACTATTTATATGACCCTCTTGCTGCAGTTTGATTATTCTCTTCCACTTTTTCCTGGGGGAAAGGGGAGGGAATCAGAGGAAGAAAGTTCAAGAAAAGCAGCAGCTACCGCTTTCCTGTTGTATGCAAGGTTTCACAGATGCGTTTTTTCTTCTCTGTGTGTGCAATAGCTGAGTCTCAGAAGTAGTGAGAGAACATTTTTAAAAGCCAGTTGCATGCAAAGAAGTGCTTGGATATTTCCTTGCTTCTGGCTGCATAATGCTGTATTTCAAAGTCTAGCAATGGTCTAGCAAATTTGGGAGGCTAATACTGGGCTGATAAGAGAATTGCCTCTGTGCTAGCCCTAGCCACTGAATTAGCCTCCATCCTCAGATTTCCCTTCCTTCAGTCCCTGTGGCTGGAGGATACAGAGCTGTGTGTTTCCCACTGCATGTAGAGAGGCAGTTATGGCCGGTTCTGCCAGACCAACACTATAATGTTTGTTCTTCAACATCCAGGCTAAATTGCTTGCTTCCTTAATTTGGGGTGGAGTTTTTTGTTTGTTTTTGTGGGTTTTTTCCCCCTCCAGGAATCCCTGCATTTTGTTCAGGGAAAGATGACTGCTGCACTAGGGTTTCCTTCCTGCTCCCTCCTGCCTTGTCCTCTGGTGCCTCCACTGCTCCCACTACCCATGTCTCTTCCATTGCCTCTCGTCCCCTTTTCTCTCCACTGTGTATTGCCACTCACCAAGGCAGTCAGGCTGGAGAGCAGCAGCATGTGGGGGAGAAGATGCCTTTTCTTTCCCAGGCTCATCATGCCTGCAGATCAGCGCCTGCTCTCTGGAAGGAAGGATAACGTTACTGAGACATCCCAGCAAAAAACAAAACCCATCAGTCTTTAATCTCGTTGGCACATGGCAATGCGGGAAATGACTAGTTAGGGAAAACAGTCTTTCAACTTGCTTTGTGTATATAGTCTATGGCAAACTCTTGACTGCAGAATGAAACAGTTGCATGTTCACATTACTGCTGATTTGTTTTCTGGGGTTTGGTTTCGTGGCTCGCTGAAGAGGGCTTGCTGTGCATTTGTGTTAGATGACTGAAAGGAGCATGTCTCCTAAATCCCATCCGTTAAAGTTTCTTGTCTCTGAGGGTAACCTGTACCCTCCAGAGATACCCACACAAACGTGGCTTACTTCTGACACGTGGTTTACTTTGGGTGCTCCTCCAAAGCAGTGAAAGGGGGATTAGAAGTGGCAGGAACAGCAGAGTCTGAAAAATGGATTTAGCAGAAGATGGTAAAATCACTCAAACAAGTCAAGTCCCTATTTGTCCTAACCTTGCACATACATGTAGGCTTGTCCCCCTGTGTCCTGCTGATTCAGAGCTCCAGCATGAATGCCAGAGCATCGCATACATGATCTGTAGCCCTCTGTGCACCTCCGAGGGTGCCAGGCAGGGTAGGGCTGGCCTTCCCCCTGCGTTTGCCTGTGCCAGCCAAAGCCCAAGGCTTCAACGCTCAGCTGAGTACGGTGTTATTTGCATATCAGCACATGAAGACTTCACTATTCCACGCAGCTGGAGATTTGTTTCTGTCTGTCTCAGCCTGTGCCCTTTCCTGGTATAAATTAAGGTGATCCTAGATGCTTTATGGTGGTGAGGTGTGTATTTTCACAGGTTTTAAATGAAATACACTTGACCCTATCAGCAGCATAGCACTTACTCTCAGTATTGAGAGCTCTGCAGGCAAACAGCATAACTCAGAGGAGGGAAAGACATACATAATGCAAATCATAAATGATTTAGGCCAAAAGAACAGATCTGGTGCATTAATCTTTGAAGAACACGTCAGGAGATCTCTGTTGAGACCAGGAGGAGGCTGAGAGAGCAGCAGGCTTGCTGAGGCCTGGCGCAGCTCTGAATCAGGGCTCCTGGGCAGTTGAGGAGAACTGGCTGATGCACTAGCCAGAAAGAACACCTGGAGGTCTAGAACAGACTGTGAGGACAAAGGCCATTGCTAAGGGATGTAGTGGGAATAAGCCAACAGCATACTCATTGTTTGTCCTTCTCCCATGCCCTGCAGCATCTCACGGTAATTGCTTATCCTATGGGAAAAGGTTGTTATACTATGGGTGTGCAGCATCCTGAAGCCTAAGGGTATTGATGACAAACAACATCCATGCAGAAATAAGTGGCTTTTCAAGAAGGAACAATACCTGTCTTGTGCCTACACTCAGCAATGCAGATTTTGTCGGAAAGCCTGGCATTCTTCCATGCTCAGCAGCCTGTAATTCTTTTAGAATAATTTTCTTCTCCTTTCTGGGATATGAATATAAATGACATTTCTTGCTTCGGGGCATTTGGACAGGGTCCATATAGATTCAACACACAACTTCATTGTAAACAATATGTCTGACATTTGTTTACAAGGTGTAAGCTGCCAAGCTGATGCATGGCTGTTGCTCTGGAGCGCACCTGGCTCCCCTTGGATCCATCTTGGGAGAGCTGACAGAGCGTGCGCTCTGCAGCAAGCTGAGGACCACGCTCCAGGACAGTCTGGCAATTCACGTGCTAGCACTCTTACAAGCTTCCAGCAACCTCTAAACAACCCCCCCAAAAGAAACTCAGAATGTCCCCTAGGGTTTTTTACCATATTTGTGGAAATAACTAATGCTTTTATTAACTTTTAACAAGTATCAGTTTTGTTTTCTATCAATGCAAGCCTGAGGATGAAACCAGCCAAAAGGAATAGAAGTCATTTAAGGGCCTCCTTAATTATTTCCATGATTTTTTTAAAAAAGTGAACAAACAAAATAGTGTCGAGGTCTAAAACCAGGAAAGCTGTGAGAATTAGAACTTTATGGCATATTCTGTGACTATTCTTGACAGGGAGAAAAAAAAAGAAGAAAATACTAACTCAGCCATTCAATGCAAGCTGTTGAAACTATGGTGCTTTGCTCTTTCAGCTGCTTTGGAAGACAATTATCTTCCTCACTTTCACAGCTGATTTCCTCACCTAAGCTGTATTTTGATTCTTTTATGTAACAACAAAATAAACATTTCCCAATACACTAAATTGTTGTAGAGCACGATTATACATGTAGGATGGCATGTAACTGAGTAGCCTCTCAACCTCCCCTGCCTTCACCTAAGATTTTATGCTGAGCTGAAGATGTCATTATTGGCCGGATAATTGCCCAGAGTCAAATACAAGTTGTTCTGTGAGTGGCAGAGCTAATGAAGCCTGCTTTGTCACTTTGTTTGTGCTTTTTGTCCCTTAATTCTCTTTTCTGCACAGAAAAGCCCATTGTAAAACACTTCGCACAGGAGAGACCAGGCATGCTGTGGTCTGCAGTATCTTTCTCTAGCTCCCTGTGTTTTCCCCAGAACTTGTAAGATTCCAGATAAATCTGAAACCATTTCTTCTCCCTTTCAAATGTGATTGAAATGGGTCAGTGGCCTCCAAAAGTATTGGAGTTACCAGGAACCACTGAGCAGCGGCTCATCCCCAGATGAGCAGGTTCCTCATCAAGTTAGCACTACTGTTGGTCAGAAGTGCTAGCCTGGCACCATCTGAGATGAAATATGGTTCAGCAGAAAGCTGGGTATGCCCTGACGTATGCACCATGAGGGAAGAAGCATCCTCAGCTCTCCTCGTTATGGTGGAAATCTAGAAGAACATGTGGGCCTGTCGAAGGAAGTTGCCAACTGGAAAAGAATAGCAACTAAGCAAGATAAACATTTGTGCTTGTGTGAGAAGAACATGTAAAGAGCTGGATTGGGAACATAGCTGGCAGCTTGCGATGGACTGTTCTTATTATTACTGGAGCAGGCATCCAACCCAAAGGCATGGCCTCCTGCCCAACTGAGCTGAGCTGAAGAAGCGGCACAATTGCTGTGCCTCAGCGTAGCTGTCGGCACGGTGCTTCGTGTGCCACTTCACAGGATAAGCCACCCCTATGCTTAGGTGATTTGTTGGGTCCAAAGCTTGGAATCCAGTTATAGCAGCCACCGGAGGGGAAGGGGGTCCTGGGATGCAAAAGCCCCCATGGTCCCTGGAGTCATCCCTAGGTTGTTGTCACCTTCCTGCTGTGCTGAAAAACACAAGGCTGGTTATTTATGTCCCAAATAACTGTGTGGGTTTTCATTCATAACAGCAAGGGTGACATACTCATTAGCTCAGATTTACTTTTTTTTTTTTAATACAGAATTAAAACTATGTGCAGGGTTAAAGCTGCTCTCATTTTTAGCAGATGTGAAATTTCAGTATTAAGGAGATCAGAGTTTTAAATTAATCTAAAAACATGAGCAATATGTAATTTGGAAAAAAATACCAACTGGCTGGAAATAAAAATATGAGAGAAAATAAACCTAGTGGTTGATTTAAGGGTTGGGTTGGGTTTTTTAAGCCAGAGAGAATTAACATGTTTTGAATTTATTTTTCTGGGTTGTAATGCTTTTGGGAAGACACACCAGAAGCACTTAAGTGGAGAAGTATAAGCAGCTGCCTTCTAATTTCTTCTTTTTGTGAATATTAAAAGATTACTTGGTGACACGGTGCAGCTGTCAATGCCATAGCCAGCAACAGGGCTGCTGGGTCCTTTCTGTGGCCTCAGGCAGGAGTAACACCTGATGATTTTGGAGCAGGAGAAAGTGGCTGGGGGTACGTCAGTAGTATAATGCCTGCCTTCCAGTGCAAGCTTCAGAGAGACAACGAAGGATGCAGAAGAGAAAAAGACAAAGGAGCTGTCATAGGGTTTCACCAGCTTGTACGGAAAAAGTGCACCTGGCTTATTTCACATAAAAGCAGTACAAAACAATACAGGACAAGGAAGGGAACTATGATCGTGGCAGGACATTGGGGTCCGGGGGTGGGGGTGCTCTCATGGGAATGGGGAAGCCCCCATCTCACATAGGGTTAACACAGTGATGCTGGGGTTTTTCAGGCTGGGTGTAGGCTCTAGCTGTGAAGTATGTGGCTGAGGTTTGAACTAGCAGCCTGGCCCAGCCCTGGCTCCTCTGGCAGCCTGGCACCTGTCTACGGCAAAGAGGAACGGAGTCTGGGCACATGAGCTGTGTGCCACTGATGGCAAGTGAGCTCACATAAAGCTGGAGGAGTAATTCAGCTAAAGGGGCTGAGGCAGAAGATTGTGGCCTTGGTATGACTTGACTGAAGCAGAAAACAATTTTTAAAAGCGACTGCTTTTTATAAGCAAGAGTGCTTATAAAGTCCCCAGGGACTTTGAGGCTCGATCTCTGCAATCCTCTCTGCTAGAGGCCACCTGAGAAGAAGTTTGAGGGGTGTTGACCAGGTGGTAAATACAAGACTGGCAGAGACACCATGCAGGTAAAACCGATCAATTTACAGGATTCCAAAAACCATAAATTTCTCTTAAAGCTAGTCACTACATGGGTTTTCCTGTCTGGGAATAAATCCCAGGTCTTCCCAGCAGCCAGGAGCCTGCCACACAGCCATGCCACTGCCAGGGGTGAGGAGGCTGCGGGGGCGGAGATGAAAGCACGGACACTGAGCTGTGCTACTGCTGGAAGCGTGGGCAACACAAGATGTTCACAAACAGAAAAATATGGGGTAAGGTCTGACTTCTATCAGGCATCAAAGCCCTGTGGTAGGAAAGATTTTTGCTAAACGTCTCCCCTGGGCAAGTCAGCTCTGAGTCACATATATAACAGATAAACCATGGGATTATACATTGTGTAAGCGTGCCAGCTAAATCTTTAATGCCACCCTGGAACAGAGTGCTCTGAAGACAGCAATGCAGAAAGGAGCAATATGTGCAGTAACCAGTGTCCTGAAGATCTAAGCCCATATGAAATTTGTAGAAAGCAATACAGTATTTTTGATGTATTGTGGTGGCAAAGGGCTGTTGTGTATGACCAAAAAGAAATTTTTGTGTTGTTGAAATTACTTTCCACTATCAACTTGAATAAGAGGATGGCCAGCAAATAAGCTAAATATCTATTATCTCTTTGCCTACTAGACGTTTCCCTAAAAAAGTTAAGTTTAGGATCTCTGAGAACCCAGGTCACAAGGGCAAGTGGCACTTCAGCATTTCAAAATACATGTGCTGAAATCCACTTGCTCTGCTGATGTCCTTGAAGATAGCTGGGGAAGTAATTCCAGAGTTCAAGTTGCCTTTTCTTCTTCTTTGAAAGTCTGACATTTTTAATGCATTTATGAACAAGAAAGTTGGACCATTCTCCTCCTGGAAGGCTGAAATAAACATTTTGAATTTGAGTTTCCTTCTTCACAGAGGAAAAATTATCTTAGGAAAAAAGATACTTAGTTGAATGTAGAGGAATGAAGGCAGGTTGATTGACATTGATAATATACAGCTGTGGCCTTGCTGCCAAGGCAGTGGGTGAATTAACATGGGTGATGTGCACCTGTAGCTTGTTCCCACAAGATAGTTAAATAGCACTAAGAGGGGCTGGATGAAAGAGGTTTTGGATGAAACAGAGAGATGGGGGGGGTGTGGTGTAGCCTTTGGAAGCTGGGGAAGCAATGTGGGCAGTGGAGAGTAACCTGTAGTAGCAGCAGCTGGGCTTGGGGACAGTGGGATCTGACCCTCGGTAAAGCCTTGTTGCAGCTTACTAGTTTGCCTGTGTGGTGATGGTTGAAAAGCAGCGTAAAGACTCTTTGGCACCTGTGGGGTAAAGCATCGAGCTCTCCAAATCAGAGACCTTTGGGGTTTATTTATGTAGTTCTTATAAACAGCTACAGCAAGAGAAGCTGTAATGATTTGCAATAATGTATTTTTCATCCTATGGGCTGGTTGCTGTATATTGCTTACATTGACTCCAATGTAGATGAGATGTTTAGCATGCTTGTTGTAGGGGGGGCTTATTTTTGGTCTCGCACATGTGCTACCTAGCTATTACATTTTCTCCTCAAAAATGATCCTCTTTAAAGAGTTTTATGCTAACTTTGAAAATAATGGGCTAGACTTGAGCTGAGTTTGTGCTGGGGAGGTGGGGTCTGCTGCTGCGTTGGCATCGGCAACCTGTTTGACCACACTCAAGCCAGTGAGAATGCATCTCTGTCACGGCAGAGAGAATCTCCCTAGTGGGGAACAAGACATGGGAAACAATACAGGATATTCAGCTTACGTCTGCTCATCCGGCACTTACATACAAAGGGGGCTCCCTGCTTGCAGTTTTAAGACCCTAACAGAAACCAGAATGCTCCTGTTTTATGATGGAGCTACAAGTGAATTGCAGTCATAAGTTGAACATATTTACATTCTAAAAAGATACAAATACTTTTTTTTTTAAGAGTGTTGACCCTCCATGCTGCTTCCTTTTCTGCCTTACCCATTTTCTTTGACTCTTGCTCTGTTTTTGCCTCTCCAACTTTGCAGCTGACTTCTTCCTAGTGTGTTGTCTATCACCAGAACAGATTTCATCAGTGTTCTCCTTCTCTTTCTCTATTTCAGATGATAAAAATATTAGTCATATTTCACTTAGTGTTCCTATTTGAGACCTGCACAGAAAGCAGAAATGGCAAGCTGCTCAAGCCCCAGGGAAGGTACCGCTCAGAGCCCATGACCAGGCTGGAGAGGCATGCCATGTCCTCTGAAGATGTTTTATTTTGTACAATTTTCTTACTTAGTTGCAATGTGCTATTTTGAAGTCATTTCAAGCTGTTCCTTGCTGATATGAACACTATATAACAACTGCAAAAATATTTTTCAACTATTAAGATACCCCCAAAGGTTATAAATAATGGAGCATCTGTGTCCCAAAATGTAAATCCAGATCTTAACCATCCAAATGCTTTGGTTCAGCTCATTAAAAATACTCATCGTAGTGGTCTGGAATTTATCGAAGAAAGCTTTTCCTTCTTCGGTGTATGTTTTAATTCAAGCTGTGCACTTAAATATACTTTCTCATTAATTACAAACATCCTGTAAGATTTTCTTTCTGCTTTATGCTCTTAGTCAAGCATACCTAATTTAGCAGCCAATTGCAGGATGAAAGCAAGCTCCCTTGTGCACAAGTTCATCTGGAGGCAGAGTCTGATCTGCTGCGTTTTTATTTTATTGACATGAGAACCACCAATAGCCAGGTTTGTTCTTGCATCACAGACTGCATTTGTTATGCTGGCAGCCAAAGGAAAGGGGTTAGATGCAATTGGAAAAGTTTATCGGAGAAGCTGCTAACATAATAGACATGGAACTTTGTGTCACCATTTATGCAATTATTTATCAAAAGATGTTTTGTTCCTTACGGTTCCTAAAAGACAATACAACATTTTGTATTACAGAGTTTAGCTAGAAATCCTATAGGAGAGATCTTCCGAGTGTCTGAAATGATTGGCATCAGTCCTTTTGAAGTTAAAGCTGGCAGGCTGGGGAGTTAGGCTGCTGCTGAGACCTTTTGAAAAGTTCATCCTACATCATATGGTTGTCTTCAACAGCATAGCCAGTTCCTGACAAAGACCTTTTTGTATTAGATGATGCCTAAATCTGGATCCTCCAGCTTTTTTCCCTTGATAACGAGCCAGAAGCAGAGCCGGCTCTATAATGGGCAGCAGCAGGGCTGCTTTGACCAAAGGAGCCTGAGTGCACCTGCATTTTGCTAACAGTTAACGTGGCTTTAAACAATACAGATAGAGCAACCTGCTGAGCATCTACAAAAGCAAAGCAAGTATATCCTATTTGCAACTGGAGAAAAAAAAAAGAAGGAAGTATTACTTTGGTGGCCATAAATTTTTCATTCTTCAGGCAGCATCCATGTTGTTTAGTTTTAATGAGGAGGTTGCTCCTCTTCTGCTGAAATGGGAGTGTTGTGGCCGGCGGCAGAGTCAGCGCAGGACTTTGTCTTGCCATTGTAGTGGTAATGATTTCAGAATCCTAGTTTTCCCTGTCTGACAACAAATGTATGGATGGGTAGGTAGCTTCTTAAATGCAGTGTGTATTGGCGTGGAAAGGATGGAAAGAAAGAGTGGATACCTCACTATGGGAACCCAGGGGAGTGGGGTTACTTCAGTCTCTTCTGATTGTGGTTTGGGGAGCACATCCAATGCTATAATCTGCACACAAAACATAGTCTGTATGAGGAAAAGCTCAGCCAAACTTTTGCTTGCCTGTGGGATGCAGTCAGTATAGAAACAGGGCTTTACTCCACCTGCTTTTATTGAATAAAAAAGATGATTTAAAAAAAAACAAACCACCAACCCAACAGTATTGCTTAAAAGGTTGAAATGGTTATATGATTATCCCACTAGGCATAATGTAATAATAATAATGCTTACCAGAAGTACCTTCTCTTTTAATGCAAGCAAAACACCTGTCAAGTTCTTTGTAGTATCTTATACAAACAGTTATGAAATTGTCAGTAAGAAGGCAAGGAGTGTGAAAAGGGTAGGAAAATACACGTGTAATGTAGGTAGGGCTTGTATTGCAGGAGGAGGAGCTGGAAGGGTAGGAGGTGAGGTGGGAACGTTCAACACCTGGTGTCGGAGAGAGGCAGGTGTCTATTGCTGGCCTGGGCTGTGGCTGACATTAAATGCTGTGAGAGCGGAGCTGGCACGCAGGTAGAAGAAGTCCTAGCTACGGGAGATGAAGCCAGAGGAAGAGCTGCTAACTGGTCATGGAGTAGAAAAAGCAGGTTTCTCAAGCTAAAGACATGTCTTCCTCAAGAAGAGTGAGTTTGGAGGGGAATGAAATAGAAAGGTGTATTTTTGTGTGTGTGTGCCTACTACAGCTTTTAACAGAACAGCTTAAGATTAGTGTCACAAACAACATGAAACAGGAGTTAGTTCTGACAAGCTCACCAAACTGCCTGCTAGCAGCCTGGTGACTTATTGTTTTAATAAAAGGAAAATAACATTTGGGGTCTGGGCTAAAATGCTTGGAATTGAGAGAGTATTAAGTGTCCTGTGTAGCAAAAGCAGCTGTCACTAGCAGGAGGTGGGGGACAGCTCTGGCTGAAGCCACCCACGGAAGTCTCCAACACTGAGAACATCACTGGTTTAACGAACGCCTCGGCAAGAGGCTTTGCAATAAAAATAGGGGTGTGCGTGTGGCAATATGGGTCAGGCTGTTCTGTGGGCTCCAGAAGGATGAGTGAAGCTGTGTTATTTTGGAGTTAGAGCTTAGTGCTTCGGAGTTTTAGTAGCACTTTCAGGAAAAGCTGCAGTGCACAACAGCTGGCCCAGGGTTGGGGTGGCCCTGTTTACCACCCAGCTGAGGTGCAAAAATAGATGGGCTTGGCAGTAAAGTGTTTCTTTGCTAGAAAAGGTATGGAATTGCTCCCCGGGACCATATTTGTATAAAGAGGGACAGTATGCCTACATGTGAGTATTCACAGTACAGTACTGAAAATGGAGATAGATGTACGAGCAGCAAAGCTTTTGAATTTCAAGGGTCCAGGATGCAGTGGACATCAAAAAAGCCATCTGAAGGTAGATGGGCATGATTTTACAGCATCATAGCAAAAAGCAAAGCTGGAGCAGCCTTCCTGTTAGGGTAGCTGTCCTAAGGTATTTAGAAGTAATGATATTTAGGTAGAAATGGGATCCAAATGTGCTGGACATGAGAAACGTTTAAAAGAAAAATGCTGAGCTGTATTTAGTGCAGTCACATACTGATGAACTCATTTCTGAATTCCTCGGATCTAGGTCTGTAGTATATGTGCTGCAAAAGCCTGGCAAAAAGCACTTGGATAAATCATAAAAGCGAAGCATAATTTCATCTGTGGAATTTATGAAAAGGGCTACACCAATTGCCATCACTCTTTGGAGTACCTGCAGCTTAAGGAGCTGTGGGTGCAATAAAGCCACTGTAAATCCCAGCTGAAATGAATCAATATCTTGTTCCTAAACGTATTTGCGAAATTCGGGGGCTGGGTAGAGCTTACTAAACTGTGCTCACTTTGTGTGTCTTAGGAATAAGTATTGGAACCAGAGCTGAATACATTTCTAACAATGAATGTATGTGAGGGACTATTTCAGTGTGAGCGATTACCCTAGAGCATAGTCTCTGTATTTGCTGTATATCTAAGAATAATGGATTAATGACTTCCAGGATAAATGTTGCTGCCCAGTGGTTTATGGCACAGGAGTAAAGAGTACAAAAATAATAAAGAAATAGTGGGACATTTATAAAACTGAGATGGAAGTTCTGCATTCTCTCACCTGAGGGAAATATAAAGTGGGTATGGACAGAAAAGGAAAATAGGGTTTTTGAAGAAGCAGCGCTGTTGTAGGGAAGAATAAGCAATTGTACCAGGTGGTGGCTGTTGGATATTCTTTCTGGCCAGAAATGGTACATACTACAAAGCAACCTCTCCCTGTAAAATTAGCTGAAGCAGTTTCAGTTACAAGTTGCCAGCACGGCTGCTTTTGGATGAAGGTCTACACCAGCCTTTAAAGTGCGAAAGATATTTGTACAGCAGGAGATATTTAAATTGGTCTCACGTTGGATAACAAAGTGCTTTGTACAGGCTCTGAGAAGGGCATTATGCAAAAGCGATAGGGAATCCATCTGTCCCAGAGACTATTTCAGCAAAAAGATGCTTATACAGTGGGGAGAGGTTTGATTTGCTGCAAGTAGACTTAGCAAAGGACTCGAGGTAACAATGGCAAAAAGAAAAAAGAAAAAAAAAAAAAAAAAGAGAAAAAATAAGACCCCCATAGTCTGGCGCTCTCCTAGTTTTGCTGTGTAGAGCAGATAGTGCTGATACATGACTGAAAGGAAGGAGAGAGGTAGTAAGGCCATATGGCAGAGCAGATACTGAGATGGGTGACATATTTAGCAGTGGGGGAAAGGAGAGATAAGAAAGAGGCAGTTTAACAATTGCCTGCAGATAAAACCAAAGGATCGTTATAGAATATGCGCCCTGACATTAATGAAGAACGGTCACAAGCTTTCATAACCTGTGAGAGCGAACCAGAAGGTGGTACTGGGAAGTAATAAGCATGAAGAGATGAAAAGCCATGTTCATAATGATGGCAGGAGCCAGAAAGCAGGCTCGTGCTTATCGCATCGCCCAGCACGGCTCTGCAGGTTTCCATGCTTGGCACAGGCGCACTGGGCAGGCAGGGCTCTGTTTGCCAAGAAATCCACTTGGAATGATCCTGGGGAAGGCCTTACAGCATGGGGAAGCACAAGTGGGATGCAGATGAGTAACTTAGACCGGGAAATACAGCCAGCCCAACTGCCAGGCAGTGCCATGCAGGAAGGCATGGGCTTGGGTCCTTCCTACCGGTGACTGTGGGACCTGGCGTTCCCCAAAAGCTGCAGCTGTGTTCATGTAATGTGGATGGAAGGAGGGTTTGGATGCATGCATGGAGTCTATCTTTCGCTTTAGATGCAGAATTAGATGAAGACAAGGATACTTGGGAGTAATGGCCTCAAGAAAGAAGCAACCACAAGCAGTGGAGAGCAGTTTCTCCTCTGACCAGGTGCCCTGCAGTTCCTCCATAAGGCTAACTCGTGGGGTTTTGCAGCAGGAATAGTTTCTTGAGGGAGGATCACCAGCAAATGCTGTGCTAAGCCCAGGACAGCTCCCCTCTGCCCTTGTACTTGGGCAGCAGCCCTTCTGCTGGATGAATGATTTGCAGAGCTACTTTGTGGAGTGGATTTGTGAGGATGATCTGGTTTAAAAATAATTAAAAAAAAAAAAAAAAGCTGAGGGTGAAAAAGAAAGTTATTTTTAACCCAGATCAGTTCATTATTCATGCTTAACAGGAGAGCCTTACAAAGTCAGGAAGGTCCAGCTGGGAGGGAGGCAAGCTGCAGTGTGGGGTACGGCCTCAGTGGCCCCCAGTGGGGCTGCGGGGCCTGGGGTTTAGCCTCTCTGCGAGCTCAGCTGCTGGAAACATGGCAGGTCTCAGGGTGTTTGTATTTACAAGTCATTGTTCTGGATTTGAACAGAAAAAGGTAACTGTTAAAGGCTGCCACTTTTCCAGGAAGAATATCCCTACTTTTATTTCTTAAAGACTCCTAGGTTGGGAAAAGGTAAAAATATTTCTTTTTGTTTTTTCTTCTTCCCCCCACCTCAAGGCTGAGTTTTAACTCGTAATTGCTCCGAGCTCAGCTTAGAAATTACAGGGCGGGAGCCCTGCCATGGGGTAGTGGAGGAGGCCAGGCTGGAAGAAGGTGATGGCCGCGTCTGACCTCCTGTGCTCTGACCCCCTGCCCAGCTGCCGGGGGGAGGCTGGCCTGGAGGCTTGTAGGGTGGGCAACAGAAAGAAAACAAAGGCAGAAGGCAAAGCCTGGCTTTGAAGTCAGTAATAATCCTCTCTCTTTATAATTGTCAGTGTGACATTGCACTAAATCCATCCCTTTGTAGCAGTGGGGTGGTCAAGCACCAAGAGACAGCTGGGAAGGGAAGGGAAGGGAGAAGACTACGTGTGTGCTACCACTGAGGCAGGCTGGGGCACGTCTTTCCAAAGGCTGGCCATCCTCCTGCCCACGGACGCCTTTTGTGGCAGCTGTGAAAGCAACCCATGTTTCTTAAGCCTCGTTGCAGTGCCTGAAGTACATAAATGACTTTCTCCTCCTCTTTCCCTGTTTTCTTTTATCTTGGGAGATTGCTGAACTGAGAGTCTGCTTTCTCGTAATGAGGCCAGAGTACATCGGAATTATCTGCAGGCGTCAGTTAATAAATAGCAGAATAAAAGGCAAAGAGCTGGCTGAAGGTGATGCGTGTCAGGTCTCCACAGAGCTCAGCTCCCTTCTGCGTGGGGTGGGAGCAGGGGCAGGCGAGCCAGGGCAGGAGGGAGCAGCTCGGCCGCCTGCCTCGTGCAATTAAACTAAATTGCCTGACTGCTACCTTCGCCCCTCCCTGCTGCCTCAAAAAGCAAGGGTATAAATTGCTGTCAGGCTACGGCTGCTAATGAGACTGAGCTACTAGTGGCGTGTTCAGTGTACCCTCTGCTGCGGGGGTGGAGCGTGAAGTAAGGGACAGTGGGCTGCAGCAGTGGGGACAACAAACGTCTCCCCACCGTACTCCAAGAGAAAGCCATCCGTCCCTTGAGTGGCTATAGTAAGTCATTAAGTAGCTACCACTCACCATATCAGCAGGAGATGGGACCAATGTAAACAAAAGCATTATTTATTTGGGGTTTTATTATTATTATTTCATGCAGAACTTGTAAGGCTGCCTATCAGTAAGGTTGCCCAACACTTTCCTTTGGGGAAAAGCTGTTTTCAGTTGCTTCTAACAAGACTGAACCATTTGGACTGTAATTTTCCACACCAGATACCTGGCTCAGGCAAAGCAGTTTTGGAAAATTTCCAAGCCATTGTGGTTTGAGGGTATTTTTAAGACGTTACCTGGGGAAAATGTTATTTTGTCTGTGTTAAAATTTAACTTTTTTTTCAATACTTCGAAGTGGGAAGGTGGTATTTGCTGTCCCTGTGGTGATCTGCCAAGATTTGGCAATGTTATAATGTTATAAACCTATGGAAAAAAATAATCTTTAAAAGCCAGAACTGAGCACTGTCCTTCCTTTGCCAGCTCAAGGGTAATGGGATGTTGTACTCCGGGAGTAATTGAGCGAATAATTACTTGCTGTTTGTTTGCTGAGTCTGCGGTTCCGTTTTCAGTACGAAGCTTGCGGATTTCTGTGTTTCTACATGTGTTTGTGTGATGAAAGTAGGGCCGGCTTATTAGTCTCCGCTCCTAAAGTGGTAAGGAGATGGTTTGCTTTGAACAAGGACTGCAGGATTTGGCCCTCAGCTTGTAACTCAAACCTCTGTCCCTAATACAGGATTTTATTTTTTATGGACCTGGGGCATGAAATAAAATATGGGAAGTGCCTTTCTCTCCTTCCAGGAAAACACAGCAATTAGTCAAAAATAATTGTTTCTATGGAACATCACATGCCCAGGTATTCTTCTAGTTGCAATCTTGTGACATTAGCAATGCAGATAAAATCTCATGTTTTCATCTGTTTGGATCGAGCCTAGAAACAGTGGCAGTCTATTTATTTTTATAGCTGCTGAACCTCTATTAAGAGGTATTATGCATGGTGTTTGATTATTTTTTCCCTCTGCCTTTACATCTTCACATCCCCATGGTTACTGTTTGATTAAACTTTGATCAAAGAAAAGACAAATTATGTTTTTAGTTATTTAACCCTGTGTGGAAAGGGATGTGGGTAAGAAAGTCAATTCTAATTCATGCAGGCACAAAATCTGAAATCCTTTTTTAAGTAGAATTCTCACTTATAGGAAAAAAAACCTTGGAGTTTTTAGAAGACTACATGTGATACTGTCTTTCTTTTTTTTCCTGGTATAAACCTGTCATTCCTTGTTTTTTTCATCTATTGACTAGAGTTGCCTGCTTGAAAAAGACTGCTTTAAGGCTTGAAAAAAGCCCTTATGTTCAATGTTAGTGGCATTAGGCAATCGATGCTTGATTAGAAAATCAAAGCCGCTTCTTTTTCAATCTTTGAAAATGTTCACTTATTTGCATCTGTTCAGGCTGAACGTCAAAGGTAGGGCAGATTGATTAAACCCTTGCAATGCTGAGCAGCTTCGGTGTATTGCTAGAAGAAAGAAGTGATGCACCCAGAAAGAGAGGATTTGAGCAGCCCTGTGCTGTTCACATATCCATATATATTTTTAGACTGTATGGGGTATCTTATATCGGACCAATTAATAAATCCTCAGCTGGGTTTGAGCATCAGCAGTGTACTTTTTCCTGGTCTGTAAGGAGCCAGCTCAGATTCAGGGCATGCTTCTTGCAAGGCTTAACTGAGCAGCAGTCGGTCCGGGAGAGCCAGCCGGGGAGCCTGTCCTCCGATGGGACCTGTTCGGGTGTTTGCCTGTGACTTTAGTGTTTACGTGCTACAGTGCAACCCGGCCGGCTCTCCTCCGCAAGGGGGGTGCCTGGGTCAGGTATTGTATTCTCAGCTGCTTCTAACAAGAATGAACCATTTGGACTGTAATTTCCACACCAGATACCTGGCTCAGGCAGAGCAGTTTTGGAAAATTTCCAAGCCATTGTGGTTCTAGGGTATTTTTAAGACATTACCTGGGGAAAAGGTACCTTGGTGTATTGGACCAGAGAGCGACAGAGGGATTGCAGCATAGTTTAATAGGCAAACATAGCTGGAGGCAGGCTGTAGAGCTCAGCGTGACGGTCTTGACAAGTCTGGTTTTAGGAACCAGTGATATTCATCACAGTGCTTGCACTGGCAAGGGAAGAGCAAACTCCTGTGAAAGCAAGGAGTATGGGACCCCATCACAGTCAGTGCTGTCAGCGCAGGACTGTGCCAGGCTGGGTGGAAAAGAGGGATTCTCATCCATTTAATGGTGATTGAAGTGCTTGGAAAGAAGCGCTAAATTTGCTTGAAACCAGGAAGCTGGCAGTCAGAAAAAGCAGAGAGAAGCAATTGAGGGAAATAGTACTACTGTGACAAAATTAGTCACAGTCAGGAAGGTTGTTTGAAATATAAAATAATCCTGGGATAAGCATCAGAAGCACTTAGGGAAAAGTCCTTCAAGTAACATGGAAAATGGGACAGAGAGACAGAAGGTAGGGTTTTGCTTAAGCTGAGGCAGCTAACAAGCTTGATAGCAACCTGGCTAGTTCTTGAAACTGGGAAGTGTGCAGGAAGTTTGGACTCTTACTTACACGTATAGATTAGTGTCATAGTACTAAGAGACCTAGAAATGAACTACCTATTCATCCACAAGGGGAAAGAGTGACTGGGGATTTTGTATCCACTTAAAGAGGAAATTGCACTAGAACTGTAGACCTGTATCCAGTGAGCAATAACATTTGATAGACAAACAGCTGATTTGGACTTCATTAAAAGTGACAAAATGTATGAGGCAGGAATGCATTTAAGAACCATGCAGTCTGTGGCAAGTTACAATAGCTCCCTTCCTTCTTGCACAGATCGGGCAACAAATGTCTTAGTCACTTTTACATAACAAGCAGAGCTTCATTAATCATCTGCTCCAACAACACAAGACAAGTATCTTGGAGGTGTCTCAGATGAATTATAGTTGAAATTCATGGCAAATTTAAACACAGGTTCTTAAGAAAGTTGTTAAGATATGATTTCTATGTGGATAGATGACCCTCAGTCTTTCTCCTTCTCTCCTCTGCCCTGCTTAGCTATGGTTTGTGACCCAGGGATGACAAATAATGACATTAACTGCTTAAGGAATAACTTGCAGGATGACTCAAGAAACTAATCAGGCAGGGATCAAGCTCTCTGGCACTTTCAGACCACTAGTTTTTACACCATGTGGGAAATGGCATCCAGTTATCCATAATGAATTCCTCTATTGACGCAGTGAGATGTAGGGCACCAGGAGAAGGAAGAATATTGCAGTCTTTGGAAGGGGGCAATCCCCACCAAAAGGCAGCTCTAGGCTAACCCCAGAATACAAAACGAAGTGAATGAAACATAATGCTCCAGCTAAGGGCAGAAATGTGTCATGCCAGCTCTGTCACTGAGGCAGCAACAGAAATCTGCAGAGCTGTGAACTGAAAATTGTTTAGAAATGGCTGCAGTAGCTCTTTTTATGTGCCCCAAACACAGAGCTTACTAGTGTATATTGTTACAGTCAATATCTAGGACTCTGAAGCTGCTGAACCCTTACTCTAGTTCTCCTCTCTTTCTCCTCTCCCTAAAGCTGAGGGCCCAAACTTGCTGAACTAACAAAAGTGCTGCTTGGTCAGAAGTGCGGCAGACAGGGGTGCCTGGATGATCTGTGTAGCTACTCGCCACTTCTTCTGGTCATTGGGAACAGAAAGAGAAAGAATGGCATTTACCTTCAGAGACTTCTTTGACTGATGTTAGTACTTCTTCAAATATATGTAACTGCAAAATGCTTTACTGAGCCTCTGTGCTCTCCACCTAGGTGTCACGCAGTTCAGATTCTTACCAGACAGGGCTGCATGCATACGCCTGTTTCTTGTTGGTTAGCCAAAGGAAAGTGACTGGAAAAGTCAGTTTTAAAAATGTCTTAGGCTAGCTGTGCCCTTCCTTCACAGCATTGCTGGACAAATGTGGGAGAGAGTATAAATGCCTGACACTTGAGAAGCAAACAGTAAATGATTGTCAAATAAGTCGTTGAAATAAAGGCAATGAGAATTCTTGGCACTTACTGTTCTCTGCTACAATGGTCTGATGGTTATATGCACCTGGGACCACACAATATGCACATTCATAATGCACTTAAAAGGGCTACTCTCGGCTTTCTTGAACGTGGCTGCCTCCTGCTTCATTGTTTATCCACCTTTCTCCATCCTCTAAGGAAACTTCTGCAAGTTCCTCCACTTCTCTCTGCCATCTCCTGATTCACCCATGCTTTGGCACTTCATGGGTGTCCTCTTCCTTCCAGAACCCAGAAATTTTTTGGTTCTTCCTCCAAGATCCCAGCTCAATGTTTGGAAGGGGCTTCTAAAAACCCAAGAATGGTCCTTAAGGGGACATTGCCAACAGCTCCACAGCAGAACCAGAATGCTTTCTTTCCACCTACCCAAGCACATGTGCTACAGCCTGGAGTAGGAATAGATATATTTACAAATTGTGAATAAAGTAAAGGTGTTCCAAAAATGAAATCAGAGTGGTGAGAGTTGTGACAGCAAAAGTTGTCTATTGCACGCAACCAGTAAAGAGGGTATTTCCATCATCAGAAAGAAATGCAAAACTTCACAAACTGGTCCAACTCCCCAGATACTCACAGGGCTCAGGTATTATCGCAGCAGCTTTATCAATATTGCAAAACCACTGTGATGGTTTAGGAAAAAGAGGAACCTAGAATTTACCAGAGCACAAAAAAACCTCTTGAGACCATTTCCATTTTAGCTTGCCCATATTTCCAACCCCTGGAAGAATATTTTAGAAAGAAGAGTACTTAATGGACTGCGGGAAGTATTGATGCAAGAGCACAAATACTATTTGGGAAGGAAAAAATGTTTCAGCCTCCTGTAACTGACAGTGCAGTGACGGCAGCTTGGGTTGAAAGGAATCATGAAAATAACAAATTATTTCACTGAACTTGCAAATGAATCTATGAAAATAGTGGATGTGTACGGGGAACCCTAGAAAGGCATTTCCTTTGGTTATCTGAGCGAAGTTACGTGCCACAGCTGTAGTACTGTAGCTAATGCAGGCGCAGGCTGGACTGTGGATTATGGCCCATTAGTTCTCAACTTGGCTCAAACACAGGCTGGAAAAATGGCAAAAAAGTTGAAAAATATTTGGTTTTGAAGGGAATTTAGATTTGAGATCACTGTCCCAACAGAAAAACATCAAGTAATGAATTTATAGAGGGTTTTTAAATTATTAATTTTTCTTTGGTTTTCAACAGAATTTGATTAATATAAAGATGTCTTTTGGTAAATTTGTAGTTGCATTGAGTGAGATTCTTGAGATAGCAAGAAACTGGGCTTGGTGACTTTGGAGATCCCTTTTAGGTTAATGGGTATAGCCCATACATATTGATAAGACTTGGTATATAAATAAATAAATGATTTCTGGTTGATGTGTGAAGTCATGCTAAATCTGACAGTGAGTTGTCTTGAAAGCTCCTTCATTTGGGTGGATAATGCTTCATGAAAACCTGTAAGGACTGCCAGGGGGTCTGCTGATGTTTAAAGTGTGGGAGCTGCAGCTTCATTAACTTCCTTTGGGGTTAGTGTGGAGAGTTGTGTGGCGAGGTGGCAATGGGAGACCTTAGATCCAGAAACCAAACTCTTTCTCTTTCAGGCCAAACAAGCCCCTTTATGCAGTGAAAGCAGCAGGGGCTGGGAGAATATGGGCATTAGACTGAAAGCAGACTAAACCAAAGCTGCTGGGGGTGACTGTTTGCAGGTGAGTGTGTTGGAGCATGGAGGGTGAGGAAGACATGACCTCAAGAGGGAGCAGAAAGTTTCTTGGGCTCGGCGTTGCTGGAGTGATAATCAGTTGTGACTGGGCATGCGACAGGAGGCAATTTCTTCTGCTTTGCTCAGGAAAGCAATCTCTGCGTACAGCACTGTAATAAGGCTAGACTGAGAATTCGTCTGCTTGGTATCATGTAGAAATATTATCTTTCAAGAGCATCCCTATGAGACCCCACATCCTGCGTGACTAACCACATTCAGGTGCAATGAGGCAACGTGGTTTTCCATGTGTACCTAGATTGTAAACCCATTTTTTTTCCTGCTGACTTTGTTTCCTTTTTAAAGACCAAAATTTAAAAAGTGCAATGCATGCTGTGTGCACCTGCTAGGACAGGGAGGAATTCTCCCTGGGGTGTGCTCACGGTGTTTCTACATCGTTTCTCTGAAGAGTCTGTGTCCCTCACAAAGATGCTACTATTGCAGGACATGAACGGCTTACGAAGGCTCACCAGAGCACCAAGCACCTTTCTAATTAGTTCACCACATACAGAATAATTATAGAAAAAGAAGGATGAAAGCCCAAGTGAGGCCCTTGAAAAATGCCACCAGGTCAAACACGGCTGCCATCTCCTCTTTTCCTATTGACCTGCCCTTTCATCTCAGCATTAAGTGCCCACTTCCTTTAAATAGCTTTTTATCCTAACCAACCCTCCTAACTCACAAAGCTGCTTGAACTTGTTTATTTTTGTCGACTGCCTGCAACAGAAGGCTTTAATGCTTCATTCCCTGTAACTGAGTAAGCTTTCTGGACTCGGCTTGCATTGCTACAAGCAGCCAGGCAATGGTCATCTGCCTCAACAACGCTGACTTGGCTTCTTCAGCCAGGAACAAAATAGTCTCCATGAGTTTTGGGAGTAAGAGAGGGTGAAGGAGAACAGTCACTGAAAGTTAAGACATGGTCTACAATGAAGAGCACATATCTTGTACCAAACCCTAACAGGGAGAATTCTGCTTCATTTATCTGCAGACTGGGAAAGCTGCTTGATATTCTTCCTCCTTGGCAGAAAATGACAGCACATAAAGCAATTGCATTATTAATTCAGATGAATAGTAGCACACATCCCTGCGTTATATAATTATTTCATTAAACTGAAGGATCAGTTTAAAACTTCATTAAAATCTAACCCGCAGAAAGTAATATGATTCCATTGACAGTTGATTTAATTAAAATCTGTAAGTTAGGAATATGAAGATGTGTATTAGCTCTAGATGGTCTCTGAAAGCAGCATCACCCAGTACCTTACCCCTCTACATGTCATGCGTCTCAGCGAGCAGGGGGGAGCAGACAGGCACAAGGAGTTTTTGGGGTCCCGACCCAGTAAAGCTCAGCAATGCCAGCAATAAAGGTGGCCTGCACGCCGTTGTTCAAAATGTCCTCAAATTAGTCAAGCAGGGTTTCCACATTATCAAAATAAGTATTACTTGTTCAGTTCAGTCTCGAGAGTCGAAGGACCAAATTGATTCTCTGAACTGTGAGAAACAATGGCTCCGAGCCAAAGCCCGCTGAAACGAAGACAAAGATCCCCCGCTGACTTCAATAGCTTGCTGGATCTGACCCAAACTGAGTAAATGACAAATTTTTTTCTGAAGTGAGGTTTGTTTTTTTTTTTCCTGTGGCAGCTTTGCACAATATTTTCCATTGTGGCTACCTTCATTCATACGCTCCTGTTCTATTTGCAATTTCAGACTCATATTGTTTCCAATACTTTATAATTTTGCATTGTCAGGATAGTTTTCTCTGTGGTTTCACAGAGTGAATTGACCTACTTAAAATTAAAGGTTGCCAGCATAAATTAGATTAGGTTGGTCTAGTGATCTGAAAAAACGCTGTAACGTGCTGTGTTTGTCTTTATTTCTGTCAGTAAGAATGGCTGGGTGAAGAGACAGCTATTAGAGCTCTTCGGTTTACACTGTTGTAATTACAGGTCTGATGGTATCCAATTAGGATGCAACAAGACCAAGTGATCAGTTATTTCAACTAGAAATATAATTCCACTGTTTTATTTTTAGCTACGAGATTTCACATTCCATTTGAAATGCATATGAACCTAGTTAGTAATAAAGTAGTACTATTACTGACGGTGAGGATATTTCTACCTTCTTCAGACCATCTAGATCATGAACTCTTAACCCTGTGATAAAAAGAATTATCTTCTCCCAAGCTCTGGAGATTGCAGGAAATGGATATCTTGCTCTCCATATCTTAGCAAGGTCTAAGGTCTCTCGTTCATGAGGTACGGATACAGCAGACCAGGAAGGGCTATGTATGTCACCAGCCTCATCTACCAACAACCAACTTGACTCTTCCTAGGCACAGTGTAAAGACTTTGTGGCTGAGCTATGGCTGAAATAAAGGCTGGCTCAGTCTTAAGCCTGGTTTGCTGTTCTCTTTTCATACAGCGGAAAGCAGACTGATGTCTCTTTGAGAAGGATATATTCTCCTGTCAGTCCTTTTGTTTCTGTAAATACCTCTCACCACCCCTAAGAAAGGACAAGAGGATAATGGCTGTTCATCTTGAGTGAAGCCCAGAAGCAGTTCACCTTGGGAACTGCATCACTCTTTACAGGCAGAATCCCTGCAAACGTCAAAGCAAGGTCTATTAATAATAGTACATAGGTAATAATTAGTAAATAACTGATGTTGACATCGCCATTTGCTGCTGCATATAGCTCTGCTGTGTGCACGGTAAGCCAAATGGTTGGCTCCACTGGCAAAAGCTGTACTGCTTTTTGGCTTGTTGATATCTAGCTGTTTGTCACGCCACTCTCTAATGCATGGGTGTGTAAAGATCGTTACACTGAGCTGTAGGATACCAACACTTCACCTATACGTGGGAGCAATTCCCCACAACTCTGTATCAGACCATAACTCGTCCTTCTCAAGCCAATTTTTAACACAGCTGCAACCCAAAGAGACTCTATTTTGTATCCATTTTTCAATGTGAAAACTGTTATTGTTTTAAGCCTGTTTTCTGCTCTTTAGTATGCTTTGCTGTTTGTTACAAAGAATTCAATCTCTCTGTCAAAAAATGCACCTAGGAATGGGGTTTTGCATTGTTGTAGAACGCTTTTATTATTTTTGAGGCTATGGCTGCATTATGGCTGTCATCTTAAAGGTATTAAAACACTTCAGGCCTGCTGTTTTCTTCCTTCCTTGTGCGTAGTCAGTTGCTATTTTGAAAAGAGAGGAGGGAGAAAGGAATGGATTGACTGAGGATGGAAAGATTTGGGGCAAAGAATAGGGAAACATTTTTTTCTTGGTTTTTCTTTCAGACGAACCCATCTTGTTTGTGCCATTTCTGAGTGGCTGCGGCAGAAAGTTTCTGCTTCTCCATGGGGTCTGCATTGTCTTAGGTTTCTACCTCAAATATTTCACCAGTTTGTGCTCCTGGGATCTCTCCATCTGAATGCCACGTAGTCCTCACTGTCAGAGAGAAGCGCTGATGAGATACCTGCCCCTCATAGCATCCAGCACTATAGCAGTGATTGCTATAGAGTGTTGTGCAAGATTATCAGCTTCTCTTGATTTTTGGTAGGACTGTTTCGTTTCCATCCCTATATCCCAGCAGTGTTATTTACCCCCCTCCCACACTTCCTGGCCTCTGTACTCAAGAAACAGCTTGATTTCTTTGGTTGGGCACACGTTGCCTCTTCTTCAATATCAGCAAGCTTAGAAAATGAAAGTCTTCTTTCCTAAAACAAAAGAATGCACCGGAGCATGCTCATAGTGCGTTTTTTCAAGGCTGGGATAGTTGGAAGAGGGAGCTTTACAAGAAATGGGCATGGGAGCACCAGGGCGGATTTTAATGATTGAACCTGAAATTGACTGAGGGCCAGGTAAATATGCGCTAGCATAAGGCAAGTTGTGCTGGTAAAAAAATCTAGCATAGTCGAAAATAGAGCTGCTTGGAAGTTATTTAACAATGCACAGCACACTGCAGTGGTTCAGAACAGCCAGGAAGGAGTGTCTCAGACAATAAATGCTGGAGTGGAGTTTAGGTAGGTGTGAGGTATTTGTCTGCACTGAATAGCATTAGCAGCTTGTTAAGGCCAAGTGAATAATAAATCACTGATTTCAACAGACTTTACTGTTTACTAAGTCCTTACATTTAGATTTACACAGTGAACTGGTCTGCCAGAATGCATCTTGAGTTAGTGAACTGATACTCCTCAGCTGAAGAGTTAGCTTGATTTATGTGATAAGTGGTATTGCACACAAAAGAAAATCAAGGTAGTTTCCTCATGCAGGGCCCTGCATGCTTCAGTGCTTGCATGCACACCCCCTGTTTGCACAATTGCACAGAGAAATTCTTGGCTCTGGTCCTCAGGTTTCCTGAAGAAGGTATAGCAGGTGGTTGGAGATACTCCTTTTAAGGGTGAACCCCCCCACTATCTAGTATCCCCACTGAAGAGATCTTGTACCTATTGAATCTACAAACCGTCAGGCTTATTTCTTCACTCTTGACATACAAGTCACCTCACTGTGCATATTCCAGCAAACTTAAAGCTTACTCGTCCACAGCCTTCAGGACCCATTCAGACAGCAAAAGCTATCCAGATGCCAGCACTCACATCAGCACTGCGTTTTGTGCTTGAATGGTTTAACACTTAACACTACGAAACTTA
The DNA here is from genome assembly GCF_017639655.2 of Falco naumanni. Classification (NCBI taxonomy): domain Eukaryota; kingdom Metazoa; phylum Chordata; class Aves; order Falconiformes; family Falconidae; genus Falco; species Falco naumanni. Next base: position 28,302,478 of record NC_054057.1, on the reverse strand, counting down.
ACTGTGAGACAAGTGCTTGGAAACCCTGCCCAAGGGACAAAACCTACATTTGACCCCCTGTACTCCCCATTTGCCTTTCTTGACTCATCATCTCTCCCGAAAATTTCCTTTCCTGACAGTTCATTACCTCACCGGAGTGCATGGTGGACAGCCTTGTCCAGAGTTTAAACAACGTGAATCATGACTCTGCTATACCTCATGCTGTCTATGCCAGCTGGCTTTGCATATTGGCCTGCCCTATATTTTTATCTAAGCTGCGTATCCATGCCATCAAGGCTGCTTCACAGCCTCTGCTGGTAGATAGACTTCGTATTATTGAAGGGCTTAGGGTCACCCACTGGGCACACTTGCAGACCGTCACTCGAGCGAGAAGGAAAAGTTACCACTGACATTCTGTTCTCTGTTTTCATCCCTGTTGCATTGTCAGGAAGCCAGGAGATACACTTGATGCTCTCTTTTGGTTTTGTATGCAACCAGCGCGGAAATACGGGAGAATAGGTGGATGGAGCTGTCACTAGGGGTACCATTAAGGCAAATATTCCCTGACTAGCAGTGTTGCTTCTGTGTGAATGTAGGTGGAGACAGCACATCTCAAAGAAGGTTGATGAAAGGTTAAATATTCTTCCTTTCCATAACGAGCCCCATGAGGTCCATAACCTCTCTAAGGTTGCTACAACAGAGTGAAGAGCATCATTGCACACTTCCTTTAGCAGCCCTACGTCTTTTCCATGAGTGAAAAGGGTTTGTTGTACAGATCAGATGCCCCATTAGTATTGTTATGATTTCTTGTCATTCTGACATCAGTTGCATTTTTCCCCTTGTGATGTCTAGAATACATCTAGTGTTGATTTTTTTCAGTCCAGCAACAGCTTAATCTTCCCATCTCACTACAATAGGAGAAAACTAAGATTGCTGGGGGGACGTTAGTTAATAAACACATTGCCTGTAGTTCACAGGGAATTGATGCATTTTTCTATATTTAATGGGAAGTTGTTTCTCACATTGAAATATCCAGGCTATAGTGGTGGAGAAATTCTCAGTGTGCTACAGATAAATTCACACTGAAGGAAAAAAAACCCAGGAAATGGTTACTACTTTAAATGAAGAAGGACAATCCCTATTAGGCAACTTCATCTTTTTTGTTTGACTTAAAGCTGAAATCTAAACCTGATTCTCCACTCCCACAGGTTTTATATTTATCCCATTGACTTCAGTGGAATTAATCCTAATTTACATTGGTATGAGAACTGGATCACGGAGGTCTCATTATTCCAGACTGTAACCAATGACCTGGTAGAGCTTTTTATTTTCTGGCAAGGAGGATGCTGTGAGGGTTGAGAGATTGTTCATGCCACAGACAAGAAGATGAGATAAGGCAACGCAAAAATAAAGTCCTTCAGACTATTTCATTCCAGGGGGCTCATCCTCACAGGCCACAGGGGACGGCTTCACATTTCCATTATGCCACTGTGTGCCTGGAATTGCGTTCTCCAGGCATTTTCTCCAGAGTGCTAAGAGAGCTCACTGACAGTGCCCGGATACACAACGTACTCCTGGCAATGATAAGGTTTAGTTCTTAGTCTCTGCCAGCATCCCTTTCCTCTCCTCATCCTTTTTCTTTTAACACTTAGGGAGAATAACGATGTTTTTAAATCAAGTGGATAGTCTAGAAGAAATTAGTGGTGAGCAAAGCAGAGGGCAAGCAAGCACTGACAGTGAACACATAGACATTCAGCCAAAGCATCCTTTTTTTTTTCTGTTTGCAATTTACTGTACTGCCCAATGAAGACTCTGGAACATAAAGTGGTTTGGTATATTACATATTTATATATAAATTACAGCTGGGTTACTCAACCTTGGTGGTAGCAGGCAGCAGCTTGCTCTGCAGTTGGCCACAAGGGGAGAAGCACTACCACTTCCTCTTCCCCTACCCTGCCTCCGTCCCCCAGGCTCTCACTTCCCCAGGGTAGGATGCAAACTGCATTTATCTGCCCCACACCACCACTGATCCACAGCTTGCAGGCCATCAGTGATATATGTATCACCACTAGGAACCTCTGCTTCTGTTCATTTCCACCCTTGTGCACCACAGCGCCTATATTCACTGTGCATTTCTCTTTGGAGTCCCACCCTATTCCATCTCCTCATCCTCTCCCGTCTTCCAAGCCCTCCTGACAAAATGTTGCACCTCTTCTGAGCCAGCCGTTTGGTCTGACCAAAGTTAGGCTGTTTTATCTGATCTCCTTATCTCCTACAGGTGCAATTCAGCCCTGCCCTCCTCCCCTGGCAGATGTGTTCACCTTCCCACAAACCTTTTCCTTCTGTCTCCTTACAAAGCATTTGAAGGCAGCTTGGAAAGTTACCACTCTGATTTGACAGCGTTTCATACTTAGCATGCTCAGGTCTGAGGCAGTGCAGGCTACATCTAGCTCCAACAGCGTGTGTTTAGTCTTCTAACTATACACTGACATCAATAAGGGGAGCCCAAACAGGGATCCAAAGCCTAAATGTTCCGCTGGCACTGAGCTTTGGTCCTATAACAATACTATGATTGAACTTAACCTTCCTTAATCCTTCCACCAAGCCAATGTTTGTCCTTCCACCGTGGATGGCAAACAAAGAATTTGCATTTACAAATAATCCATCTTGCAGGAAAAAAATAATCCCTCTGAGTTCCTGAGTTCTTTAACACAAAACATTAGTATCTTTGCTGAGGGGATAAAACTCCATTCTTGATTGAGAAAACTGAAGAAAAAAGTGTTTGATCTGATTGACACAGCTATTCTGGTTGCATTGGGTAGTATGTTTAATCAATAAGCTTTGCCCTTCAGAATACGAATGCTTATCTTGTACTTGCTGCTTCTCAAAGTACTGTTTGCTATAGAATTATTTGTTTAATATGATGGACAAATATCTGGCTTCACCAAGAAAGCCTGAAAGTCACAGAGTGTGAACAGCGGGAGGACTATTCTTTGGGAACCTGGGTAGGGTGGCTTACAGGTAATCGTTCCTCCCTTCATTTCTTAGCACATCTGTTAAACATGTTATATTTTCTTGGACACGGTGTCTGAAATGGCTACAGAGTTCTAGCATAGTAGGAACTACGCTTTGCAGATACTAATGAAGACCAAAACAATTAACATCTGCATGTATTGTAATACTAAAATACAAATCAGGTGGTTTGGTTTTTTTTGACTACTGCCACTCAGCTCAGTAATATCCTCCCAGAAAAAAAAAAAAAAAAAAAAAAAAAAAAAAGTTGTAGGAGATATAAATATTTACATTACCATTGGAAGGAGGGCTGCTATGTCTGCATCATCTCTCTGAAACACTACAGACCCTTACTGAAGATATAATTATTGAAGATGGAAGCACTGGGGCTAATGTGCTACTGAATTTGGAGTAGGTCATTAAAACTTAAGAATGTCCTGGGCCAGTTTTCCTTTAAAGTTTAATTTGAAGTCAATCGCGATGAGTAGTTATTGGTGCAAGTGATGGAAAAAAAAAAAAGTCTTTATTCTGGGAAGTTGGATTATAATTTAACTATTATTCCACCAAGAGACTACACCTTTGCGTAAAGAGCTAGACAGAAAAAATGGTCGTGGTTTTTCAGAAAATGTCCCACATGTCTTAAAAGAGGCCTAAGATCTTTAAAAAAACACAGCATAGATAAACAAAGTGCTTTGAACAAGATATGGAAGCTACAGAAATATGACATTATGTTTGTTTTGGCTGGTTATTGCTGCATTCATGAATATTTTTTCTACCTGTTTTAAAATGAATAATGCTAATGTAGTTTCTCAACAGATATGTGATGATGTTGGAAGGCTGAAACAGTTACTGAATATTTAATGTAATTTAAAAGTGTTTTACTTACTGACAAAGGCTATTTCCATTTACATAATTACTTTCAAAAAATCTCAAAATATATTTGAGGTGATCCTACACTTAAAATACAGAGTTTGGAAAACAAACAAGAATTTGACTAATTTTTAATACCACCTGTGAAGCAGGTAGTGGTATATTTTTAATAAATACAAAATTGTACATGTACATAATTATTTACAATTCATGCAAAGAAGCAAGTGAGAATATTCTGTTTGTTTATTCAGAATAAAGGTGTTATGGGCTTCATACACAGCCCTCGTGGAACTGAGTATTTCTCAGTATTATTAGAAACAACTGTTTCAACATAAACAAGAAAACTGTCAGTAAAACACAGTTTATAAGCATTATAGCCTTTGGAAATAGTTACCAGTCTGGGTCCAAAATAAATAAGGTCTACATAATGCACACATGTATATGTACTGTGAGTCCCTCTCTAGGAAGTTTTATACCTGTTACTCATTTTGAAAAAAAAATAGTAATTGGTAGAGAAGTGGCAGTCTCAAAAATAATGTATGCTTTTACGTTTCAGGAGAAAGAGATGGCTGAGTGAAAGAAATATGTTAATATTGGCACCTCCACTGAGAGAATGATGGCAATATTCTTGGGGAACACCTAAGAATCCACAGAGAGGGATATTGTGAATATTCCAGCTGCAGTGCAAGCCTTGATGAGATAAAATAAAGCGTCATTAATACTACTACTCCCGGAACTATTTTATTATTTTTAATATATATATTTGTTTCTTTGCACGGATTCTGGGTGTTCTGGAGTATTAAGCTCGTTGAACACCATATCTGAAGAAAGGCTGGAATTAGGATGTGAAGGAAGGGGCTCTTTTTTTACCTGGGGACCTCACCGCCAACAAAAGCCTTCTCTCATTTCACCATTGTGTCAAACTGGCACGGTGCGTGTGCCCTGCCTGCCTCGCCGATGAGCTGCAGAGTGGTGGATGGAAAGTGTTCATTTATCGCCTAGACAAGCTCTAAGAGGCTCTGCTGCAACTTGCACTTTTGCTGAGAAAATGCCACATGCTGGGCTAAGTTCATTTGTACTCAAACTCCATTAAAGCTAATGGGCTTTCCCTGGGGATGAAGATGGTTCCTTGAAGCTAGGCGGAAATGAAAGATGACATCACTTAAGGGACCTGAGATATGACTGAAATGAAATACGAAACCGTTTATTCCTGGGGCAGGAGCTGGTTTCCCTTTTCCAGCTTATCTCTTGGCCTGGAAAGAATGTTATAGCATAGGATATCCATACCTTTATCTAGGCTGGATAACAAACCATGCACTGGGAAGCATATGCTTCCATATGCTTCCAATCCTCTTCCTTCAGCCCGCTGCTTCCATCTCACTCTTGCTAATCGGTCTATTGGATAAAATCAGCATTAATTTTTTTTTTCCTTTCTTGCCCCAGCTGAAGCCTTCTTTTTTTTTTTTTTTTAAAAAAAAAAAAGAGCTAATTCTTTCTTGGTTCTCAACCTAAACTCAGTAGTGATGTATTTGTTAATAGTTAACGGAAATGTATCTGATAGCTGGCTCTTGCCTGGGCATATTTGATAGTGGGCCGTCAGCTAGAAGTGCAGGCAGTGTTGGCCTTCAAAGGTGTAGTCTTAGGTTGCAAGACTCTGGATTCCTCTCCTACCTTTTCTTTACTCCCTAGAGCTTCCTCAGTCCTCCCAGAATTTGTGCTATAAGGGTTTCTGCCCATGTCCAGGCTGCCAGAGCACCCCTGTCAGGAAACACAACAGCGGCATGGAACACTCGTGCTCAGCGCAGACATTCAGATTCATTTGGTGGTCCTGAAAGGGTCAGGCTGTTTGGCTTCTCCATGAAAAGTCATCCTGTCTTGGTATGTCTCCAAAATGCCACCTCCTGGCTCACACAACACAGAAATTAGGAATGGGAAGGGAGTTTAGTGTTAAAGCCACATGTCAGGACAGCTCTGAATACTGTCCTTTTCAAACTTCTATGAATTGGAGCCTTTTTGAAGTGACGCCTGACTTTGTATGTTGAGGCAGCATGAGCTGATCCATCTTAGATGATACCCAGCGTACAATGTGCCTTTATACCCCAGATGTAAGAAAGTGTGACTTTTCAACTCATACTGTATATATAGAGACTTGTGTATATAGTTGCCTCATTCAGTCTTCACTGTTGGACAAAGTGATGGCTGTGACATCTCCTTAGACATCTGTGAGCAAATTCAGTCAGAGAGTGAGTATCTGAAAAATGTGCCTCATGGCTTCAGATCGGTTGGCACCAAATAGAGACAAAAAGAGCTATCAAAATCAATGGTCATTTAGGAAGGACTTGTACAGGCTGCTTCTGAGTACACAGTGTCACACAGCGTGTGGGAATTTGCTAAAGTTTATAGTCACTCCTTACATACAGCATATGACCTGGGCCTGAGAGGACGTATGATTAACAGTGCCAGCTGGCAGCCACTCCTGAACTCCCCAAAGTTCACTGCATGGAGATAATAACAGCCTGATGACATTTCACTGGGCAGCATGGCATCAGGAGGGGAGCGAGTTTCTTCCTTGAAGACTATGACAACAGGGGAGTGCTGAGCGAAGGAGCTGTGTGTTGCAAGGATGCACTAATCATTTTTAAATAGGCAGCCCACAAAAGGACAGTGGGAGGGTACACCTCCTTCAGAAATCCTCCTGGGAAAGGTCTGTCATTCAGAGGGAAATAGGAGAAGGTAAGAGTTCCTCGCGCCCTTATCTATTTCGATATTCCCCTGAGGACTGAGTAGCTAGCTCTCCTATAAAGCAAGGACAAGAAACCTTGGTAAACCCTGGTCCCAAAGAACAGCTGTGCCTCCCTCCCACTGAACACAGTGCATGTCCAGCTGTGCTAAGGGTGGAAAGGGCTTGGAAAAGGAGGATCAAAGCACCAGGACGAGGTGGCAGTGACGGAAACACCCAGGGCATAACTACACCAGCCACCTGTCACGGGGCTGGAGTGGGCGATCAGCTCCACTCTGGCCTAGGACCAGCCCTGAGACTTCTGGAAGACGACGGCTGATCCTGGGCTGTTCCCAAGCACGCTGAGGAACCGGGGAGCCGGGTGGGAGCGCAGCCTTCCCCTGAAGTGCCAAAGCTGCCGGCAGGGGCTGAGCCTGCCCCGGCAGCGCCCGTCGCCACCCACCAGGCTGACAGAGGCAGTCGGAGAACCGCAGAACGGTTTGGGTTGGAAGGGACCTTCAAAGATCATCAGGTCCAGCCTGCTGCCACCGGCAGGGACACCGGCCACCAGCCCAGGCTGCGCCCAGCCCCGTCCAGCCTGGCCTTGGGCACTGCCAGGGATGGGGCACCCACAGCTGCTCTGGGCAGCCTGTGCCCGCGCCTCACCGCCCCCATGGGAAGGAGTTTCCTCCGAGTAACTCCCCTAAATCCACCCTCTTTCAGTCTGAAACCACCACCCCCGTCGCTGCAGGTAAAAAGTCTCTCTCCATCTCTTTTACAAGCCCCCTCTAAGCACGGAGAGGCCGCAGCAGGGCCTCCCCGGAGCCCCCCGGCCCCTCTCCTCAGGAGGGGCGGCCCGCGGGAGGGACACGGAGCGGACGGGCCCGTCCTGTGCTGGGAGCCGGCGCGGGTGTGACGCGTGGGGCACACGGGGAGGACCGGCCCCCCACCCGCACTCGGCCGTGTCGAACTCCAGGAGGCTCGCACGGGGCTGCTCCTCTTCCTCAGGGCCGCCGGCCCCGGGCACCCCGCGCAGCCCCTCGGGGCGGAGGAGCCGGCGGAGGGCGGGCGCCATCACGAGCGGGCGCGGCCCGTTACTCGCCCCCCCCCCCCCCCCGGGGCCAGGGCTTTCCCCGCCGCGCCTCGACGCCGCCGTCCCCTCCCGGCCGGGCAGCGGGGCGGTACCGCGGCGGGCCCGGCCCCTCTCCCCGCCCTCGGCGGCGCCCGGCCTCTTTGTGCCGCCCGCCCGGGCGCCGCACTGCCCGCCTCCCGCCTCGCCTGGCCGCGGCGCTGCCCGCCGGGCTCCGGCCGCCGCTGCCCGCGGGGATCGGCGGGCCAGCCCGCCCTCGTCCTCACCCTCTGCTGCGGGGCTTCCCCGCCCCCGGCCCGCTCCGCCTCACACCCTGCCCCCGGCGCGGCTGCCGGCCGCCCCTTCCCCCCGTCAGCCCGCCCTGCCCGCTGCCCCGCCGCGCCGGTGGCCGTGGCCCCCCCCGCCGCTGGGGATGGTGCCGCTGACAGCGCCCGTCCGCGCCTGAGCCGGCAGGGCGAGCCCGCCGCTGTGGGAGGAGGAGGAGGAGGAGGGAGAGATGAACCGCTTCCAGCCCGGGGTCGCGCTGCTGCTCTCGCTGCTCTGGGAGGTGAGGTGGGCCGGGGCGGGGGTCACCCCCCCCGGGGCGGCCGGCGGGGGGAGCGGGCGGCTCGTACCCGGCGGGGAGCCGGGCTGGGCGAGCCCCGGCTGCGCTGCCGCGGGTGCCGGCCGGGTGCCGTTCGCGCCGGCCGGGCTCGCTCCGTTGGAGCATTCCCTTGCGGGAGCGGACGGACAGCCCGGCTGCGGCGCGCTGGAGCGGGGTGACGCGGGACCGGCGGGCAGCACGGGCTGCTGGAGCTGGCCGCCTCCCCAAGGGGCGCGGAACGTGGCGCCTTTCAGGCAGGGTTAAATGGAAAGGGTGTCTGGTAGGTGTCTTTCGGTTTTATTTTAAATAGCCTTTTCGTGGATAAAACGTGCGTGGCGAGCTCGAGGTGCCGAGGCGAGCGCCCGGGAGGCGCCGGGGCGGCCGCGGCCGGCGGGGTTCAACTTCGCGCCGCGGCGGCGCTCGGCTCCGGTGGCTGCGGACAAGCAAACAGCAATTAATAATAATAATAAATAATAATGAAAAAAAAAGGCAGCTTACGTTAATTGGAGGGTGGATTTGTGCCATGCAGTTATGTCGTGGGTCCGGGAAGCCAGCTCCTTTTTTAGCAGGCTTTAGGTGGTTTCTGGTGGAGAGGTGTCCCTTGGGCTGGGGTCCGGCCATGGGGCAACGCTGGCCATGGGGCAATGCTGGCCAGCAGGCTCCCATCCTTGCCCCGACACCTGTGGTGACAGGGTGCTAGTGTGACTTCGCAAACACCCGTGGACTTCTCCGAGGTGCCCCCTTACACCTGTGCAGCCCAGAGGCAGTCTGGCTGGAGGGGTGGAGAGCTGTGTTGCTTCTGTGTTGGAGCAGTCTGGACAGAAAAGGAATTAATTTTTTCCAAAAACCAACATACCACCAAACTCATACATGGAAACCAGAGCGCTGGCTGTGTAATTTTGTTTTTGGTAATGGATATAATTCATGAAAATGATGTTTACTACATGTTTATGCCACCTACATAGATGAACAATTTCTGGTATGTTGCCCACTATGTCATCCAGCATCATCCCATTAAAACACTCAGATCGAAATCACCATTTAATGTAAATAAATGTAACTCGTTTCAAGTTAATCGAGCTGTGTCTCGTTACCTCAGTTGTAAACCTGGCCCAGAGCCTTGCCTGCGATTGCTCCTTGATTCTGCAGAAGCTGTTCAGAAAGCACGAATGGCAAAATGTCGATTAAATGAAGCAGACACTAGCTGTTCCCAGAGGGAGTTTGTTCATCTGAGAGTGTGAAAGGTTCTGCCCCTCCAAGATGTATTTGATTAGATGTCTCTGCTCTCTTAAGGTGTGTTCTGTTGAGAAAGAACCTGTGTGCCTGACAGAAGTGATTTGCATAAATCCTCTTTGGATGTAGCCAATGTTGCTGTTATTTAAGCTTTTACACCAGTTTTAATTGTGGGATGTCTTTTTGGTTTGTTTTGACGCTTTCTTTTGATCTAGAACATTTGTTTTGCCATCTGGTTTTTTGCATTTTTTTGGGGGGGGAAGTGCTTAGGATACCTTTTAAATGAGATCCTATGCAAGTAAGAGGTATTGCAGATTGTTTCAAGTTGTATTCTACAGGAAAAAAAGGCCCAGAAACAGAATGCTGGGGGTTTAAATAACTGAATTGGAGACATCTGGTAGTTTAGAAGGTTTTTGGTATTTGAAACTTTTGCTGTCTTCTGCATTGACTTCCATATAGGTTATTATCTGAAATAGTTTTGTTACAATTATTTTAAATCTATTTGCAGCTTTGACCTGATCTTAGTTAATCCTTAACAGTGTGATAATGATGGTGGTGGTGGGAGCCATTTAGTCCTTCAGAGCAATTTGTGGTAGTTTACTGATGTTTAAAGTTCTCCTTGGTTAAATTACCCAAAATGCTTGTTGGAAGATGTTCATGTATTTTTTTGTCTGTGTGCATTCAAAACACTGTTTCTGGTTATATTGATGAAAGGAATAGTCTTTCACAAGAAAAAAAAAAACCCAACAACCCACAAACAAATAAAAACTTGCATCAAATTGATGGTAGGTGTGAATTTGGATGCGGGAGTGTTTCTTTGTGGCTGTCGAGCTGAAACCTGGTCAGTAACCGACTGTGCCGTGTTCCTGTGGGGAAGTGATGGTTTGCTGTGCTTGATGGAAAGGCAGAAGATGCAGAAGAGGGGCTGAGGGGCAGGGGAAGGCCCTTGTGTGTGCTCATGGGTGGTTTCACAAAGGCAACTGAAGGCATTGCTATCGAAGCAGGATTTACATGTAAGAGTTTGCTGGCTCTCAATGTTAGGGTGTCATCCTTTCTCTGTGTCTAGAAGAGCCTGAGACACATTACAGAAATGTCCAGAGCACTGTGGTGGTAAGAAAGGGGGATTAATTCTGTGTTTTCTTGCTGGATGAGGGGTTTCCACCATAACCACAAAGACTTCCCATGATGGAAGAAAAAGGTCTGATCCCAGGACCAAGCAGACTTTGCTCTGAGATGACCTTGATGTTAGGGGAGGAAAACCAAAGATGTCATGAGTTTTGCTTACAACTTAGTCACGGTTGAGCTGTTTAACACTGTAAGCTAAAATGAGGAACTTTGCAGGTGGATAACCTGCAAAGGTAGTCTTGGTTCTTTCAGGAAGAAATGAATGCTGTTGAATCTTCATCCATCTTTTCAGATTCATTTGGCTGCTTGGAGGTAGCAGTGTGGTGTTAACCTCAATTGCCTGAAACGGCCCTTTTCACTGGGAACTTGGGTATCTGGTAGATCTGTAATACTGGGGTATGTGATTTCAGCATTCATGAATAGCCAGTGGTCTCACTTGCTAGTGTGACTTGTGGCTCCACTGAGAGGACTGTGTTTTGTCTCAGTTTTGTATGAGTAGATGGCTCTCAGTTTTATGGGAGGCTTTGAGGAGGGCCTCAAAGTGGTGTCTGTTTGGGGTATATATCAAGATTTTCTGGTTTTATTTCATCAGACATTCCAAGGGCTTTGGCTGTCTGAGCTTAAATGTGACTTTAACGAATAGTGATGTTTTTGGGATGGGGAAAAAATAAAACGAAACAAGCAGCCCGCCTGCCCCCATGATGACGAAGCAAGCTTATTTTCAGCCTGAATAAGGGCACCAGAGTATCTCTGTGTAGCTTGCTTCTCAGGCCGAGTGCTTGCTTGCTTTCCTGCAAGCTGCAGAAGTGCAGGATGGAGGAGAGCTGGGTAGCTGAGGCTCAATTCAGGATTGGGGAGGCTCGACTCCGTTTTTTAAGCTCAGTAGAGGACCCTGCCTGTGCTGTGGTTGTAATAAAGAAGGTGTTGTATTGTAACTGCTGCTGAGTAACTTGCTGGGTAGCCTTAACTTCCAACACTGTCAAACAGTTTTAGGTGCCTAAGCTTCTGGTTGGCCCATGTGGTGTGTTCAGGGAAACCAAGGAGCTAATCGAACTGCCTGAATATTTAAGTCAAGCTTACTAGTGCTCTGTGTTAAGGTAAGCTGAGGCCTGTGGTAGTTGCTGTAGGTTGTACGAGATGTGGGTGAGAATCCCACCAGGAAGGTTTCCACATCGCTATAGAAGATTTAATCATCACTTTTGGAAATAATAGCATTGATATTTCTACACGCTCAGTTTCTCGTTTCTAAGAATTATAATGTGGATGCTGATAACTGAATGTTTGGGAAAAAGTGATCAGTGTAGTCCTCTTCTTGTTAATTTGTCAGATGAAAGATACTACAAAAGAGTCAAGTGCCTTTTTTAAAAAGAATGGACAGACATGTCATATGAACAACAAAATGTGTTATCTTGAAATAAAATTCAAACATACCTGACAGTCTGTCATACAAGATTTGTTTAAATAAAAGCAAAGTTGGCTAATGCTTCTCAGTTGGGTAACTTCTGTGTGGAGCTTTTTGGTGTTATTTTTATAAGTGGACTTCAACAGGACAGATTTTAGCAAATAAAAGAGACCTAAAATATCTGCCCTTCCTGAAGAGGTTTTTTTGTTTTGCTTTGGGTTTTTTTTTTTTAATTGTTGTATGGACAACCACATTAAGATGGGCAGTCTTAAAGAAAAAAAACACACACTTTGATTGCTGTAGGCACAGGCAAAGTTCAAGAAGTTGTGAGGATTATGGGGACCTGAACCCACACCCCAGTCCCAGTTTCTGGAATATTTTTCTGTGCGTTAGCTGTGAGGTCCTTCTTTGTATATGTATTATAGGAATGTACATACCCTTGAACATACGAATGTGTGTGTACAGCAGGGTCGTTGTCTCTGTGATGTCCCTCTCTGTGGAAGCCCACTGATACAGTCACATTGATGTTCTAACTCTTGTGGGTGTTGCGTCAATGCATGGTGAGAGGAATAATCCTGTCCAAAGTGATCGAGAAATGTCTATCCCAAAAATTCTGCAAGGGAGTTGTTAGTGTAGAAGTGTCCACTAACCCTCTCTTGCTTGTTAGTTGTAGTTATCTAGGGGCTTAGTAGATTACACAATTTTGGGTGTCTTTTTCTTTTTTTTCCCTTACCCTCTTCAAGCCAGTTGGAAAGCAGCTATTGCATTGCTGAGTGAAGGCAGGAAAGAGCTTACTTGTGATTTATAGTTTGGGGATCCAACTGGTGCTGGCAAGTCTTCCCTGCCTCTTGACAGCAGCGAGATGGGCTGTGATTTCCAGGCGAGAGGACTGAGCTTGCACACTTTTCTCACTGTGCTCCTGCTGAGGAGGAGACAGATTCGGTTCGCTGCAGGAAGGGGACTGTGGCAGTGCTGTTTGCATGCTCTAAGGGGAGGTGCAAATAGCTATGTGGTGTTTTTTTGGTGGGTTTGGGTGGTGGTGTTTTTTTTATCGGAAAAAGCATCTATAAAAACTGTTCATATTTTTTATAGCAGTCAAAAAATGTTTAGCACCTTCCGTTACACTTTCTCCGGAAAAGGGAAGTCCTCCAACTCTCTTTTGTCTCTGTACTTCCCACTCAACTAATGCAGGTGTCTGGAAGGATGTGTTAAACTTGACCAAAGCAAACCTTTAGTCTTAGCTGCTCTTTGAAAATGGATTTGGCTAAAATCAGTGAAGAAAGGCTTGATGGAAACTCTCCTTGGTTTAATGCAAATTTATTTTGGTTTACTCCACTAAGAAGAGGCTTAGGAAAACTGGAATAAGTGTGCCCACATACAGGTTTGCACTGCTTATCTATGTAGGCTGGATTTGCAGGCAGGAACAGATCAATGTTTGAGTTTATACTACAGAATTTAAAACAATAAATTCTTATTTTTTGCTGAGACAACATGGCTACTGATATACTTTAAATTTGTTGTGATATAAAGTAAAATCCATATAAATAAAATACCCTACAGAAAACTAACAATGAATTTTTGAAGATGCTGTATTGTTTTGTGTTTTGCTGAAGGCTTTATTGAAATCCTGTTAGGGTTTATTATGGAAATACAAACTTTTCTGACTAGCAAGAGGTGAAGCCTTTTTAAAACAATCTTTTTTTTTTTTTTTTTCTTTGCTTTGATAGTGCCTTTTGGGCAACGAATCTTAGGTCTGTCCGAAGGCTGGGGATGCAGCCTGGGATATTTGAGCACTGAACAGTGCTTCCGAGACAAGGGAAAGATAAGGTCTTAAAAAGTGGATATTATCACTTTCCTGACATCAGTAAGGTAACATAGGAGATGAAATACCATGCCTGGTATTTCTGGGGAGCATGGGACGGGAGTCTGGGTTTGGGGGAGTGGGGTCGGGGGGGGAGAAAGAGGAAAGCATTCTTTGAGAACAATGTATCTTGACAGGTTTCTTGCATATTAAATAGAAAGTTTTCACTGCTGAGTTAAAAATGTCTTTCTTCTCAAGTGTGTCTTCAGCTTTGTGCTAAATAGGTGTTAACTAAACCCGTGTTTTAAATAACTCTACTAAAAATCTCTTCCTCTTTCTCAATGACTCAGCTTTCAGTCTGGTAGATTTTTAGAAGGAAAGGAATTGGCAAGAAAGAGTTTCTAATCTGTGTCTCATCCAATGCAGAGGTGGATTGTTGCTGGCAAGGGTGGTCCCTAGCCCATTATTCTGCCAGCTCCTGCAGGTCTAGAATCATAGAATCATCTAGGTTGGAAAAGACCTTCAAGATCACGCAAGTCCAACCATCTAATGTCTGTGCAGCCACAGAAGGATTGGATCATCCCACTGACTGAGCCACCAAAAAGAGGATGGGGAAAAATGTGAGAGGGAATAGTTTTCCATTGGTTCAGCAGAGGTTTGTGCTGTGGCAGCATCATTAAATTTTCTGCAGGGGAGGATGGGGAATGCATGGCTTAGAGCAAGGCTGCCCATTTTGGTAGCACATTTCTTGCTTCAATACATGAAGTGTCACCTAATGGGAGTCATAGGATTGTGTAGGTTGGAAAAGACCCTTAAGATCATAGAGTCCAACCATAAACCTAGCACTGCCAAGTCCTGCATTAAAACAAGTCCCTAGACAATAGTGCACTTGTACTGGAGTAGAAGGCAATCATGCAGACCTTTTCCATGCTCTGTTAGAAGGGAAAACTAGTGGAGTCTGGGTTTTTTTGTTTTCCCCTGAAAGATGCTGTTAGATAAAACTAACTTTTCCAGATGGTGTCCTATCATTTCCCCACATTGCTTGCCAAGTGTCTGTCAGAACAGAAGTTCTCAACCTGGAGCAAATGACCTCACTGGCCTTTCCCATCTGTGGGGTGGGAGGGGGCTGTGGCTGGAGACCGTACCTCTGGAGAAGGTCCACCATCAGCTGGCAGCATGAGAAGGACCATTTTCCTTAAGTCCAGCCAATGGGTAACTGTGAACACAGCAGTCCTCTAGCACACCCTTCACTGAGTCTTTCTCATTTGGAGGTCTGAAAGGAAAAAAAAGTATCTTTGCCTTTCCTTGGAAGTGACTGTGAAGTGATCAGGACCTTAAGTTCAAAGTTCAAAGACAGTGGAAAGTGGGTGTTTTTGGGGAATACTGAAGCAGGGCGGTGGGAGCATGCCCTGACTCCAGCCCTGGCTGCAATCGATCCTTCTGTAAGCAGCTTGTCCTTTCCAGCTGGAGTAGGAATGATGGTGTGTGTTAGTTGGCTTGGTCTCCCACCTCTGACATTGATGGACATCATGCAGCTAAACAGCTGGCAATAATTTTGAGGGTGGAGCCTTCCTTCTCAGGTCTTGTGCTGGTAGAATTAGAGGTGAGGGTCATGGACCCCCAAGTATACAGCCCATACCTGTACTTGCCTTGATTTAGTGTATAGGAAAGACAGATTTGTACATTTAAAGTATTTTTATGCCTTTCTAATTAAATGCATTCTGGTTGGTTTGGATCCTCCCTCTAGAGGAAGAAGAACCGGAGAAATCTTAAACTAAATTAATGTGAGAGGAACGTGAGTGTATGGGAGGGTGGCAAGAGTCTCATCGATGGCAGACCAGAGACCGTGGGCAGCAGGTATTTCAAGAGCCTTCCACTTGATGTGGGGTGAGTGTTTTATTACACGTGTTCATATTCTTCTTGGGCCTCAGCAGCACTGCCAGCCAAGGGAGGGTGATGGTTTTGTAGACCCACCTGCTTAGCTTGGTCTTGCCAGCCCTGTAGTCGCAGTGATAGGCTTGTGCTACCATGGGGTGAAGAGCTGGTACTGTGCCCATGATCTGGAAGGTTTAGTCATCAAGACATTAGGAGCTCCATCAGGCAATGTGTACTAGCAAAAAAAAAAAAAAAAAAAAAAAATCAATGCCTGTAGTAATGAAGACAGGCTTGTTTTAAGTTGCTGCATACTTGGGGTTTTTTGCAGTCACAGTTGTGTCTTTCTGCATGTCTGATGGGTGTAGGTAGGCCAACAAAATTTGTCTTGTCTGTCTTGGTCTCAGTCAGTGTTTCTCCTTTTCTGGACAGGAGATGCTCCTTGACTCACCAGAGAAGTTTAGTTGTTTGTACTGTGCCGGTTTTAGTACAGTCCCTTTAGTGTCAACACAGCAGACTGATATCAAAATGCTGTGCTGCGTTGACTCTTTATTAAGGCATGATGGTATAACAGCCTAAGGGTCTCTACCTGGGGGATTGCCCAGGTGGAATTCAGTGTTTCATTTCTCTGTTAACACAACAAACTCCTTTTTGCTTCCCCCACGGTATCTCCGTAAATGTGGAAGGTTGGTGCAGGCACTGCTCGCTGTGGTGGGTGACTGTAAGACTGTAAGCATGCTTTGGCTCTGGATGCAAGAACTGGACAAGGATGAGTAAAGCAAGTGTTTTCTTTCATTTCTGCTCCTCGGGGGAGGGGGGGGGGCGGGAAATGTATTGCTCATCGCTACAGATAATTATCTCAATACTGGTGTAAGTGAGATCCAGGAATTCACTGCTGACTCTCTCACAGTGTGAGCTCCCAGCTCAGGGCCCCATTCCCCTCCACACTTGGAGCCATGAATTCAACCTGGTACAGGAAGGGTTATGGCTGTAAAAGTCCACCTTCATTTGTTCAAATGCCATTAAATCTGGTAGGGTTTCAGTCCAAAACAGAGGAGGAAACTTTCTTCTCTGAATATGCTGCTTTCAAATGGTCAGCTGGTTGCCTAGCATGAAATAGAAAAAAGCAGGGGAGTAGGGGTGCGTGAGAAGTTTTAAATCTACCCTTACATGGTTTGCTTTTCTTTTTAAGGCTGATACGAGCTGCTCCTATTTTGAGTGCTGTCTTGTCTATCCCAAACAAATGTCCCTAATGAGAATCGTGATTTTTCAGTGCTTTGAGCAGCAGCAGTGCTGTCACAGCGGGTACTAATGTGGGCAGCAGTGGTTTGTGTGAGGGGACCCCAGTTCTGCTCTCATCCGCTTGTCGACTACAGCAACCTGCATTCCCGGCTTTCATACAGACTTCATAATAGCGTATGGGATTGGGTTAAACCTCTTCAGAACTAGGTCATCCTGTAGTTTGTGATAGTGTAAGGATAACATTAAGCTGCTGCATTTTTTTTTTTCTGTAGCTGAAATGATAGCGGTCTCTGTTCCCAAACTTGTGCGTGTGTGTCCTTGCATAAAGTGTATTGTGCCACGCTAAGGCTGAGAGCTTGCCTGTATATTGCTTGGAATGATCTAGGGAAACTAGGGAGCAGGGGAGGCAGTAGGTGCCAAATAATGGCTAAATATTACTAGTTGCCTAACCTCGAGATAAAGCTAAGGCAGATGCCTTTGGATTTGAGTGTCAGTCAAACGAGGTGAATTGAGAACAAAGTTTGTTCTGTCTTCTGTTCCTTTGGTATTTACACAACTAAGTGTTTGAGTTTTGGTAGCGTTAATACCTTGCTGTTGAGGGGCTTCACAGTTTAGGGCTTTCCCATAACGCGCACAGCTAACTGAGCTTAACGCCGATCTCGCAGCATGATAATGGAAAAGCATCTCAGGATCCACAGGCTTGTATTTTCTCAAATCCAGGGTTTAAATTGTACTTCTCACTTCACTGCAGGTAACGCTTTTGATGCTGACTTCTTAAAGCCCTGGGAGAACGCTAGTAAATTGGGTCTCACTATATGTGACAATCATCTGCCTAGATGTCTGCAGTGTTCCTAGAAGGCATCGAGTGGGATCCTGAAGATGCTGTAGGAGACACATTGGGGTATGCCCAAAACCTTCTGGTGGATCAAACTTGAGCGACTGTGCTGACCCACACTGCCAGCTCCCCGTGTGTGTGCCCATCACAAGGTGCCCTGCGGGAACCTGTTTCAGTTGGAGCTTCACCTGGCTTTCCCCATGTACAGAAACCACAGGCATGGCCCTGGCACAGAGCCAGGGGCATTTGGATTAAGCTTGTTTTAATTCTGTAGTAATCTTGACGTCCTATTTTTATTAAAGCTCTAATCCTGGGCTCTATCCAAAGCTCATTAAAAGTCAATGGAAACATCCCACTTGCTTCCAGTGAATGCTGGGTCGGGCTGCCCAGAGGGCACTGGGCACCTTTGACATCTTGACCAGCTGGAGGTGCAGGTGGTCTCCGTTCTGTGCATCTTCTGGAGCAGCGCAGGCAGGGATGCTCATATCTTCCCTGGGCTGAGGGCCCGTGTTTATACATTGCTGCTTCTGAAAGTCTTGTTTGCCTTGAGTTGGCTTTTAATGTCGCTCATCCTACACCTGCAGTAACCAGTGTGTCCCGCCCATGGTGCTGCTGGTGCAGCTTTCCTTGGGGAAGGAGCTGCTTCAGCTGGCCGCGGTCGCCCTCCGTGTTGCATAAGGAGAAGAGCATCGTAGTGATTATATAAAAGAGATTATGTAACTGGGTAATTTGGTAATTGCCTCTCCGGTGAATGCTAAGAATAGCTTGCGAATACGCGTTTATTTCTGTGATAGCCATCCACAGTGATTAAACATTGGAAACCGTGGGTGCTGGGCTGTGGCGTGGGGTGAGATACCTGACACTTGGGTGTGTGTTTGCACTGAGGCTCCCCAGCTCCATCACCCCTGCGCTGCTCTGGCAAGACGTGTCAGCTTCTGTTCCCCCTGCCCCACAGAGTGGTGTGACCTGCTGCACAGGCACAGTGAAGGTATAAAACTGCTCTGACTGCAGTTGTCTTGGCTCTTGAGGAACCTGTGCTAGCTGTTGGTGGCATCCTGATGATGGTGTGCAACGCACAGGCAGAGCAGATGATGGATGAGGGAACACATGTTGCTGCTTCATGAATTGCAGCTGTTTTTGCTTTCTCTTGCTTCACAGTATACAATTTTTTTCATGACGAAGTGGCCAGTACCTCCCATGAGGTGTTTGAGGGTGCTGGAAAATTTCCAGGACTGGACAATTTCCAGGATCCTGGTGAGGAGCAAGGAGCCTCCTGGGCTGCTTGAGACAACTGAGAAGACCCCATGCTTCAGCCTGGCTTTTACTGCTTGCATCTCTGTGGGTTTATCCCTTGCTTGCAGAAGGGAAGGTGACTCACAAAAAATTCAGATACAGCCAAAGCCAGCAAGAGCTCCTGTAGTACTAATTGAAGTCTTCAGGGAGAAACTGGGCAGGAGATGTTTGCCATTCTTTGCAGTCTCTTAGCTCCTAGAATGTTGTGCAGGGGTGACCTAAGGATAGCTCCAGAGAAGGTGGGAAGGGGGTGGGAGGCTGCAGGGGGGGGAGGAAGGGAGCAAAAAGAGCTCTCTGAGCGCCAGTGATTCATCTGGGAACATTAATCCTGGCTCTGAAAGTGTTCCTGCAGTTCTCAGCTCAAGTGCTGAAGTCTGGGCGGCTGTTGGGCTGCTTTTTTGTTTGTGGTTTGTTTGGGTTTTTTTTTCCCCTGGCTTCCTTTATTCTTGCTTTTATAGGTTTTTAATTTCCCTTTCTATACACTGTCCTGAAGGTATAGTTGCCACCTTTTGTTGTCGCTCCAGCCACGTCATCTTCTCTACTTTGAATTGCTTTATTGGCTCGTCATCTCTTGCTGCCTTGCAGCTCAAGCTGTTTAACCTTATCTTCAAGCTGTCACATAATCCCCTCTCCACCTACAGCTCTAACCCGTTTTCCTTCTCCTGGCCTTGCTCTGGACTGTTCCACCCTTTTTTGGCTTAGGGATGGCTTTCTTCTCTCTTTTGTGTGTTACTGATTTCATGATTTGTAATAGTTTCCACCTCTTTGGCTGCCGAGTCCCCGTTCTCTTTTTAAAATGCTTTAACTTTTCCTGTACTTTCATCTTCTCTTTCTTTTGTAGGCTTCCTTCAGCCCCACCTATGAATCAGCCCTGGCACATCCACCTCCCACGTGGACTTTGCTTCTTCCATCATTTCTTTACTTTCTCCTATTTGCAGAGGGAAGGGCCATATCATCTGCACTTACAAGTGCCCTGTAAATCCATTTCTTGTGTGTTGCAATTAGGTATTGAATATAGATTTTTAAAAAATTGTAGTTAAAAATCCCTTCTACTTGAAAGGATACAGATTTCCATTGTGTCCCTTTTCCCTGAATGTCCGTTTCCTTGCATGCTTATTCTCATTTTTGTGTGTTAGTCTAGAGATTTGAGGGTTTGGCTTGCTGCTTCTCCATAGAATTCCCTTTGCAGCATGGGTGACCCCTCGTTACAGCAGGCTGCCCTGCGTACAGACCCTTTCTCCTTTGTATTTATGCCTCCTGGTTTTAGTAGGGTATCAACCCTGGGATATGCTGCTGTTGCTGTCAGGGCAAAGGAACATTAGGGGAATGTTCTCAATAAACATATGGTTGTTGCATAATGTAGATGGAAAGTAGGCAGAGGGCATGGTGCATGCAGCTAGTGAGCTTTCTGAGAACTGCAGAGAACATGGGCAGGCACAGGCCAGGGGTAATATGAAATTATTATGATACCCATTTAAATTCTCAGGTGCTTAATGAACTTAATTTTTCAGTCTCAAACTGCATATCTGGAGAAGGATGTGAGTTAAGTTGAGAGTTTTTGTGCAAGAGCATGTAAGGATGTGGGAGCTTCTGTAACATGAAAACTGTTTAATTTGCATCTGTGCAAATACATTAAGAATAATCCTAACGGGACTGGTAGGCAAGTGTGAAGTAGTGAAAAGAGGAGAAGGACCATAATCATGTACTATGTTATCTTGTTAAAACCAGTGAAACTGAAATGTCTCATTTACAATCAGCATTAATGAGAGGTATGTCTGTAAACTCCTGCCTAGGACCAAAGGAAAATTCTTGGTTTCAGATGGATAAGAAGGCTCAAAATACATAAATATAGTGTAAGCAGGTGGTATGAGGGCAATTTTAAGATCTGGAGCAGAAACACTGTACAAGATTTTGCTTTGCTTTTATCTACCTTCCCAGTGTCACCTACAGCATGTATAATCTTATTAATTTTAGTAGGAGTGTATATTCTTCTATTTTCTGGGACCTCCAGATGCAGACTTTGACTCCAGCTGCAGGTTGCTAGTTTGTGGAAGAAGCCCTGGGGTTCGGCTGGAATGTACCAGTGGTACTGGGTTTGGTGGCAGCACTCTGGCTGGTGGGGAGGAGAACTGGTTCCATGCGTTGATGTTTGGTGATCTTCTCCCTTCCAAGAAAATAGACTGTAAAGATATTAAACTTCTTACAGAGGTTTAAGTTCAGTTAAATAGATTTCCGAAAGCAAGTCTGATGGAGCTAAAAAGAAAAAGAGCAGTGTCTGCAAATATTCCACTGTCTGGAAGTGCCTGATGGAGCCAAATAATTAATTTCTAAGAAGTTTTCTTCTGAAATGTTCCTGCAGCAAGCTTTTGAAAAAAGATCTAGAGAGGCTTGAAAACAGGAACTCTTTGTAGAACGTCTTTCCTTCAAGTGAGAGCATTTAAACATGATGTGAAGCAAGGCTATGAACAATTAGTGCTGGGTTTCATGACACTGCCTAGAGGAAGCTTGGCAGCCTTTTTCACAGCAGTAGAGATGGCACTTGTAATTTCATTGTCAGCATTTCCAAGTGTTACTCTAGCACTGCTAATGACTCCCTGGACATCTGGAAGGTGACTGCCTCGCTTGTAAGGATTGTAAACATGTGGCTCTTGAGGGAGGGCTGAGACCTGGCTGTGAAGCAGTCTGCATGAACAAATGACTCTTCCGAGGTGTTTGATCTCCCTGTCTATGCAGGCTTGCCATGTTTGCCTGGACTCGACCCTCCCTCAGCCTGGTAGGTGTGTTTGCAGCTGGTCCATGGCAGGGATACATCATCTTTGTGCCTGGGAGCTGTATGTGTGTCAGCGGCGCGCAGAAGTGAAGCACTGAAGGCAGCAAAACTAAATCATGTATGTGACTTTAATACCTGCCTCTTCAACTGAAGGAAAAAAAAATAAAAATCACCGTTCCTTTCTCTATCAGTGCTGTACATTGTTCTGGAGGGACAACTCTTTCTTAACCATGTCCTAGACTTTGATATGTGCTGCATCCATTGAAGCGTCTTCTCCAAATATCCATCTTCCAAATAGGTTTAATCTAATTTGTATTTTTACAGTATTTCTTCATGCTTTATTCAAACACAAGTAATCAAATAAAGAACAAATCAGGCTGTTATGCTTCAGAAGTCTCTGACAGTTAGTACTTATATTTTTATGGGAAACCAGAATTTTGCAATTATTTGTAATGACAAAAAGTGTCCTTGTCTGGCAGCTCTCACAGAAGGGTTTAATAGTACTTAAGAAACATCAGATATGCCATGGCATGTTCCAGTCACATCCAGGCCAGATGTATAGCCATTGTACGGATGGGTAAATGGGCAGAAAGCAGTGAAAGTGTCGGGCACATTCTTCATGGCAGAATGAGAAGCTTAGTGTTTCTGACTCTTATTCTCACTCCAGTGCAGGATAAGGAAACTGCTTTGACTTCACGGTAAACACTTGCTTTGCAGCAAGCCCTTCCCTTTCACAAACTTCAAACACGGGCATTTTCGGATGTCCCATGCTAGACATCTCATAGATGGGATGAATCCATACAGGCACATAAGTGGTCTGGAGAAAAAATGCTTGGATTGGGACTCCTTTCCTTGTGGAATTGTCACCCTAATGCTTGTTCAGTGCGTACTGTTAGTAGTGAAGCTGAGATCAGTAGGTACATCCAGTTTCTTTACCTTTACAGGCATTTTATCCTAATCTTGATTCACACACTTGGATGCTTACCACTGAACTATGCTTGTACTCTGTTTCAGTACTTAATGATTTTCTGTTGATCTAAATCTCAGACTGTTAGTGATGGCAATAATTATTTGGGCGGAATATGAAATAACACAAGGCTTCACCTGCTTCCCACCTCTTTGGGTAGTTGACTAAATCTGTTTAACTTGCTGTCCTTTTAGTGCTGCATTTACATGCACTGAAATGCTGCAGGAGCTAATACTTGTGTTTGACTGTTTGTGGATTTTTTTTCCTTCATAATTAATCATTTATTGAAATATGCAGTCCTAGGACAATCTAAAGTTTTGCAAAATTGGATCAATCGCACTGAGTAGTTTTGGTCAAAACTGAAGTAACAGCACATTGAAACAGTTTCAGTACTTTCAAAAGCTGGTTTTCTTTAAGTACTTCTGAAAGCTAAGGAATTGAAAGTATAGGTTTACAATATGTGGTCAGAGGAGCGTGGAACTTTTTTTCTGAAAAGCTTGGCATTCACCCATGGTGTGGGAGGCCAGTTCTTTTCTCCTTTATGTCCTCAGGATTATTTGAGTGTGTATCACTCTTCTCCTGGGAGTGTTCCTAGTCTGCAGGAGATAGGGTGTCCTGGAATTGATTTATGTCAATTGTTGACATTATACCTCTTTTCCACTGTGTAAAATACAAAGGAAATATGTGCTGAACTCTGGAAAGCTACACTATAGCACAGTGGTTTAGATGCTCTTTGAAGAGGGAGACCTGTGCAGTGCTTCTTCCAATTGTGCCCCTTTGGAGACAGAAGAACATAAAAATGAAAGACAAAAAAGGATGAGACATTAGGTCTTTCGGTTGCTATTAAATAGCATGGCCTTGACTTGGGAAGCCCTTATGTAAGGGATTTGGGGAATCTGCTTGGGTCTGTTGGAGAAAGAGGTAATTCTGTCCTTGCTGGTTTTTATGCAATGTTCAAAAAAAATTTGCTGCTGTCTCCTGATAGAGGTAGGATGCTAGTGTAGATGGGCATTTGCTCCTATATTTATGCATTTTGCACAAGTAGCAGCAACACTACCACAAAAATTTGAGATGTTGTCTCCTCTGACTGCCTGCAGCTTGATGTTTGTTCACTTCCAGGAAAGTGAGAGAGGTTTGAGTCCTTCTAGATGGGAGACTTGAACGCAGATTTGCCATATCCTGGCAGAGCACATTAACTGGTTTGGGTGGCTCTTGACTGCTGGGTGACAATAGCTACTGCCTCCTTTCCCTTACCTCTCTGTTCTGCAGATGTGTCCTTTGGGACACTTCATAGATGCCAAGAAAACAAAGGTTTGGGGCTTGGTGTTTTATTTTTTGTTTTGGGACTGCAGGAAACAATTAGGTTTTAGAATCCCCAAAATACAGTTATGTGCCCGAGTCCCTAATATGAGTCTGTTTTCTCAGAAGATTTCTGTTAAGTTTCAGATCAAGCTAGCACCATCTGGAGTTCACCTGCTGCTACATATTTAATTCATATACTGATAAGAAATATTTGTATTTAATAAATAGCTCATAAAAATCTGTCTCCCCTCCTCCTTTTATGGTGAGAGCATCTCATAGCAGCATTATAAATGTTGCGTATCTAGGCAAGGAGTGTAGCAATACTGGAGAGATTTATTTCAAATAATCACTGTTCCTCTGCAATAACTGGGGAGATGGGAAGGGTGGTATGGTGAAGGCTGTGGAGAAGGCAATGCCTAGTATGCCTTTCACAACCTTAAAGACTGTCATAAACAGATCTGTATAATGTTTGGGCTTAGGGCATTGGTAGTGTCTTCTAAGCACCAGATTTCTGTGGGGCTGTGGAGTGCTGACATTGCTGTGCTACTTCATGGTACCTTCCTCAGCTCCTGCCTTTCTGATGGGGACTGAGGTTGGGAATTCATGCTGACTCTGGTTTTGGGGCTGTCCTTCCCTTTAGTGAAAACCTTAAGGCAATCTTACATACTTAAAAAAAATAAAAAATTATGTTTACTTCTGTAAAGTAAACTTATGTTTACTTACTGCATGTTTAATACATAAAGTGGTGAGTTTATACGTTCCTGCATAGGTCTCTTCTATGTCTGCTGCTCTAATTGGTTTTGTTTGTTTTTTCTAATATTGTGAAATAATCCAATGATTTACTCTTTTTCTGGACTAGTCCAGTTTTCCAATCTTACATTTCTGTGGCTGGTGGCAGGGCTGGTAAATCAGGATTGATTTAGTGCTGGCAGCTCTATTGTCAAGAGAGACCGTTCAAGGGCTCTACACAGGGAAATTAAGAGGTAAACAGTTTTCTAATAAGGTTGTGCACATCGGCAACAGCAGTCCTAAAGTTCCTTGGACTGATGTGTAGAATTGGCACTCCAGGTTTCTTGTTGCTTGTTGTGGATTTAGGCTCAGAGGAGACTCTGCATCTTCAGCCTGTGATCACAATTTTATGCGCATAAGTAGTGCTGGATTCGACGACGTCCCCGAGGACTTCTCGGTTCTACTCTCAGGCAGATGCAGCGCAGGCAGCGTTGGGGCAAGCTGCCGACATGTATATCTTGCAAATACGGCTCAAACCTGACCTGGAGGGAATACATCTGTGGGTAGAGACGCAGCCTGAGCTTCCCGTGTCCCCAGTGCTCTGTCCCTCAGCTGAGGCAACACTCATAATGAATCATGGGGATGACTTTTTTTGTTGGGTGCAGAAGGGCCCATTACGGTGATAATGATGGTTAAAAGCCCCATGTTATTTCTTTAGAGTTCAGCTTATGTTAGAAATAATCAGCTACCTCATTCATTTCTTCATATATTTGAAGATGCTTTTTCCAACAAATGTTTTTGTGTAACCTACCATACTTTATAGGGAGCAATATAAAAGTATGGCCCTGTGGCTAAGGGCAGTGTCGCTTAGGAAGGTGGGGTTCTGCTTTCGGCTCTGCTGCCAGACCTGGGTATGTTTTTTTGTAATCTTTGTCCCATATTCTTCTTTTAGTGCTTAAGAAATGATTGAGTTCTATTCTTAAGTGGTCTTGGAAGATATGGATTAAAAACTGTAGGAAAGAAAGAGATAAGTTTAACTGTACTGGTTTCATTAAAAGCTGGTTTAAATAAAATTAAGCAGATTCTGCCATTAACAGAGGTGGGGAAGAGGAATTACTGAGTACTAAGGAGGACCAAGGACCACAGAATTATCACCTGCTGTGGTGTTAGCTCTTGCCTCAAGCAGCGCTCACTGATTGTGGGCTGGGGGTCCTGTCTCGGTAGGTTCCCTCTCTTCCATAATTTATATATATTTTTGCTGATGAACTTAAAGGTCTTTAATGAAACTTAAAAAAAAAAAATAAAAACAACAAGCAAAGTGGTTATCAGTTTCTTTCCCTCTGTTGAGAGGATTAACTTCTGGGGTTCTCTTTTCTTTTTTTTTTTTTTTTTTTCTTTTTCCATTCCCTCCCCTCCCCACCCCCCCCCCCACCCCCCCACCCCCCCCCCGCCTTTGTTTCATGGCTGTGGTCACATCAACTTTCCTCTTGGCCTGAAAAGCCCTAGGCAGTGCCTGACTTGTGGTACAGTGAGGGTTGTTCCTTAAGGAGCCCCAGGCAGTGCCACCAAGTAGTTTTAAACTCTCCTTCAACATCCATCAGAGCAGGGCTATCCTGTTTCTGTTGTGTCTTTATTCTGGAACTTGGATACATTGTTTTGCAAGAAAAGAGAAAACTCTTCCTATTTAAATCCATGCAGCTTTGATTTGAGATTAATTTTCAAATGAATTCTAACTCCGAGCAAAGTCCAGTCATAATATTGCCTCAAAATTATGGTTTCCCTATGGTTTTCCAGATGCTTGCCCACGTTTGTCAGAAAATCTTTTAAATGAGAAAGGTGTTCCACCAGAGTTTTTTGATTTGTCTTGAAACCTGAAATACTTTTTGTGGCTTTATCATAATGCTTTCATGAAGAGCACCTTCAATAAGCTACCATGTAGACCCATCCATACGTTATGCTGCTGTTTGGGAAGTGTTGGTCAAAATCTGATGTCTTTCTAAATCCTCCTCTAGCCAGTTCTCAGGCCATGGAGTTCAGTGGGACTTGCTTGGGTGAGAGGAGACGCTCCTCCTACTCGGAGAGCTGTTGTGTGAAAAAATGTGTCTTGCAGGAGGAAGATCATCTTTGTGGTTGACCATGGATTTTTAAATCTGCATAATCATGGGTTTTATATAGCTACAGTCAAAGAATACAGGTAGAATCTGTATATTTAATGGAATATTGAATACTGCAAAACTTTCATGTATGAACTTGCAGAAGGTTTTTTGATTGGTTGGTTTGTTTCTCAAACTCTCTGTAGGGTCAGAGATCATGTGTCTGAAAAATTCTATACGTGTTGTGTGGGTTTTAGGTAATTAATACTTTATGCTTGCCCCTGAGATATGTGGTAGTGGTTAAAATTCAATTAAGTGGTGATTATACAATGATTATACTGAATGATGAATATTTCATTTATTTCATTTGAAATAAGAAATAAAATATATTTCTGCCATGCTGGTTTTATTTCAAAAGACTTTATCAAGACTAGCACGTTTAAAATCTGTTCAGTGTCCTAAATTTATTCTGCTGGAAGAAAGCAAATACTTCTTTGAGGACTTCTTTTTAAAGGGATTTTGTTGCCTTGCTTTGTAAGGATGCTTCTGGCACCTTTTTATAAAGGCTTTGTGCCTTGTCACCTTCAGATACAGGCCAAAGTCATATTCTGTTCGCACCATTTATTAACTGACCTCTTGCTAATTGCAGCTTGATAAATATGCACGACTACAAGACTGAAAGAAATAAGATGGGTGAGACAAGTGGCCACCTGTACCTGTCTTGGATGGTGGCAGGTGCTGTGCCAGAAAGGCCGTGGGCCTGCCCGCTGTCTGAGGTCCGCTCCCTTCATACTTCTCCAATGTATGGACCACTCTGCATCAGAGGTATTAGGGTGTAGCTCCCTTCTTATTTTCTTTGTTACTGTTTCAGATCTGTCTTCCATGGGTTTGTCTAGCCCCCTTTGAAGCTGTCTGCTTCTGCAGTCTCTTGCAGCAACAGATTTCAGATTTTGTCTATCTGCTGTGGAAAGAAGTATTTCTTAATTTAATTTCCTGCTAGGACAAGGGACATTCATTGAAACTAATGTTACGGGGTTTGGCAAATGAAACAGTTCTGTATTTAGCTTCATTCAGCCCTGCATTCAACCTTGTTCTTGCCCATCACCTAGTCACCTGTTTTCCATGTTGAAGGCTTCCAAAACTTTTAGACCCTTCTAGAAAGGTAACTGCTCCATCTCATTATTTGTTGTGGTTTCCCTTTCTCTGTACTTCTGACTCCTAGCTACGGGTGCTTCTTGGGAAGCAGAAATAAGGATGGAGGTGTGCTTTACATTCCTAAGGGAGAAATTGGCCACTGGTATCTGCCAAAAGTTTGGGATTGCCATCCTATATGGAAAAAGAGCTCAAAATCATCTTTAAAATAAATCTATTTTTTTAATTTCTAAGCTTTTAAGGAACTGTAATGAAATTATTCATTGGTTTGAGTTGGATTCCAGTAGTGTTACTGACTTTTAGTTGTAACTTACTCTGCATGGGGTTATTAGTAAGGGACTTCTCAACACAGAGAGCTAAAGACCGTGAAACTTAATTTGAACAGTACATATGGACAAAGCCTGCCTTGTGAAGCTTCACTGCTTTTGATGGGGCTGGCTGAGGGGTACATTAGTATGTGTTCCTACACCGAGAAAGAGAGAAACTGTGCCTGTAGGAAGAGACAGACAGATTTTAGCCTGAAGGACTGTGGATCAGTACAGCTGTCAAAGCCGGTGGGCATACATGTACTGCTTCTGCAGCAAGCGCTCAGCTGCCTTCTGCCGTGCGAACATCCGAAGGAGGGCTGCTCATCATCATGCCCGACTTGTAAGAGCTGTACTGCATAAATGGAAGTTTTATTGTGTGATTTCTAGCTCACACTATTGTTTAGAAGGAAGTTTGGTTTTATGTGGCTGTAGTGCTGCAGTGTCTGCCAGTGGTGTACCAAGTGACACTGCTAACATCTGTCCAGTGGTAGTTGTGTGTCTCAAGGTAAAAGGTTTTGTGGTGGAGCTTTTGGTTTGGTTGGGTGTGGGTTTTTTTAATGTATATATCTCTCTGCACTTTTTTATTGTTGTTTCTAAAGGCAAAATCAGGGAGATGTGTTGTGCATTTGGAAAGAAAAGCAGTGGTGTTAGTAAAGGTTTCTGTCTGTCTTTCAGAGTAAGACTTGAGAGATCACAGAGTTTAGACTTGGACCGCTATCAGGGGAAGCTTGTCTTACTCTGCTTTCTCAAAGATAAGCTAAGGTGACCTGCTGGAGAGCCTTGTACCCAGTTGGGTGAAGACACGGACCCAGGGTCAGCTGGGCCAGATCAACCAGCTGGGTGATCTTCCAGTGACCTGGGTGATTTTTCAGGTGAGAAGCTTATTAGGCCATGGGAAGCTTCTTAAGCTCAGTTTTGTATTGTATGAAACTTTGTGGTAGAGAGTGGAGGTTTTGTGTGTGGATGTGGTGTTCTTTTTTCTTTCTTTTTTTTTTGTAGCCTGTATTGTTGAGGGAATGCACTTTTGGGACTCGGTGCCTGTTGGATTTTCTGAGACACTGATGTCTTTATGGTGTATCACAAACATCTGTTGGTGCTGTGGTTGAACTAAGGGAAGGCAAAGGCACCCATGCCAAGACATGATCCGCAGGATGAAGTGGGACCTCCAGGCTGTTTGGATCTTTTAACTGTGGTCTGCCCTTGAAGCTGCAGGCAAATTTGACCACTTGAGGATGTGTGTGGAAAGTTAGAGATGAATGGAAAATTCTCAAAACACATTCTGCTGCCCATTTTGCTTTCCTTATCTAACCCTGTCACCGCAGCAGTACTGCTGTGATCACAGCACTGAGATGCAGGTAGACTGAAAATCATCTGCAGATTGTTAGCATTCAGGTCCATGTCAGTATTGTTATAAATAAAGAAATTTGATCCTTTTGAACCTTAATTTGGTTATATGGACACAAACCACTGGAGGAAGAACTGGATTATATGCTTTGATCTGTATTGTATCAGTCAGATGATGTAGTTGGGCTGTTAAAAACTAATGCTTTGTGAGTCTATCTTACATTAAATATTGTAAATCAAAGCTCAACTGCTAGGGATCTTACATGGTGGATTGTTGGGTTTTTGTGGTTGGTTTCAGATGAGCTCCAAGTGTGGGCCTATAGTAACTGTAAGTTTGTTCATAGATACAGTGGGGATTTTTTTGTAAGTAATATGTCCATGATTTTAATGTTCCTTGTGGAAGAAACAAGTTGGGTGCTGCTTCCTCAGAGACATGTTGTTTCTCTTGTTTGCCCATTCTTTTAAATTTGGATATGTGTAGTCTGTTTCATATAGGTCTGTGTAGACTTTAGTTTACCTGTATTTTGCTGATGTGTGGCTAGGCGTGGTTTTTTTAAGGACTGTTTTAAGCATCTCTGATACTTGAAGTCAAAGACTTACGGTTTCTATGTCATGTAAATGAAGCGTGGTTTATTACCACACTTCAGACCTGAGCTAGTTGAATGGATGACATGTAAAATTCAAGCATAGAAATCTTGGTTTGAGCTCAGCTCTAAATTTTTCTGAGACTTTGGGCCATGCATACACTTACTCTTTTCCCTTTGTGATGAATTGGAAATAGTACTATGTCAGCAATCCTTTACTTGGTACCTGGGTGTCTTCAAAATTGTTCTACAAATTCAAGAATGTCACTTGATAAAGCTTACCAAAAAAAAGAGAGAGAAGAAAGTATTAACTCACAGCCTAATGCCAAAATAATGTTCTATCTGTTTAGATGGGGCCAGAAAATCAGGTAGTAATCTTGTCAATGCAGATGGGATTTAAAAAAAAAAAGTTTTAAAAATTACCATTTCTGTAAGAATGCTGGTAGTGGTGACACACTGAGAACTAGATCCCCAATAAAAATACTTGTAGGTTTGTGAGGCTAATGCTGTCACCGTGGGTAGCTGGTGTTTGTTGATGCTACACACCACACTCCAAGGAAAACTTGCAGAAACACAGGGACACTAACAGTAGTGTAGTGTTGACTTTGGATGTAGTATCAGAAAAGAAACTGGTGTGAGATTCCTTGATGCTCCTGATGTTTCCTTGAGGTTCCTGCTGCTGCAAGATGCTCTTGCTTTGCTGCTGTTTGGATGAAAACATAACTAGGGTAGTCAGAATAAGGCTTTTTGCATCCCTGTCCCATTGTCCTTGTCCTAGTGCTTTCATCCTAAATCCACCCTAATCTTCAAATAAATCTGTGAAGTTCTTAATAAGCCTCCATCATGCTGCCTTTTCCCCTAACCATTGGGAAAGGCTTTCAATAAATAACTGCAGTTTCTTCCCTTGCTTTTCTGCGGGCCCTACCATGGACTTCAAGCCATGAATGCAAAACTGACAGCAGTTGAGTGGCCCTATCAAGACTGTTTGCTGTCATGACAAGGAATATTGCTTTGCTGTTTGTGTTTTACCCTCTGTTTGCATCTTGCTTTCTGTTGCTTCTGGTTTTTTATACTTTGATAGTCCCTGTTCCCTTTTTGTGTAGTGGCTGTGCAACAATATTCTGGTTCCTGATTAGGGCTTCTGGATGCAACCGATGATAAATATGAAATAATAGCCATCCTGACATACCTTCTATCAAACTCTACTTCTGGTGAATTTATTTCCCCTTTATTTCTTCATGTGGTACTAAGCGCAGCAAACAGCTGCTTCTATCAGCAGAAACTTGGGAGAATGGACTTTCCCACTGTTCATTTTCCCTCCAGTCCATATGGATTTCTCCTTAGACCTAGGGGCAGAAGCAGTATGCCTGTGCAGTTGTATAACACGCCATTGCTTGCTTTTCTGCCCTGAACTCATAATGAAATAATCTAAATGATTATAAAAGCTTTAGCACCAGCTTCATTTCATTTTAAT
The DNA here is from genome assembly GCF_017639655.2 of Falco naumanni. NCBI lineage: Eukaryota > Metazoa > Chordata > Aves > Falconiformes > Falconidae > Falco > Falco naumanni. The sequence goes on along the minus strand of NC_054057.1, from coordinate 28,270,699 downwards.
AGACCAATAAAAGCAACCAGTGTGCAAGCTGCTGGCTCCAGTACTCCTGCATAAGCCATTAGCAAAACAACATTACTGACTCTTGACAAAGAAAAACAGCAGTGACAGATCCAAGAATTTGCTCCAAGAAGTCGTCGACCAAGTGCCAGTGAATCCAGAGAACCACTTTCATGCATGCTGGCTGCTGTGAGCTCTTTGTTTGAGGTTGAGAAGTCGGTACTTTCTCATAATTTGTTTTACATTCTGGCTTTTTCTTTGTCTTCTGTAAATATCCTTTGCAGTGTTTCCAGCAATGATGGCAACTTCCCAGACGCCTGAGGAGCTTTTCCAGTTAACTTGCATGCATGGAGACCTGATGGGTTTCACATTTTATGCGTGAGATTGGCTCATCTGGCCACCTCTTATGCTCTGCCCCCTGCAATAGCATCTGATGTATTTGTAATGTTATACCCCACATGCCAGGTACAGTATATTGGCTTTGAAGAACGGGAGTCTCTCCCCGAAGCCCAGAGGAGCCCCCAGATGTCACTGCTGCAAGGCCTCTGGTTACCTCACTGGTTGTGGGGAGGTGGGAGAGGAAGCATGACCATCTCGTGGGCCCCAGGACGTGGAGCCTCCTGTACTGAGCAACAATAAAAAAAAACCCTTGGGGGCCCTCTGTTTGCCTGAAGTTTAAGTGTGCCTTGACGGGTGCCTATACAATTGATATATTGTGTATTTCAAAGTATACAGAAACAGTAAAACTACCTACTAACCCTCGCTGAATATAAACTAGTACCATCTGTTTATATATTATCCTCTAGGGTTTTGCTGTGTTTAAGAAACAAAAGCACTGCTCACGTTCTCGTACGGGCATGGAAACCAGTGGTGTGGTTTCAGCCATGGCTGCCTGTCAGAGTGGTTGCACCCTGGGACTTCCTCACGAAGGGTAAAACTCTCAGCTGGGCAGGTTAGAAGACCTTGGCTCTGCCAGCACCCTTTTTCTGGACAGTCTGTGGTTAGGCTTTGCCTAAACCCCCTGAAAGGGAGTACATGGTTCTGAGAGATGTGGTCCCCTCTTCTGTGTCTCTTCAAGTTGGAAAAAACCCAGCTCTTTAACTTCACTTGCTGAATTCAAAGACGTTGTGATCACTCCTTTCCAGGAAAAGCTTTCAGCATTTCAAATAGCCTTAAGACATTCACTGAGCCTGGCCGTTCCCAAAAACGTCTGGTCAGCTGGAGCAATTTAAAAATGCAGTATCAGCTAGACCAAGATGCTGGAAGAGAGAGGTGGATGACCTCAGCATGAGTGAGAGGACAGGAGAGAGGATGAAATTATCCCAAAACAGAGCTTGGGAAAAGAATTACTATCCCTCTGTTTTGTGTTATGTTCTGGTAGTTGTGCATTAGGTACAAATAAGGGAACGGAGACTTCTTTCTGTGCCCCTTTAACATGGAATGACATTTACTAAGTTCATGTGGTCTCTTCCCTTCCATCTCTTTACTTTTGCAGAACTGGGTGAACAGCACAGCACCATCACGTTCTGTCCAGATCGTGTTTCTCTGTTAAGATTTGTTTCGCTGTCCCTGCAGAACATCTGCCAATCATCTAGGCAGATGTGGTTACAAAGCAATTTATTTTATTTTGTGATTTGTTTGTGTTCAATGGTGTCATTGGCAACAATCTGAGAGCTCGTGACCTGGTGTCCTGGTCCCATGTTCTTCTCTCCTTGCTTCTTTTGACTGACCTTTATAGTGTGAACTTTTGAAAACTGTTCGTCCTGTCGTTTCCCATCTCCTGATGTCTGTTCTGGTTTAAAGGAGATGTTTCCAACCTATTAAGAATGCCTTTACTATGGCAGCTAGTCTTTTAAACTTGCATTTTTTTGGTAGAGCTGTTCTGAAACAGGACAAGAATTTCCAAATGATCACTCCTAGGCTCTCGGTGCATTGTGGATTTGTTATTTTCAGTAATCTTTGCCATTTAGTTGTCAGTCTCACATTGGGGATCTTCCTTTCCCCCCTTATCAGCTGGTAGAGTCAAGGGGTTATGATTACTTTCACAAGTGAACAGGGAGCTTTGTAGCCTGGTGGTTGCAGATAAAAGTTTTATTCTCTTTGAAGAGAGTTATAAAAAGCCAACACAAAAACATACCATGTAAAGAATTCCAAGTGTCCCGCTGCAAAGCCCTACTAATTCTGGTTTCAAAGTGAAGAGTTTCTCCTGATGGCGTTTCCTTTCCTTTCCTTTTTATTTAAATAAACATTATACTGTTCTAAGAGCTGGTCCATGTGCATGTGCCTGGAAGAGTCATCAAGTCATCTCACAGATGTAGTCATTGGAGATGTAGGGTTTGGTTTTGTTTTGTTGGGTTTTTTCCCCTGAAAAATACTTTGTGAACACGGGGCCATGGTAAAACAGCTTTATGGTGGGGGGTTTTTTCTTTGTTTTTTTTCCTCCCACACACACCCCACTGGAAGGAAAACATAGTTGGCCCTTTAGCTGAATTACCTGGTGGTGTAGTTGCAAGCCCTGAGGTCTCACTAAAAGCTTCTGGCTGTACTAGGCTTGAAGTGCGAAAAACATCCTTAGCGTAAATGTTTCCAAACTGTTGTACGAGTACCACTGATGGCACGTGAGCCAGTCCAGACAGATGCAGATACTGCCTGCGTGTGCATATTTAGGGTTTGTTGGTATCGGTGTAATACCAGTTGAATTCTCCTTCTGAAATATCTGTATTAAGCAGGTTGTTGGAGCCCAGTGATGACCAGGGTCTGGTTTCGCCCCTCCCACGCATCACCTTCACGTTGCAGTGTATGCAAGAGCATTGCTGTGATGCCAGGTGTGCAAGTCTCTGTGGAGATGTCGCCTCTATTTTCTTTATTCATCTTGTTTTACCTAGTTCCGCAATTGCTCTGTCGCACAGGCGGTTGCTTACATTATTGGTAGCTCTCATACTAAATTTAAAAGCTGCATAAAATCACTTCTGAGGTCTAGTTTCTTTCTTTGGAGAGAAAATGAACTGTTTCAGCAAGCTGGTATCTTCTTGGAGGAATATGTACTGCATGGGCCCTGTCTGAGAGTGCCGGGTAGCAGCCATGCCGGCCTCAAACCATGAAAGCCCAGTCTTTTAGCACTGGGGACTATAGCCTATAGGTCTTTACCTGGCTGGATAGGTGTCTCTGTGCCTTGATATATTTAGTATCCTGTGATGTGACCTGATATGTACAAGCATCTTCTGTCACAGGAGCAGACGTGCATGCAGGGAGCAAGCTGTGGACAGCCAGAACAATTAATCTAACATGACTAATGAGTTCAGCCGTATTACTGATGTCTCTGTAGACACCAGAGGATACGGCTTTGCTCAGTTAAGCAGCAAGAGGAAGGGAGCAGGAAGGACCCAAGACACCTTCGACAAGCAGGATGAGGTCAGGGAAAGCCCAGAAGCCTGACGGATGGCTGGAGACTGAACAGTCTCCAGCAGCTCTCCATGGCTCTCACCATTGCTTTGTCCTTTGGCAGAAGATTCCCCGGGATCTAGTCTGGCTGCTGTTCTTCACTCTGGGGCTGAGGGCAGGAGCACAGCGCTGTTGGCAGCGCCTGTGTGCTCTGCTTGCCCTTAGGCGCTCGGCAGCGATGCGGTTCGCCACATCGGTGCTCTCGGTTGCCTTTGGTTTGAACTCATCCTGTTCTTTACTGCAGGAACACACTGGGCTGTGTATAAAACTGTTCTCTACATCTGGTTTTCAACACAATCAACCCATCTTCTCCCTCATCTCAATCATGTTCATCAGGCTGTTTATTTGATGTTAGAGAGAGGTCTGAACTAGTCTGATGATCCATTGAGTGTTGGATCAAGCCTTTGCGTTCACAAGGAAGGACAGCAGTGCTTGCCTTGGACAGCAGTGGGGAAGTCTCACTGAAAGCTGGGTTGTTGGGGCCTTTTTCAATTATTTTTTTTTCTTCCTCCCTGGAGTAGATTAAAATTGTATCTGACCATAATAGGGGGCCTTAGCAATGTTGCAAGCTTTGACTTTTTTTTTTAAAGTTTCACCCCCTTTAAAACTGTTACTTAGCGTGTTTTCAATTGCACTCTGCCAGTGGGCCCTTAACAAGAGGAGAACAGAAGTTTTTTTCCCACTAAATATTACCTGCTGAATGCTCTGGCTTTATGATCTCTAGCTATGCTTTTATGCATGTGAATGAGGCGAGTGATGCCCAATAGAGATAGAAGCTCTGCATTTCCAGTTATAGCCAAGTTTCCCAGTTTTCCTGCCACTTCTGAGCCTTTGAGTTTTACTCCTTGCCTGTCTTAATTTTTCATTGGTGCTTCATCACTACTCATGGATGTTGTGTGTGAATTTATAAGCATTGTGTCTCTACTAATTCTGCTCAGTCTAGTTTGTAAGCGGGTTAGCATGAGAAGATACTTAGCAACAGAAGACAGAGCTGCAAGTGATGTAACTAAATAAGCGTTTCTGCTGCATCTGACTTCAGGGCTTCAGAAGTGTTTTTAAATGTGGTTTTAGTTTTTCGATTCTCCTTGGCAAAGCTTAAGAGGCATGTTCTGTTTCATTTCTGTTCCCTATGAAATACCAAGTACTTTATTACCTTGTTCTGTACTAAACTAGGGAAATCCACTCGTCCAGATATAGAAAAATTAAAGACTTTATTCAGGGAGATAAGCAAGCAAACCCTCTCTGTGTAATGCATTCCACACCAGAAACACTCGATACTTAAAATAGAAAGAAAAATCAGCTCTTCAGCTGTAAAAATGTTTTCTACTTCATGAATTTTTATTAAGCACGTTTTTTTTCCTGCTATATGTGTTAGTAAGTCTGCAAGCCTGATCTAGTCAGCTGTTGAGTCAACTAATAATTTTAAATGAGAAAGAAAATGCAGGAGAAAACATTTGGTGTGGACGTCCAGTGGTCCACATCGTGTTGTCCTCCTGCCCTTTCTCTGCTTGCTGTAGTCGTTGACTTGCCTTCGGCATTCACACGAGCTGAAGTATCTGCCTCCTGCTTAGATAGCCTTGTGCCAGGTCTGAAGCTGGAGCATATTGTTCCATCATTAAATGGGCAACGTTGAATACTTGGGAAATTAACAACAGCTGCAAGTTCTTCAGCTATTTTTATTTGTACTGTGGCTATAATTTTTCTAGTGTGTTTGTGCTGAAGTCAGAAGAGGAAAGGAAAATAGATCCCCCAAGAGGCTGACTTTTTGTTTTTAATTAAAAAAAGGCCCTGTCAAACAAAAGCATCCATAAAACAAATAGTACTGAGGGCAGCCTTGCAGTTTATTCAGTGTTACGTTGGGGCCCTCAGTCTGGTTGCTGGTATGACTTTCTGGGGTTTTAGTGGCACCTTGGCACATGGTGAAGTAACCAGCACCTTCCACAGTCAGCCCTCTCCTTTAAAAGTCCTACTGTTAGTAGCATCTGCCTAGTCTTTCGTAAGGGTTGGTGGCACCAAAGCAATTTTCTGTTTTATTTATGCTTTATGCTCCTATCCAGACACCTAAATCCATGGCAGCCGCTCTGTTCAGCAGTTATTAGATGAGGCTCTAAAATCAAGCTAAGAAAGCTTAGGAGGATGATTGTAAAACAAGGTTTCTTAAGTACCCTTTAATAGTCCAATGACTTAGATTGCTTCCCAGAAGTTGCATGATCCCGCATCAGGAATGACAAGGCAGAGACCGCACTTTAAAGTGAAAGGCCAGTGTGGATCCCTGAGCTGGCATCTTGCCCTGGTACCAAAGGGGTTCAGGCTCCTGCTCTGCTCCTTCCCCCACCACACCAGGCGGCTGCGGGTGCAAGTGGGGACACGGGGAGGTGATGCTGAGTGAGAGTGGATGCCCCAGTGTTTGGTGGTGGTGCTTTTTGAGCACCTGGAATTCATGTCCCTCACAAGGAGTTAGGACGTTGTCTCAACGTGTGAAACCTAGTGAGAAACAGCAGCTGAAAGGGTCACTGAGGGGGGGAAATGGGGTTTTCGCTTCATCTGCGGCTTTTTTAACATGCTGACTAAATACATGGTGAATGCAAGAGTGAATGAAAGGAAGACCATCCTGAAGCATTACCCTTTCTGAGAATACAAGATTATGATCCTTAAAAGCCTTGCCATTAGGCAACTGTAGGAACCAGACATAAGTGTATTGTTTGCTTTTTTCTTTTAAAGCAATTTCGCAAGAAATGTAGCAAGAATGCTTTTTTTCCTTTAACTGAAGACAGAGGTGGTCCAGTTCTTTTGTGGTTTTATGTGATCCAACTCATGGCCAGACATCCATTCCTTAGGCTGGACATAATTTTAGAAAAATGCATACCACTGGGAATCCATAGCCGTTCCTTTAAAAATGTTGAAAATGTGTTGGTGTATTTCTGGATTTGAGTGGAAATGAATAAGGGAGGTAGTTTCCTGTACCTAGTTGGCAAAGCCAAACCTCTTCCAAACTTGTGCATATACTGAACTTCGTTACTGTGACTAGTAACACAGGGTCCTCTTCATCTATGGAGTCCTAGTCACGTATTTCAAGGAGTGAGGCTTTACGTGGTATCTGCTGTGTGATTTGCGAGTCTGTAAACTGGGGTAAACATTGCTGCTGCTTTAGAGAAACATAGCTTTATTGACATGAGTTGGCACCGCTGCATTTAAAGTGTTCAAAGTTTTCATCTTTTTCAATGAAAAAAGAACAATGTCATGGCAAATGTGAACAGCTTCTTGATGGTGAGGTGCCAGGCTTTTCCTTTCCCAGATTAGAGGCTCAGGAGGCTAAGCATACGACAAAACAAAGGGGTGGGTTTTTTGTGGTTTGGTGGGTTTTGGTTTGTTGGGGTTTTTTGCCTTGCACCGTGGGAAGGTGGTAATGAGATTTGTGCCCTGGGCTGGCATGAGGAGCTGTAGCTAGTTCATGGCATCATGCTTCTGTGTCAGAAAGGGCTTCTGGTTTGAAACTCAGTTGTAGGTGAAAAATGAGAACTGCTGCCTTGCATGGAGGAGATGCATGAGCCATCTGTCTGCGGTATAAAAATGACAAAGCTGGTGGAATCGCCTCTTCACCAGTACCTTTCATGAGATGCTGTCATTCCAATACAGTGGCCTGTCATTCAGAGGCTGCCTCTGATTTCTTTGGCTGTCACCCTGTTGGTTTCTGACCTCTGAAGCCTCTTTGGAAAAGTGCTGGAAAGAAGCCTTGACTGTGTCTCAGAGTCAGTGCTATTTATTCCAGTTAGCCTCTTCTGCTGCCTGATGGTTTTGTTTCTGAGCAGCAGAAGGGAGGGGAGGGGAGGTGATCTGACCATGGTCTGATGTCCTTCTGGATAATCCACATCCTGAAAACTACACCTGTGGGGTCGCAGGAGACGACTTGGAATGATTCTGGTTTGTTTCTTCACTTCTTACCTGCTAACTCCAGCTGTCATGCACTGTGGTGAAAGAAGAATTAGCCCCAGATTTTATTCCACTTCTCATCTTGCCGGTTGTCTTGGATACATCATTCTCTTGCTTGCTTCTCTGTCCTGCTGCTCCTGTTCCATTCCTTTCTCCCACCCATGAGTTTACATTTGTGGTTACAAGCTAAAGGGCCCTTTGTCTGCACAGAACTGCTCTGGAAAAACATAGGAACTGTGATGCTGCTTTATGTCTTCGTTCTGCAGTGCTGTTTTCCCTCTGGGATGAACCCATGAGCAGCTGACAGGTCTGTGAAGAGAGGGGCAGCAAGCCAAGCCGTATCCTGTGGAGGAAGGATCAATGCCCTTGATACCTCTGGAGGTGCCCACTGCTTGCATGGGGGATTGACTTGTCTCCAAAAGTTCAATTTATGCAACACTGTCAGTGCTGACCAAATATGTGAGTGTGTCTGTGCTTGTCTCTGAACTGTTGCTGCTATTTCCATCTGTTAATGTGGGCAGGCACTATTAAAATTCTCAGCACTTTCAGTCTAGTTGAATAATTTTCGAGCTGCTAGGTTCATAAATTAAACATGTATAGCCATATCTCATGCTACTATCCATCGGTCACAATACCTCCAGGCAGGGAGCTTTTCTAGAGTGTAGACCACATGTGAATGGAGAGTGAATGTTTCATTTATACCTCATCTCACTCTTTCAGTTCTCAGTTGCAGAACATCCGTGAGGTCACCTCAGATATTCTTTCTGAGTTAATAACCTTAGTAAAGAGATTTTTGATGTCTGTGTAGTCTGTGTCAAAGGGAAGAGAGGAGTTCATTGCAGCATCTCAACTTCTTTGTGTGTCTTGTCAAGTAACTTCCCTGCGCATGAATATGATCTGTCATCTGCAAGCAGGAATAAAGAAGAATACAAGCTCAGGTGAACCACAGACTGCAAGAGTGGTGACTAGGCATCCAACAGTGATACAGTGCAGATTTCCTAGTTAACTATTAGAGAAAGCTGAAAGCTTGATGGGGTCCCAATGAAATCCAGGTATATGGATGGATGTTTGAGCAAGGAGCATGCACTGACTGAACAAGAGAGGAGGCATATAAAAACCCACCTACATCCAGCGTGCCCCTGATCAAGTTGTGAAGTGGGTGGTTTGAGGGCTGAAAGGCGGTGTGAGCCAAGACATGACTCCTATACCAAGAGATTATTTGAATTTGTCTGGTTATTGTGTATCCAGTATCTCTATCTAGACAGTCATCTTTGGAACAAGTTATAGATATTTTGTTAAATATGTTTTCTTTTCCCCCCTCCTTCCAGAAAGCTGTTTTGAATGTGGAAGAACTCAGTGATCACTCAAAGCAAGGAAACTATTCTTTTAGAAAAATTCCAAATGCTGGTATGATTTTGATTTAGAGAAGGGATTTTTCCACACTCTTAGTAAAATAGTTAACATTTGATAAATGGGGACACTGGAGTTTATTGTTTAGGTACATTCACGCTTGTAACAGAAGAAAAGCAAATGTTACAGTCTTACATAGGAAGCTACTTCATTTGGAAAAATGCTTTGCTGTTAGGAAACACTGTTACTTGCCAGAAAGGGTTGACTACTTGTTTGCTATTCTAGTCCTTTCATGGGAAATAATCCAAGGGCAAATGATTAGTATTTCTTCCTGCTCAAATAAGTAGTTGTGAGGTACAGCTGTTGGATTTGTCTCACTGGAATTTGGTAATCGTGTGTTATCACTGTGGTGGCGCATTAGACACTCTGAGCAGGAGTCAGTTTAGGTTCTTAGTTTAATTTAAAAGGCATTGATGTTTCAGTCTACCTGGGGAGCGTCTGCCCAAAAGCCACAGTAGAGCATCTCCCTGAGAGCTTGAATTGACTTGTTAAACAAATACAAATTACGCTCTGTCAGACTCTTCTGCTGCATCTTTGAGGAGAGTTTTGGCCTGAGAGATGTGTTTGCTGCCAATCAACAGGAATTTTAATAGATGTGAGCAAGAGTAGAAAAACCTGATTATTAGCCTCGATGAACCCAAACCTATAAATTCCCAGTGTTCCAGGAACTGAATCCCAACGTGAACAGTTTTCTGGACTGGAACATGGAGATGATCATATTTTGGCATTCTAATATTCACAGTATCACAGCCCTGTTCATTGAGCTAGCCTTGCAGACCAGACTGCGTTCACCTTTGCTGTGTTACTATGTGCGTTTACTTAAAGGTAGTAATTCTAATATAGCTGGAGCAAATGAACTGAAGTTTCCTTTAGGGCTGTTTCTCCAGTCTTAGTCTGGTCATTAAACCAGATTGGGCCTGTACCATAAATTGTACATCTGTGCTTTTCCCTTGAGAAACTGAGGTGCCTCGTGAGGATGTGAAGGACACAGTAATGATGGCTGTTAATAGAAGTAGCTGTAGGTAAGCATCTGACAGTTCACTGTTAAGCAGGTAAGAGCTGACCAAGAACAAAGCTTCCTCCAGCAGAGTGTTGAAGTAAATGCTTCTGCTCAAAGAAGTACCTGGTTTCTGACTTGCTGGGTTTTGGTTGTTTTTTTTTTTTTTTTTTTAGAAAATGGTTTTCAAATATCGGGATGTTTCCAAGGTAACCTGTTTAATTTTGACTGTATTGAGATACTCATTTAATACACATATGATATGTTATCTGATTTAAAATGAACAGATTTTCCTAAAAATAACTTAACACTAAACATGGTGGTTTTCTGGAATAACCTCTTGAACGCGACAACTTGCCTTGGCCTTGCATACCTTCCAGGTGAAGAGCACGTAGATGGTATTTCATTATCATCGATTTCTTTTGTTCCCTGCACTAGGTGTGTGATTGGTCGTGGGCTCTACATCTTGTTTCTTGAGACTGAATAGTTGCTGCCTTCAGTGTTACAGATGTTTTCAGGACTTCAAAGTTAAAGGATTTTGATCCAGTATTTGCAGTTTTGCAATACATATCTCAAGAAAACTGAAAAGGCAGAATTCTTACTTGAATAAAAAAAGTATTTTGTTTTCTAATGACTCCTCATAAGAAGGATCTGAGGCTAGTGTGCATCACTGTATTAAATGTCAAGAATGAAAAAAAAGGGTAGTAGGGAGGGGAGTGAGAGTTGCTGTGATTATGCAGCTGCACTCTGTCCTGTCAGCTCGCACTCTCTCTCTGTGGAATGAATGAGCATGTGAGGGATGCATAACATCAGCAGAACAAAGCCCAGGAACTCCCAAAGCAACTGCCCTGAGCCCTGGTGACCATCAAAGAAATCTTATTTTCCTGCAGCCTTCGATGGGCTGTCATAGCTTAACTAACCAGCTTCTGTAGCACAACACTGTTACTGGCTCAATCTTGTCTATGCTGCAAGTGACTGAGAAAATTGAGTTCTGAATCCATCTTCCTTTGCTCAGTCTTTCTTTGCTTTGTTTTTTTTTATTATGGGAGATGAAAGGCAGCCCCTGAGGATTTAAGCACTAGGTAATTTAAAGGTTGTTTTCATTCTTGGGGTGGTAAAGCAGAAGAATGAAATGTACATAGGAAATGGGCAAATTTGCCAGTTCAGCATGAAATGAAGGGAGCGAACACCAGCATGTTTTAGATGAAAATGGGGGAACCCAAATCTAGACTTTGCTCTTAATAGTACTCTAGATAGTAACAATTCCTGCGAGGAGTAAGTGCCTACCTAGGGTCAAGGCTGAAGATGAACCAAGCTTCCAGTTCTTAGTCAAAGGAAAGAAAGTTTGGTATCTATGTCTTGATGGTGACACTTCCAGCGTTACCTGTGTTCATTAGAGGCTTAAAAGTAAAATTACTGTGTTGCTAAATCTTTTTGCTGGTAAAAACAAGTGTATTTGTTTTGTTCAGTTTTTAAAGAGACTGAGGCTGGCAACAGTGCGTATCCTCACTCTTGGCGTGGTCTTTCTTTAAATTCCTGACAAATAATCCCTTGCCTCCATGCACCCTACTTTATGGGTTGTTTTATAAGGTGACTTACGACTTGTTCTGTAGCTAAAGAATGCAAGTAATAACCTTGGCTTTGTTTCTCATGCATGTATAAAAGGAAACGTAGTAATTGCAGAAGATAAATTCAATTTTGGAGCTGTGGAACCTGCCTAGTACCATTTGAAACACATGAAGCACTTCTAGCAGAGTTGGGAAAATATTACATCAGTTTCCTTCCAGTTGGAACAAAAAAGTCTCCCACTACCCCCTTGAAGCTGCAGAGACTCCAGTGGAATGTTGAATCTTTTTTGCTTTTCTTGGGTGAAAATGCTTTCAATATGTGGCACGCCTCATGCTTTCTTGCAGATCTGGCATTAGAACTTTCAGTGTAAGGCCAGTTCCACCAGGAAGACGTGTGAAAAAACAAGACAAAACAAAACCAAAAAAAAACCCCAAACAACCAACAACAAAAACCCCAAACCCAGCTTTTACATTTGTGCAAATGTTGCTGACTTGATGTGTGTAGAAATAAGAAGCTAAAGCAAGTCCTGACCGTCTCTGGTACCGAGCATCTCTTGGCACTTTCATGAGCATCTGGCTTGATGTTCTCATGTAGATCCAAGCTGGATATTTTATGTAACTACAATAACTATTGTAACTGTGGTGTCCCAAACAGTTTGAAGAAGATTCAGTACAATTGTTCCATCCAAGGCAGTCAGTGAGGGTTTGGGTTGATGGCAAGTTGAATGTGAGTCAACAACATGCCCTGGCAGCCAAAAGGACCAACTAGCACAGCATAGCTAGCTAGAAGAGGTGACTGTCCCACTCTGCACCACACTGGTGCGACCCCACATTGAGTATTGTGTGCAGTTTTGGGTGCCTCAATATTAGAAGAACATCAGACCGTTAGAGTGTGTCCAGAGGAGGACAGTCAAGATGGTGAAAGGCCTTGAGGGCAAGACATAGGAGGAGTGGCTGAGGTCATTTGGCTTCTTCAGCTTGGAGAAGGCTGAGGGGTGACCGCATCGCAGTCAACAACTTCAAAGGAGGCAGCAGAGGGGGATGTGCTGATCTCCTCTCTCTGGACAGGAGGAAATAGGATTAAGCTGGGTCAGGGGAAGTTGAGTCTGGACGTTAGGAGAAGACTCTTCGCTGAGAGTTGTCGGTCATTGGAACAGGCTCCCCAGGGAAATGCTCATGGCACCAAGCCTGTCAGAGTTCAAGGAGCATCTGGATGATGCTCTTAGTCATGTGATTTAGAGTTAGCTTGCCCTGTGAGGAGCAGGGAGTTGCACTTAATGATCCTTATGGGTCCCTTCCAACTTGAGATACTCTGTAATTGTTGATAATTTCTCATATTAGTGCTCACAGATGCAATGAGCTCTTTGGTAGGTGCAACTGCTGTGTGCACAGGGAGTGATGCGATGGGTGTGGGTGAGGTTTTACGCCAGCGGTTTGTTGTGGTAGCCAGCTGTGCAGTGGGGGGGATCACAGCTGCATGTGGCTGGGCCAGGGGTTGTGCTGTGGGGCGGGGGAAGGCTCACAGGGGCAGGTTGCTGGGTCGGGGGCTGGGCAGTCGCGGGGGGGGGGGGGGAGGGGGGGCTCACGGGGGCGGGTTGCTGGGCAGTGGGGGGGGGGAGGGGGGGGGGCGGCGGGCGCTGTCCGCGGTGCTGACGCCGAGGCAGGAGGGGCGCAGCCGGCGCCTGGTCTGTGAGAGCCTGGGGGCTCTGCGAAGTGAGGGTCTCTTGCCTTGCCTTTCTATTCTTAGTTTTTTTATTTTTTTTCCCTCGGATACTGATAAAAGGATCACATTCAGTTGAAATTGTATCATTTAAGGACTGAAGTGCATTTGCAATTTACTGCATAACAGGGCCAAAAAAAAAAAAAAAAAAAAAAAAGCAAGCCAGGCTTCTGAAATGAAATTGCATGCAAGTGATGTTTGTATTTCTTTTGTGGGAAAGGTTAATAGATCTAAATGTAAAGTAATGCTTTATGATGGGAGGCTGTCTAATGCTAAACCCACATTAATTCTAAATAAAAATATGACTATTAACGAGTGTGCACTGGGCAGCAGAAGGACTAATAAGAATTAGCTACTTCTGCTGAAATTTTTTACTGTTGCAAAGCACAGACTGACTAATTCAAGGAGGAAAAGTTGCATCTTTTAAGAATACTGTATGGGAAATACTTCCCCCATTCTTAGAGAACAACCCAAAAGACTGGCCAGAAATAACTCCTTCTAAAATATATGGAAATCTTTCTTTATACTACGAGTTACATCACTTAGTAATCTTGGTCTTAATGAAGCAGCTGTGTATCTGGAACAGTATTTGTTCTGTTTACTGTCACATGGGAGCGAAAGCTTGGTAGAGGATCAGCATCCTTTCATACGAGAGTTTCCTACTGTTTCCTCGTTACCTTAGTAAATGAAAATACCTTAATGTAGTTCTGGTTGTTATTAAGAGTTGCTTCTGTCTTTTGTGACAATAATATTTGTTGAAATTGCTGATAACATGTCTTGTGAGCTCAGTTTCTTAGAGCAGTTCAGAGATGGACTGTTTTTACCCTCAGCTGTTAGCATCACCAGGGAAGAAGCACAGATGAATTTTGATGGATTCTGGCAAGGCTAAAACAAAGTGTATTTTCTCTAGTAAATTGTTTTCACCCTTAGGCTGCACTTTTCGCTTTTGGTATATGTTGTCTCTTTCTCTAATGGATGATATTTTGCCCTTTTCTTGGCTATGGGAGAGTAGTATGCTCGTATTCTTGTCTCTGTGAACTCAATCTTTCAAACTTTCAGCATGTAGAAGTTCTTCTGATTTCAGTGCACCTTATCTAACAAGCAGCTTATATCTAATAACACTCGGCTCTTGTCTAGGCACTGAAATGGATGGTGTTCTGAAAGCTGATACAATTTTAAAGATCAGATTCCATAAAACATTGTGATCCCTAGCCAACAATGTGCTGTCTGAAACTGATTATTTAGTCTGGAGTTGCACTGTAGACTGTCCCATCCTTTTGTCTGGGCTTCAGCAGGTACTTGCCCTGTGCAGTGACCAATGAATCTAAAGACCTGTGCGGGTGAGTTTTTCAAGAGGCCTTCTGTAACAGAGGCAGCAGGCATAGCCACTTGTTCCTCAGATGTTGTGGAGCCATATGGTCAGAAAGGCATTGTCCTTCCTGTTTCCTCAGTTACTGTTTTGATCTAGCTATGTGGAAGACTGAGTTCTAGGTATGTTGGAATAGGATTGTGTGATGCTTAGAGACAATGAGGTCTTGTTCAGTGTCTTAGACACTTTTAATTCTTTTTTCATGTTCATCTATGAATTAATCCTAGCAGAGGCTCAGAGACTGTAGCCGCAAGAATGGCATTTGGACCACCTTGCATCCTTCTAGTGTATAGCATGTACCCAGCTGAATCGGAGGTAACAGACACTGTGGGCCGTTTCTGTCATATCAGTATGGCAGGCCTCTGTTAAATACCTGCTTTTTCCTTCTGAATCTACTGATTTGGATCCTTGTAATTGTAATATGCAGTGGAAATTGCATGTAGCATCTGGCTTTTTGTCTAGTTATAAAGAGCAAGCCTCACCCTCGGTTGCTCATAACCGATAGGGTTTCATTGACTTTGTGATTGATAGCAGACCTGTGCCTCCTACAGAATCTGGCTTTGAGCAGATGCCACAAACTCACTCAGAGTGTCCCTTCAGCATACAGATAGCAATCGCCCTCCCCCTGCCCTCCACAAACACATTCATCCACAGCATGCTGCTTTTTTCACTGGCACCCGTAACAAAAATGGACTGTACTCGTACTGGAAAGTATTTACTCTCTACAGATGGAGCTGTAATTGTTTTTTACTGTTTTTATTATTAATTTCCAAACCTCCAATTAAAACACTGGGCATGAGTCCACTGCTCCCTTAATTACAAAGAGTAATTAATTGATCAGATCTGTTTTCTTTTTATTGTCTTGTGGACTGAGAGATAATGATGTGCAATGTGGAGGATATTCCTGTTAGAGATAGTATTTCTACAAATCCTGCAAAGCATAACTAATGATCTGTGGAGTACCATCCGACATTCAGTGAGCAGGCTGCCTGCTCTGTCTTCCCCCACACCATATGCATACATATGTACTTGCATTCCGTATTTTATGGCGTGATCAAATCTGGGTTTTGGTTAATGTTTTAGTAACTTCTCTTTCTCATTGTTCTGACTAACAGCAGTTAACATTTGCAATTTCAATCTGTGGCAGGGAGCACATTTCCTGTCCTAAAGGAAATCTGAATGAATTTAGAGGCCACAGAAAAGGACGGCTTACAGTTTCTGTTGCTGCAGTCTGTCAAAGAAAACAGGCTACAAGACAGATGCTGATTTGTTTAAAAACAAACAAACAAAAACACAAGTCTTGTGTTTTTTCTCTTTCCAAATATGCAATCTTAAGGAATGTATTCGAGCATCTGGCTAATCTCTAAAGATTACATATGCACACCCAATTAGACCTGCATAATTTATTTAAAAAATGAACATACCCATGTATTTGTATTTTATAGTTGTGCCAAATTGTTAAAGGACATAGAAGGAGGAATTTTATAAGCAAAATAGGCAGGTTCCTTCTCCTAGAAAAGTTGAAAGCATCATCAGGGTCATATCTAAGCTTAGTTTAAAACCCATAAACACACTTACTTTGCTATTAGTGAATGAGTGAAATGGCTTTTTTGAAGACATGAATGTTCGTTTGTCTGCTTGTTAGAAACTCTGCGATACAGCCTAGCTAGCAGTGTGGGCACCAGCCCTGACGGCTGAGGTCCTGTTGTGTTGCAGCAATATGAGTGATCTTCCCTGTGATTCTGTCCTGTGGGCTGCAGGGAGGTGCTGCCAGCTGTGGTTTCTTGAGGGTTTAATAGCCTCAAACGACTGCAAAGACATCATCCTCCAAAGGCTCTGTGGGGATGAGAGCCGTATGCTGGCGGCATGCATCCCCTCTCACGCTTGTATGGCTCTCCACCAGCTCAACTGAAGGGCCCACACCACTCAGAAGAATAACTTGTACCTTGGCAAGAGATGGATGATCACAGTGTGCTTCAGAGGATGTGTGTGGGATGGGAAAAAGTAATCCATGCCCTGACTACACTGTTCATCTCTCTGATACCTGAGTGCTACAGATGCTCAGATCCTTAGAGGCAGTGACATTCCTGTCTTATTCTTAGCAATGAATTCCTGCAAGGTCTGCTAACCAGCAGCAGAGGCGGTGGTTAGTAGCCGCCTGCTTTATGTCGGGGTTTACTGGCATAAAGTTGCCATGGAGATCAGTAGGAGTTTTAACGGAGCAGAGGCCGCGGCGGTTTGCCCTGTGCGTGCAAATCTGTTTGACGTGTCACGGGTATCAGATTTGGCTGTGCTGCTCGCCTTTGAGGTCCGCTTGTTTGTTTGCCTGATTCCCATGTGGGAGAGCTGAACAACTGCCATGCCAGTGTCCATAGCACTGCAACATGAAAAAAAAAACCACAACAAAACCAACACAATTGGGATTGGTACCTGCTGTTCCAGGGCCCATATAAAAGCGAAGCCTGGGCACTGAAAGATTTTTAGTGCAGGTATCCAAGCCCTGTAAGCTAGAAGGAACTGTTAATTGCAAAAACTGGAGCCACCCCTGTGACAGCAGTAAGCATATTGGCTCCTGAAACACAGAATTGTTAAGAGGCAGAAACAGAAATGGTACAACTTGGGAGCTGTGGAAAGAAGGAATCTTCCCAACTCATTTTAGCACTTGTAAAGCAGATCAAAATATGGGGAGAAGGGCGAGCAGAATGAGTACTGAATATAAATGTCTGCTTTATGCTTGTAAAGGGTATGCAGGCTCCACGTGCTCAGAAACATTGCTGGGAAAACATCAATTAAAATGCTCAAGACTGACGAAGGCTTTAAGGCTGTTGAGGTAAATGGTGACTCATATTGGTTGAGATGCAGGAAGGAAAAACATTGAACGGCATACATCCCGAGCCGGACTCTGAAATGAGGGTTCCCAAGGGATCGACCTGCAGGCAGCAGGGATTTTAGCCAGGGCATCTTCAAAGGTGAAGAGCCCAAGTATTTTTCACTGACTTGGCAGCAGACAGGCTGGGTTTACAATGCATATGTGTTTGCAGGGTGTTACAGAGAGAAACTTGGTGTATTTCTAATTTTAGATGACGAGGAAACAGCCAGCTGATGAAAATATTTGGAAGAAAGGCTTGGAAAATTGGAGGCTTTGAAGGAGTGAGGGTGGGGGTGGGGGGTGGGGGTGGGGGAAAGGAGCAGGGCAAATGTGGAGATGGATCTTTGAACACTACTTGCTCCAGCAGCAGCCTCTGAGCCCTCCTGCATATACTGTCTGGGCTGTGGCATTGATCTGAGAGGGGAAGGAGGCTTCTGCTGTGTTTATCCTGAGGAAAAAAGCTCCAGTCCTTTCAACAGAAGCTAAAGCTTGTGCACATTGGAGACTGGTGTGAGCCTGTTGTACTAGTGGAAAGACCTGATTGCATGCATCAAAAGTATCATTCCTCCTCCTCCTCCTCCCCCCTCCATCTCCTATACCTCTTTTAACAATTTAATTCATAGCAGTTTGTCTTCATGGGCTGTAATTGATCTGTCTGTGATTTAGCTCATCAGATGCTCATTAAAGAGCTTGCAGCCTTTCTTATTCATGAGGAGTGAGAGTCAGGGATCTAAAAACACTTTGTCTTTGTCTTAACTGGATTCATTCAGTATTCTGGGATTCAGGGAGGCTAATAAACTTATACGAGCTATTATTTAAAGGTGAGCTGCCAAGTGAACATGAAGGATGATCCAAGCACCACCGCTGTGCCGAGCGCTCTCCGACATGGAGTGTCAGGTGTGAGCAGCACTGGGAATTGTTGCTAAAACCCCAGCGAAATATTCCTTGCTGCTCTGCAGAGGGTGTCCTGCAATGCCCTGGCCGTATGTGATCGGATAATACAGCTTGCAGCAGAGCTCCTGGAGCTACGTCTGCAATGAAGGCAGCATTTTTATGCTAGCGATGTCAGCGGGATACGCAGAAATATTTTGTGTGTTGTATATAGAGTTTGGGCTTGACATCTGGTTTTCTTTTTTTTAAGCGCCGCTATTGTTCTGAGCTGCCGTCTGTACTCTGGCAGTGCCTGTAACGATGTGTGCTTCCCACGATGCCTGCACACACACGCTGAGAAAGTGCCTGTTGCCATTCTTTCACAAGGAGATGCTGGCAAGCTGCAAAAGAGAACAATACCCCTGGGCTGCAGAACGCGGTTTCCTCTCCCCGGTACTTTAATGAACGCTTGAGATATTTCTAAGCTGTAGGAAGAGGAGATGGGATGGATGGGTTCTCCATTCCGCTGCTTTCTGAGCCTGGCTCTGCGCACCAGAGACTTCCAGAAAGACGAATAATTCTCTTCTTAAATTCAATGTTATTGAATTTGCCATGTAGTCATATGCACAGCGTCATCAAACTGGTTATGCCTTGGAGGTTTCTTAAGAGCCCGTTTGTGGTTATAATCACTGAAGTTCTCTGTTATCTTTTAAGATGGCAGTTCTGCCAGGGAGCACGTGCAGCTGGGTCCTGTGCCGGCACTGAATGTGCTGGCTTTGTGGGTGAATCCTGGGGAGCTGTGGGGCCCACAGACAGAGCCCCCCCGGGAGGGATCTCAGCCCTGGCAGGGCATGCTGCCATTCACCGACAACAGCAACTGGGAAGTCGGTTCCTATCGGGGTTGGGGAATCTGTAGGAATATAAACGTTTCCTAAATACTCAGAGTATTTATAAATACTGTATGCTTGTGTTTATAATTGTACATTGTGTTACCTAAACATTAATACTATGTTTTTCTTTCTTTGTAGTGTACAGAGGCCAAAAAGCATTGCTGGTACTTTGAAGGATTATATCCTACATACTATATGTAAGTAGTCATCGCTTTTGGTTTTGTGTTTTCTAGTGCTCAAGAGAGAATTAGATTCCATAGGCTCTTAGTGTGTTGTTCTTTTGCTGATTATACTTTTTCTATAGATTCTGAGACTTTTCTCTAATTTAAAAATGAAGATGCAATACACTTTCCTTTCCTTCCTTCCAGCGTCCCATCTCTTTCCTTTTCTCCTCATTAAGGAAAAGTGTACAGACTTGTTTCACCACCCAGTCCAGGTGACCTTTCCAATCGAAACCAAAATGCGACATCTTAAACATCTCTTATTTCAGAGTGCTGGAAGGAAACATAAGTAGAGCCATGTGAGGACAGTTCTCCCTTTGTTTTGAACAAGGGCAGGTAGTCAGGCAGGATACCAGGAACACTTTGAAAGTAAGTTGGTTCCTGTTGTTCAGTTTAGGGAGTTGGGATGATTTGTCACCCGTGGAATAACTGTCCTTTTGATGAGTGGCATCTACATTTACATCAGGCTTGGGTGTGAACTGAATGTCAATGACCCGTAGGTGCACGAGTGAGGATCTCTCAGAGTTGGTCTTCTGTTTTAAATGGCCCACAGCAACAACAAAAAGGCAGAGGAAATGTGTGGGTGGGAGGTATCTTCCCTGTGGATGTGGGGTCAAAAAGGACATATGTACTAAACTTTGTCCCCGAGTTATATAACTGTATAATTGCAAACACCTGTAAATGCAAGTTTAAAAAAAAATAAAAATTAAAGTGGGGTGGAGGAGTAGGGTGCAGCGTTAGGACATCTGTTCCCTGAGAAAACTTCGTTGCTGAAGGATTGGAAATTACTGTAATCCTCATGCTACCCAAGAACTTCCCTCCCTTTTCTTCTCCACCTCCACTTCATCTGCCAGAAAGGGGAGAGAAAAATGCTGGAGACAAAAGGCAGCCAGCAAGCCAGGCAAGAAACAAAGCTCACTGGAAGAATGAAATGCTGTATGGTTTAATCATCTGCGATCCTGATTATTAACTGCTTAGGAAATGTTTGTGCCCGGAACACACTGTCTTTTTTTTCAGGTGACTGAAGTGTTGAGAATTACTCATAAGTGGTTGGCCAGAACAGATGGGTGAATTTAAATAAGTTCATTTTCTTTGCATGCTAATAACAACAGGCCTTTGGTTCCACCTACATTTTATTTTGTTTTGCTGCAATGTGGGAAAGAAGCTGGGAATTTATGAAATTACTGAAATCTCACTGTACCTTGACATTCAGGAGTGTGTTACTCATCACCTCGGTGTTCTGCTTACGTTTGTGCCCACATGCTTTGGCAGCTAATTTTTGTCTCCCTTTGTATTACCAAGGGGTAGCTACTCATATACTGGGTGTTTGCTCAGACTTTTTGTGCCACAGGTAAATACATCTTGAGCCCTGCAAAAGTAAGGGGTGCAAGGGGAGGCTCACTATCTGTAGTAGATCTGATGCACGCAAGGTACTTCCTAATTGGTTTCCTTTTGGTAACTAGTTTACTGTTTTCTTTGTGTGCTGAAATGGAGTGTCTTGTAGAAAAGCAGTGTGTTTTACTTTCCAGTCTGTCATAGAGGTTAATGGGAATTGCACACAGCTTTGAACATTGGAGGGAAGAAAGTTGTGAGCAGGGCTGTGGTGTTGGTGGATCATCGGTTGATTTGGGAGATCTTTTAATGTGGGGGAAGAGAACAAGTTAATTGGAAGACTGTTAGAAGTAGTTGCATGTGCCTCTGGTAGTTACTGTGGCACCCTGTTGCCTGCGTCATTGCGTAAAAGCGTAGGGACTGCCGGTCTGTTGGATCGTGTGAGTAAATGGAAAAAGGAAGGGGAAAGGGTGGGATGTTTGTGCTCGGTGAGTGTGGTGGTGAGTGTCACGTTAGTGGTGATGTTATTGCGATTGTGAGTTTAAGTGGTGAAGAAGAAAAACGCTGAGGAAAGACAATAAGGATGTGGGGATGGTAAAGCTCAGAGGATAGATGATGTGTGACAAGTGGAGCAATGTGGAAGGGAGGCGAGAGAGGGTATCTGAGCACACAGCAGCCCAGCAGGGTTAACGGGGGCATGCATCAAAACAACAGGAAGGTCATCGCTGTCTGCAGGCCTGGGGTTTCCTGCTCTGCTACTCCTGCAATTTCAGTGTCTGCTGCCTGCAGTAGGGGAGAGGCACAACACCCACCTCAGTACCTTAGGCTGAAGTCCTATTGCTTTGGCACTTGTTTGACACGCTTCTGAGTTAATTCAACTTGCTAATCCCACAGAAAGTTGTTCATTTTAGCACATTTGAGTCAGTGTTGAATCAGCATAGTACAGTTTTTGGTGAACACTGGTGAAATGGGAGGGAGTGAGTATTCTGCATATTGTGGGGGTGGAGGCATGAATAGGATCTTCTCTATTAGCATATGGTTAGATGTTAAATCATCTAAAGGCATAATACGTAATTTTATCTAGAGAGTGTCTTCTCTGTGCAAGTCTAGATTTGGGATGTGCTGTAGTGAAACTAGCGTGTAGTATAGGGTTTTATTTTATCTTGCAGTTTCTGGAGCAACAGTCCATACGAAGCAGATATATTTAGTCAAATGAGTTTGCAATAGATTTCATTCCGTTCCTTTCTATCGTTGGTTTCTGACAAAAGTTTTTTCTACCCAGTTAACATATGTAATCGGTCCTTTGGTCTTGAGACTATCTTTGGAGACTTCTGAAACCCAGCAATGTAATCCTTTTTAATGATTACCCTGTGATTTCAGTCCCATGCTGGCAGTATGTCATGTTTCTCTTGGAGACACTTTTTATTACAGTAAAAAGGTTGGCTTGTCAGCTCAGAAATACTGAGTCCTGTGTCTGTTCACAGATCTAACGTGGCATGCTCAGACCAAGGCACCCCTAGACTGGCATGTCCATATGCCTTATCTCTTGTGGGTAGCACATCCTCCTAGAAGGAGCCTGCTTCTCTTTAAATTGCCCAGAGTAATAGAAATCTGAGTTGGACTGTCACATAGAATGGTTCTTTGCTTTTATTGGAAGTTTAAAGGCAAGATAGCTGAGTTAATCTTTCCTGTAAAGGCTCTACTTCAGCCATCCGAAGACAGAGATAAGACTGTGTCTGCTAAGCAAGAGGAACATGGGATAAGAAATCAGTGTGCCAAAACAAGTGTACTGGAAATTCAGCTACACTGGGGGGGTGTGGGGGGGAACCTGCAGTGATGTGGCTGTTCTTCTTTTGGAGCTTAAGGTGGTTTTAGTTTTTGATTCAATCTGTCTTCCAGTGTACATATTTTAAAAATAAAAAGTTATTAGAGTTGGGACTCAAAGCTTTCTGAAAACTTGTTGGTTATGCTTTCTGTATTAACAGCTAGGGCAAAGAATGGAGGTCTCTGTTACAGAACTAATGATACATCTCTCTGTCCAAATACTTAATGGTATTAGTACCTTTTTAAAAATTATGTTCCAGTGAACATAATTATTCTAGACTTCATAGATCAGCAGTAAAATTTAATTCAAGCCTGTTTCTTCCAAGTATAATTCCATTTCTGAAGGCTAGGCTGAGGAGTTGATAATTTTCCAAACTTTTCTGCCTCTGCTGTGTGAATAAGATGTAACTTATTTCAGCCCAGAAGCTATCATGGAAAGCTTGCCAGGATTTTGAGATACATACATTGGTCTTCTGTTACTGATACAGAGAATTCCCAAGATTGCTCATAAGTTGCTTCACTAACCAAACTATCCATTTCTCCACGTCCTCGTTGCCTGAGTCGCAGGATATTGTCAGTTAGATACTTTCCTTCTGCTTCAGCAAAATGCTTATTTATGTGGCCTGAAAAAATAAGTAAACAAATATAAAGCAGAGAAAGGAATTAGTTATTGCAGTCTAATTCTTATCCTTTGGCAATGCAGGGAGCCAAGTTATCCCTGACTTTGCTTAAAGAATTAGATCATACATCATCTTGTGTGGATGCACGGAAAGCAATTCAGAATTAAAGCTGTCTCAACAGACTTGACTCTGATCCTCTACATGGATCCTCATCCTTCTCTCAATTAAATAAGCCAGCTCAATTTTATTCTAGATGTAGCTGAAGTGCTGATGTCTGGGGGAAGAGATGATCAAGATACTTCTTCTATGTGGCAATAGTGTGAATAATGGCAGTGAATGCATTAGATTGCAAAATGACCTCCTTGTGTAAGATACTCGGGTTGTTTTTTCCACTTTTCAGTTGGGAATGAATAGTAGAGGGAAAGCTGTCTTACATTTTGCTGCTGAGGAATAGTTTGATTAGAATGATTGTGAATGTCCCCTCATTGCAGGCTGAAGTATGTTCCCCAGGATGACTGACCAATCCCATAGGTCTTTTCTGTTTATTTTTCCTCCTGTTGTTAGGTGCCATCACATTGAAGCTTTTAATGAGGTGATGAATTCCAGATGCTAGAACCTGCATGTTTCTAATCCTCTCCTTTCCAGGCTCCGTGGCATGTTTATAAAGTGGCACAAATGTTTTTGAGTATGGGTGGTAAGCACGTGTCCACAGCGATAGAGGTGCTGTGGCTGATGTTGCTGGGTCAGTGAAGTAATTGCCCGCAGGGAGGGGGTTGGCAGACTTAGAGGGAGAGAAGAGTTTTGATGCTGTCCGGTACTTAGTTAACACTATTTCAGTTCATCCTGCTGGATTACTGTGCGTTGAATTGTTAAATAATGTGATATTGTAAGAGGAAAAGATAGTAGCTCTGAATAGAGAATTGGAGAGGAACTCGGGTGGGAAGGGCTTTCAGGAGACCTCCAGTCCAACCTCCTGCTCGGAGTAGGGTCAGCCACGAGGTCAGCCCAGATTGCTCAAGGGTTTAACCAGTTAGGTCTTGGGAAAGCTCCAGTGAAGACGATGGCACAACCTCTCTGGGCAACATGCTCCAATGCTTGGCTGTCCTCATGGTGGGTGATTTTTCCACATACCAAGTCAGAACCTCTTTTTGTTTCAGTTAACATCCATCATCTGTTTGCCCACTCTGCACCACTGGGAGGATCCTGACTCTGTCATCATAGTAACCTCCTCCTGGGTACTAGCAAGTTGCTCTTGGATCCCTCTGAAGCCATTTTTTCCCTCGTTTGAACAAACCCAAGTCCCTCAGCCTCCCCTTACAGGGCAAGTGCTGCAGCCCCTGACCATCTTGGTGGTCCTTTGCTGAGCTTGCTCCCATTTATCAATTTCATTCTTTCTACTGGGGATACCAAAACCAAATGCAGTATTTTAGGTGTGGTCCAACAAATGCTCGGTGGAAAGTGACAGTCACTCCCCTTGAGCCACTGGTTAGGCTTCTGATGACGCAGTCCAGGATGCTGTTGGCCTTTATTGCTGCTGTGGCACGCTGCTGGCTCACGTTCAGCTTGCTGTCTACCACGATCCCTAGGGCCTTCTCAGCAGAGCTGTTCCACAGCCAGCAAGATGTTCATCCTTCCCACAAGCAAGACTTTGCATTTGGTTTTGTTCAGTTTCATGAGGTTCCTGTCGGGCCGTTCCTCCAGCCAGTCTAGATCTTTGAGTGACAGGCCTGCCGTGGAGCTTGCTGACTGATCCCTGGCTGGGTGCCATCTCACCACCAGACTTGGTGAGAGCACTCTATCACCAGTTCCAGAAACGTGCTGGTCAACAGGACAGGTCCAGACCTCGGTGGTACTACCAGAAATTACTTTATACTCTCTAGGGTAAGTGTGGCTTGCTGACCACTGTCCTCTGAGCCCCGCCATCCAACCAGGTTTTTTTCTACCCATCTAGCTGTCCACCTGTCCAGGCTGTAATGTCTGAACTTGGGTACAGGAGTATTGAGGGACATGGTGTGGAAAGTCTCGCTGAAGTTGAGGTAAATGATGACTGCTGCTCTCCAGCTGGTCCGCAGATACCACTGCCAGTGTAGTGGTGGAAAGTTGGTTTTTTTGCTGCACTTGGTGCAGCTTCCAACTGTCACTGGTGGGTGAGGTTTGGCTTTCCTGCCATCACACCTACCTGTGTATGTGGTCATTTTTCAACTCCTCCTTGGTAGCCTGTACCTGCTTCCGCCTCCTGAATACTGCCTTGTTTTCGTTGGAGCTCTGCCGTGGGTTCCTTGTCTTAAGTATGTTTTGGTTGTTTACTGATGTGCTACTAGGTGAGAGACCTCCAGAAAGAAACATAGAAACTTTCTCGGGAAGAAAATGTTAACCATTGCTGCTGGCAAACGTGTGAAGAATAGAATAAAGCTAAGGGAGTACTGTCTTGTAAACTCGTTCTAATTTTTATGCAAAACAGAACCTGAATTAATGTTAAAGGCATGTGCGGGTGGAAGTGCTGTGTTTTTAGCATGTTTCTGCCATAGAAAGTAGTTTATTGCAGACAGCTGCACATCTACACATTTATTTGATTAAATCTGTTTAATTTTTCATTTAGAATTAGTATAAGAACATGAATGCAAGCCTAAAAAAGGAATGTTAATTAATATTCTTCACGTTTAAAACATGTTCCCGCCCTACATGGGAACAGTCAATTCTTTTTCTTATTATGGAGAATGCTGATTGTATTGTTTGTCATTTTTCATGGTTTTTTATATAAATTTCTTGGCCTTTTCCACACATTCCATTTCTTTTGCAGATTAAGTTTTCTTGTATTTGTCACACAGCTGTATTCACCTATGGTTTGAATGTAAGCCCTTACGTGCTTGGCGGTCAGTCTATACTAGTAACTTTGTGCATTATCAAGAATCTGCAAAACGTTCCAGATGCAAACAATAAAAAAGTGATTTTTCTCTCACTGTTATCTGATTAAGATATCTTAGAGAGCACTTCTTTGTTCAACATGTGTGTAAGAGGCTGGGAACAAAAACCCAGTCTAGACACAGGGCATGTTCATGATGAGAGCCACTTTCTGTGTCCCGCATCCTGTTGTGTTTAGTGCTTTTAATTAAGTTGGCTTTCCTGATGATACACTTAGCATTCCCATTGCAATTACAGCTGCATGAAGTGTCAGCAGGTGTGTGCATAGGGCAGTAATCTAGCTGTGGATTTATTCTTCTATTTGATTTAAAGCCAGCATGGAGGGAGGGAGAGGGGAGGCAGCGTAATAGTTTTTCATGCTTCCAGGCACCTTGAATGGCTGGCAGCATACAGAAACGGAGACCTGGACTCAGGCCAGGGCCACCAGTTTAGCAGCGAGCTGCCGCAGGAAGGGCCTGTTTGCATATGTAGTTCAGCACAAGAACGTAAGTGAAGGAAGACAGCAGTAATTATCAGATCATCTGCATATAAAGGCAACAAAACCCCACCACCATTGCTCAGTCCTGCGTGGCCTTAAACAGTAATGGTACAAAGCATCGCAGCTAGCTTCAGTGGTTCGTGCCCTTAAGGTGGTACATGCCTTGCTTCAAATAAGGAACTAGCTTCCCTTGGTGTTGATGGATCTGTTGAGGTTGTAGTCCTGGCTGCTGTAATCACCTAGCAACTCGATGCCTTGCCATTTGGGTTTGCTTCGATAGATCGGCTGTCCGGTGCGCAGCCTGGGGAGAATTAGGCTACCAAATTAACAAGCCACTCAACTCGCCATGAGTGAGTCCTGAAGAGGGGAGAGAGATTTAATATCTCAGCCTGCACAGGCAATCAAGCAGGTGACTGACCTAATCTGAGATTCGAAGCTCTGACCAGTTTTGGAGTTGGAGGCTGACCAGGTGTAGGCAGCTTATTCTGAGGAAAGTGAGGAGGAGAGGGCAGTCCCTGGCGTCTGGCGGAGTGCTGCCCTGAAACCAAACTCCACTGGCAGAGGTAGAGGAGGGAACCCAGTCCCACCCCGCCTTTCATTTCCAGAGTATGCAATAACCATGGTTGTGCCTTATCATGAGTGAGCCTCAGTTTTTCCAGTTGAGGCTGTTTAACTTGAAATACACATCCGAGCATTAACTTTTCCATGTCCCAGGCAAGAATCCCAGTGCAGGGCTGAGAATCCATTTCTGGCTTCCTGTCAGTGGGAGAGGAAGGCTCATACCTGGTTTGAGCCCCGGTGGACAGCATCAAGGAGCGCCTGACCCTGAAATCATCTTGAAGCTTCTAACCCTTTCTGGATAGAGAGACCCTGGATTAAAATTTTGAAAGACTTGGTGGCACCTACTGCTGGCCATTAGTTCTTCTTGGCATTTGATCATTTCCTTGGTGAAGGAAAAGAAAAAGATTTACTATGCATTAGTATTTTAAATTGAGGTAGACACCCATCGCCCCCTGCCAGCAGGCTGCTTATCATCTCCCAGAGCTGCGATTAGATGTAATAGGGCTGCTCACCCACTGGGAGCAGCTTGAGGTATGAAGAACTAATTATCCGTGTAATAAGGGGCCTGATGATTAACTAGGAGTCCTCGTTCCTGTTGGTATTAGACATTTACAATTCTACCTCCAGAAAATTAAAACTTGCTGTACAGGTTATCCATTGTTTACCTTAAGCTATGCTGGTTCTCTCTGCTTCATTCTGCGAAAGAAAGGCCTGCAGCTGATGCTGAAAAATGGCTATTTAAGGTACCGAATACAAACCACAGCAATTCTTGCTGGGTTTTGCCATAGAGGGAGCAGAGAAAATTTCTGGATGACTTTCTGGCCAGCACACGTGCGCTGGTCAGAAAGTCTCACACATGGTGAGAGATGCTGCCATGACAGTCAACAAGGAGGGTCCCTCTGTGGTGCGGCTTTCCTCCTGGGCTCTGGGAAGAGAGGGCTGGGGTTATGGCAAGCTGTTGTGTAGTAAAAGGCTTGTAGAAGGGTCGGTTTGGCAGGAGCAACTGAGCAAATACTTCTCAGTCCATCAGAAGTGGGGGAGAGTTTATCACATTCTGCGAAGCTTTTGCACAGAGACAGTGGTTATAGGCTCCTCAACTAGAGAATAATTGAGAAACTAGGAGCAACTGGACAATTATTCAATTTTCTCAATGAACATTTCTCAATTATTCAGCTAAATAATTGAGAAAATAGGAGCAACTGAGCAAATCCTTCCCATTCTACAAGAAGTGGGGGAGGATTTACCATATTCTGTGGAGCTTCTGTGCAGAGACAGTGGTTATAGGCTCTTCAGCTAAAGAATAATTGAGAAATAATCCCTTTTTCAGTTGTTGCCTGCTCTTGTTTTTCATGTCTGTGTGGAGGATAGGAGCCAAGCATCTTGTCTCGTTGTGGGAGATTTTAGTTCTTTCAAAGCAGACAGAAATCTAATCTGAGCAAATATTGTTTCTGTCTCTGTTATTTCTACTCTGGAGAAAAAAAAATGACCTGACAGAGCCCTTTTCCTCCTTTTTGCCTTACATTTTTGTACGTAGTTAAGGGCTGGGTGATTTATCAAGTGCCTGGGTAACTCTGTCTCCAGTGCTCTCCTGGGTACCAGCGATGGGTTTTTACTCTCAAGTACAGATGTGCCACTGAGATCATGACTGCATTCATCTGTGAAGCAGTTACATATATATACTTACATATTTGTTATATATATTAGTTATATATTTGCCAAAATCAGACCTGAATTTTACAAGGCACTGTTTGTGCCATGTGCTAAGAGACTGCCTTTGCTATGTATGAGGAAAGAAAGAGAAATGCTTTTGGGTGCTGCAAACCTGTGGCTGCAAGTAACTGTGGTGGAACTGTGTCCTGGCTGAAAATCAGGCTGTGTACGCAGCCGGCCAAGGAGACACGACCAGCACTGAGACCAGGGCTGGGAAGCAGAAGTTGCCCCTTGCACTGCTCCACCAGCCAAAGACCTTGCCCGTGTTACTGCTCCTCAAGCAGTTGAGTGGGTGCCAGCGGAGGGATGTGGCCTTTGTGTTACCGCATCATTCTGGAGAGAGATGAAACTCCTCTGGGACTCAGAAATAGCTACTTAGGTGGGACTCCTGAGCGCAGAGTTGGACCCTGTGTTTCAGTTTCCATGTTCGGTGGGCTGCTGTAGCGAAATGGATTCCTTGGGATGACATCACCACCATGCTTGCAGCATTAAGTTCCTCCACATGCCTAGTGGTCTTCCCCATGCATGCAGTCGATAACCTGGGTCTTTCCTTACGTAGCGGTACAGGCAGCGGCTTTGCTTTGAAACCTGCTTTTTATTGAAAGATGGAAATGCACACACAAAATAGTCTGAAATGGATTGATCAATGGTGAAACAAACCCAGTAGAAAAATAACTCCCTCTCTTTTCATTTATGTTTTACGCCGTCTATTGATCCTGTTCCTCATTGCTCACCCTTCAGGTCTATTCTGAGTCTTGTGGCAGTGCAGTCGGGTTGAGCCCAGTGGCTTTACACCTTGTACATAGCACAGCCAAGACTCTGAGCTTCTTCAGAATTCTTTCTGCTAGTCAATTGGTGGTGGTTGCCTACTTTGTTTTTGTTTCATGGCTCATTTTATTTTTCTCTGTTCAGCACCGCTGTATCCTGGCAGTTGACTTCCAAGTGGATTAAATACTTTTTTAAAAAAAAACAAAAAAACAAACCAAAGAAACCAAAACTTTTTTGTCCTAGAACAAGTGAATATGTATGCACACTTCAGCTGTCTGCCTTCATCTGTTCAATGGTAGCAAATCTGAGCCTTCTGGCTTTGAGTGCTCAGCACTGAGTCTGCCTGGAGGTGACCCAGTCTCACCAGTCCATCCCTTCCAGTTCTTATGAGCACTTATGGTTCTCCTTCTGGTTTTTTGCCCATGCCAGTATTAGGACCACAGCTGGGGCTTCCATAACTTAATCTGATGCTACTAGTCATTCCCCCCACTATCTTGCTTTTCTGTTCTTAGTTTGGGTCTACTGCAATATCCTCCTTGATTTAAACTTCTGTCTCCCTTTGGTGTCCCTCCCCTTCAGACACTGCCAGTGCTTCTTGTATTCCAGTGAATCCCAGTTTGCTTCATAGATCTTACACAGACACGTAGCAATCACCTATGACTGGCATGCAACCTTTTTTTGGAATTAAGTCAGGCTTGTCTTCAGGACACTGGTTAGAAATCATGCAGTTTACTGTTACCTGGTGGTTGTGGGTGTTTTGTGGTTCTTTCACTCTCCCATCCTCTTGCTTCTGCGTCTACAGTAGGATTTCTGCCACTACACGTGGATTAACAATTTACATTGCATTTTACTCTTCCAAAAACCATTGCTAATCAAATATCTGAAATACTAAATCAGATTTTGGCACATATGATGCAAACAGTCTGGAGAGGAAGCCTAGGAATGCTACAGCCTGCATTTCAAAGGGGTGGTGTTGATGGGGAATACCCACATTGAGTGAGGACAGGGAACACTTGGACCACTATGGCCACACAGTCTACTGAAGACTGTAATCCTTGCTTTAACTCTTTAACGTCTCCACTTCTCGGCAAGCGCCAATCAGGGAATTATTTTTAGATGCAGTTCTTTGCTGTGCCAGCTCTGGTAAGAAGGGACTTGTTCAGCTGTGTAGATGGTGTAAATGGAGAAGAGCTTCTGGACCATTTCATTGAGCACTTATTATCCACAGAACATGTGCAAGTACGGGGTTTGTTTGTGGGGCTTGGGTCATACCGTATACCCTCACGTGAAACTTTGTGCTTTGCCTGTCCATTAAGGGAAGAAGTTCAGAGTCACGATTTAAGTGGGAACCCATACGAAAAGCTTGGTGCTGTGATCTGACAGGCAGGGTAACTTTGTCTCTGACGCAGCAGTTCCTTGATGCACTAGCAGTGCGAGTCGTTGGACAGGCAGACACATTAATTCCACTCTGCTGAATTATGAATGAAAAGATGTACCTCCTAAATCATACATCATGTTGCAGACAGTTTTCAAAGAGAGACCATATGCTTGGTGAGGTTGCAGATTAGCAAAGCAACTAACGGATCATCTGTTATCCGCTGTAATGGGTTAAATTTTGATCAATGAAAGAAGCATTGCCCTAGGGAAATGAAGTTCTTGGGATCATCACCGATGTATGAAAGAGGAAAACTGGCTTTAGAAGAGTCTTCTGTAGGAGATGGCTTTGGTCCAGTTCAGGTTGATAGTGAGGCTCAGTCGTCTTCAGCTGGCATTGGGCACCAGCAGTCCTCCATAATGCAGAGCTAAAGCGTGAGCGTGACTTAAAGAGTATGCATACAAATTGTGTGTGTAATTGTGGTTTTTTTTAACGAACCAGGGTCTTAATTCTGCTGGGATTTGCTGTCAGGCTGTAAGAGATAGTACATCAAAGGCTTATACTTAAGCTTCTATGTTTCTCCGTTAATAAGCTGATTTTACTGTTGTCTTTCACCTAATAATAAATACGGCTCCTGTAAGTAAGTTAATTTTCTTGTAATCGGGATTGATGTTGTCAGAAGTTGTGTTGTTTTTCTTATGGTGCATTGAATTGAGAAGAGATCAGCAAAGCTCCTGCAGTACCCCTACAGCAGGATCGCAGATGGGCTGCTTGTTCTTCCAGTCTTTTTTGGTGCTGTTATCCAGTGGTGGGGAATGCAAAGAGCAGGTTGTTGCCCTGGCATCAGCCTTGATTCCAGGCACCTACATATGGGTGCCTGTGTCCATACTTGCAGGCACCTAAAATGAAGTGCCTGATTGGTTTTATGGGTAAAAAGTGAGAAGGTTACTAGTGTCAGATCCCAAAGGATTTTCCTCTGGGTGTGATACTGGTTTAGCTTCGCAGATCCACCCAGCAAGTGCAGAGCTTGTCTTTGGATGACTTCCCTCGGGAAGCTTGCTGGCTCTTAGAAAATAGAGCTTCTCTGAATCCAGCCGTGATGAGGGACGACTCCTTCCTTCGCATCATTGTTTGCAATCATCTGCGTAGGAGGCAGAACTCTTTGGCGGCCTGTTTGTTTGCCCTTCAGTGGTCTCAGGTGCTTCATAAAGACTGAGCAGTTTGAGCCTTTCTGGCTTACAACCAGTACTTTAGCCCTCTTCTGCTGGAAGAAAAGCTCAGCCACTCAGACTTTAAAAATGGTGCTGACTTGTAGCCCAGACAATTTAGAAATTAAAAATAAAAAGTAAATTCAAGTACTGTGCTTCTCATGCGGATGCTGTTTTAATTTTGGTTGTTTGAAACACCATAATTATATATTTTAAAATAGCCTTTTCCCATCTCTTCTGACTCTGGAGAAAACAGATGCAAAATAAGCAGGGGAAGGGTGGACACGAGGGAGGCGTACGTGCAGCCACCCTGGGCTCTCTGTTTTATTTTAACTTTCAGTGCAAGTTAAGCTTTTGGGGCTAGATCTGGGCAATGACTTTGGAGCCAGAGGCCAACCTGGTGCGTCCGCTCCCCATCCTGCTTGTGGTCAGGTGTGGGTGTCTGGCTGACAGAGCTGGTATGTGGAGGCAGAGATAAAGCTGCTTCACATCCCTAAAATCCTTTTTCTTTTTCTTTTTTCTTTTCCTTAATTGCCTCAAGAAGGGCTTCTAGATTTACGGGATTTGTTTTCTTTCTGCTTTTCTGGCCCAGCAAAGTCCTTACTGTGCAGCATCAGCAAAAGGGGCAAATGCCCATCGATATGGATGAGGTGCTCCAATCAAAAAGCATGTTGAAGACCAGACAGGGGCTACCGTGACCACTGGTTTAACAGAAGGCCGTGGCTGCCACCCCATTTCATAAGGGTGTTCTGTTCATGCCTTTAATGTTTGTCTTGAAAGCTCCTGTTGGGTTGGTCCACTTGGGGAGCATGGAGAGGCATGCTTAATTTATTGGTCCTGATGGAACTGAAATTAATGCTAACTTGCTGAGCCTTGTCAGTAGTTTTGTGAGGTCTGGTAGCTTTGAGTATGAGTTGTTTAGGGTCCTGGCAACCTTTAAAGAAGGATGTTGGAAATGAGTCACTTTCAGGGATGGCAAAGCAGGTATTTTCTCTTTTAGCATGAGCAACTTAAACTCTGCTCGAGTCTCAAACTGGGTGCCTGAGCATATTAATTGACCTTGCCATGCTGATCATATCGGGTCCTCCGGCTTGGTGAAATCCTGCCTACTTGTCATCAGAAAAGCGTGTAACTGTTTTTACTTGCAAAACAGCGGATTATGTATCCATAGAGCATCTTTCTCTGGCCCCAATTAAAGGCTGAAGCCTCTGTGACGATGTATTTTGTGAGTGAAGGCTTGTTAATTGAGCGTGTAAATGTGTAATTGTCTGTACAGTTATCCAATTGAAGTTTTTATTAGTTTGCATACAAATACGGGAGCACAGTCATGCATGCTGGGTAAAATTTCCAAACCCAGATGCTTAATTCAATATGTGCATTAAGCATACAGATGTGAACACCCTTAAGAAGATCAATGCAGTTGTGGTAACCTCCTCTTTTCTTTTGGTGTGTGGATATCTGCATGTTTTCATCTGATTCTGTCACATACCATAGTTTCTGTGTTGCCTCTGTCCTTTTTCCTGCTAAATAAGCTTCATCAGAGTGGGAAGCGGCAGTTACCACAGAAATTGTTCAGAGGTTGCTATTAATGCATGTGCTGACTTGTAATGAAGTGGTGCCTTGTGCTTACAGTGATTGGTGCTGTACCACCTTTAAAACGGTTCTGTGCCATATGAAATATGAATTTGAAATGTAGTGGGGTGTTTTTAGAGGAAAGCCTAATTAAAAAATGGGAGGTGTTGGCAGTTGCGGTCCAATACAACTTCTGAGAAGCAAAATATGCCGTTAAATTTGCAAATAATGGTATGCTTGAAGTTTTCTCTGCGCTTGGTGGTTTCTCTGTTTGGAAGCTGCTGATTTGCAGAGAGTGAGTGATCTGGCAGTTTTGACCTTGCAATTATTGTCTGTTGCAGTGAATAAAACCTCAAATGGCTCATGTTTGAGGTCTGCAGTGTTCATTTACTGTGAAAGAAAACAGAGTAATACTGCTTTTCTTTATAACATGTCCTTTTATATAAACTACATTCAGTCTTTCTGAGTTGGCTTTGAAAGAAGTGTATAGGAAGGCAGTTCCAATAACATGCAAAAACTTCTTAAATAATGATATTGCTGTGTCACAGATGTGTATGTGTGATTGACAAGTTTATCTGGCCAAGGGTAATCTGTTCTTATTCATAGACCCACAGAATGGTTTGGGTTGGAAGGGTCCTTTAAAGATCATCTAGGCCAGCCCCAGCCGTGGGCAGGGACATCTTTCGCTGGGTCAGGTTGCTGAAAGCCCCTTCCAGCCTGGCCATGAACACCCCTGGGAGGCTTTGCCTCCCCAGCTGATGGTGATGTTGTAAGTGACACCCTGGGCAGGGGTGGGAACACCATCAGGGTTGGGGATGCCGTTTCAGTCTGAGTGACACCCACTCCCCTAACGCTCTTTCCTCTTTGTTTCTCTGCAGATGTCGCTCCTATGAGGATTGCTGTGGTTCAAGATGCTGTGTAAGAGCTCTCTCTATCCAGCGACTATGGTATTTTTGGTAGGTCAGGACATTTGGGAATTTTATGTTTGTCCTGTTCTTGTCTTGTTTGTAGGACTTAAATGAGGGTATTGCCAGCCCTAGTATTTTAAAGTAAAGCAGGTACAAGTACGCAGTGATGTATGTGTGTACGTACAAATGCAAGGACTTCCTTTTTTTTTCTTGTAAGATTCTCCTCATGTAGTGAGAAAACACTGAAAAAGGAGGTCACTTGTGTCACATTGACCTTTCCTGCCTCTGTGTCCTGCTGGCCTTCTGCAGTGCTCCCACTTTTATACAAAATTGCTGGATTCCTTATGCCTGTCCCAGCTATGACCAAGCGGCAGAGTTTGTGCAATTTTGTTGGGCACCGAGTTTTAAAAGAGGATTGTATAAGAAGGATTGTGCATTTAGGCATGGTTTAAGATATTCTTGCCAGCTGAATTGAGGTTTCAATTAAAAAGGAAGAGAAGTACATTTGTGACTCTGAGGATTTCACTGGAGATGACAGCAAGGGAAAAGAAGGCAGAAAGATTTGAGCTTGTGAAACCAGCAGCTCAGTAATCTGGATAAAGCTTAAACTAATCACTGTTATATGTGTAATGAAAAAATAAGGTAAATTCATTTTGGAGAGGAATTTAAGAAAGCACCTGAATAAAACCTTCCCATTACAGTAGAGAGAAAGCAAAAGCTCTCCTAGAAAACCTGATTTCAGGTGTTTTCATGTAGAATTGGAAGACTGCTTAAAAAAAAAAAAAAGCAAGCCTTCAAAATTGAAACAAATAAACACTGAAAAACAGAAGCCTGATATATGCTATAATACAGAGATTTCCCAAAGCTGACTGTGGGATTTTGGTGTACAATCCTTACTGATATAACTGAAGAGCTCTGCATCTCAATCCCTGGGGTGACGTCGTAAATCTCTGTTTTTCTGTTCAGAACAAATCCTTGGCAGGAACACTGCCAAAAGGGAGAATGTATTAATATTGGCTCAGGGAAACAGGACCTCCTTCTGCTCTCGTTTCCACTGCAGAAACAAGAACAGAATTTGACCCTTTCCATGCAATACCTCTCGCTGCTGTGCAGTGTCGCGCTCCTCCTCTTGGGCACCTGGCGGTGCTCCTGGGGAGGTGAGCGTGGTGTGTAGGCTTACCTCTGGCCAACTTGGGTGGCCTCTGGCCAACTTTCGTCCTTTCCAAAAGAGCACTGTTGTCATCATTCTCCAGTAAAAGGCCCTGAAATGAGGTGGCCGTTAGAGGCAGGAGAATCGTTTGGGTTTACGGGAGCTTGCACCAGCCACCAGCATGTCTGGTATCAAGGAAATATGGTGAAAGCCACTGTCTGAAGAAGAAAAATTATCTGACCTGCCCTTGCTGCATGTGCCTGTTTCCACAGCACCAAGGGAATGGCGAGGACAGCTTAGTCAGTTTGGAAAAGGAACTGGGAGAAGAACTGAAGCAGAATAATGTCCTTTTCCTCGGGAATGTGTATCCTGTCTAGGAAGCACAAAGCAAAGCTTGTCATCTTCAGTGCTGAGTGCTTCAGTCTTCTGGCTTGAGCTTAAATGCCAGCTACCATATTTCCCACAGGAGACAGAATTACAGTCTTGAGTAATTTAAGAACATCTAAGAATCTTCTTTTAAGGGCAGCTGCAGAATAGTTTTCCTCTCTGTCCCCCACAAACCTCCTGGCTGGCCTCGATGCTGTAAGTACAAGGCTTGTGTCCAAGATATGCAGTTTGACCTGGAATTTCAGTTCAGCATGTCAGTGCAATGGTCAGGTATGAATCTGAACTTTCCAAAAGTCCGAGGGCGTTTTAGTTCCAAAATTGTATTTTTCATGGCAGAAAACATCGGACAATAGTGTTAATTGCTGAAGTCATCTGTAATAGACCCAAAGTGCCCCACGAGTGCTATCTCAGATGACATAGACCTGCTCTCAAGAGACAACCTATTTAAGAAACCCTGGTAAAAGTTGTAGGGTGATGATTGCTAGGTGATACTCCTGTTTCTCTCGACAAACGCTCTGGGTTTGAGAGCTGCCTGGATGTGGGTGGGTTTTGACTTCCCTCTTCTCTTTGCCTAGGTTCCTTTTGATGATGGGAGTTCTGTTCTGTTGTGGAGCTGGTTTCTTTATCCGAAGGCGGATGTACCCTCCTCCACTAGTAGAAGAACCTACTTTTAATGTGTCTTACACCAGACAACCAGTCAACACTGCATCAGGTCAGAAACTGCTCGTTAAACAAGTCGCACTGATTTCTTACATTTGCCAAGGCATTTAAAAAGGGGTGGGTTTGGGGGTTTTGTTTGGCTCGTTTTTAGAAACTGGGATGTGGATGAGGGATTGCACTGCACTAAACCATGCGGCCACCTCCCGCGAGGAGCGAGGTCTCCTGCCTTTCAAACAGTGTAATTCAGCTGCTGTGTACAGAAGTGCTTTTGAAACCCAGCATGACAGGACTTTCAGCTCCCTTCTGTTGCGGCTCCTAACGCCTTTACAGCTGTGTGCCCGTGCATGGGAGAAGGCTAGGAGGCTCTCACTTTGCAGTGTAGACAAAACCGTAGGCATCCAAAATGGACAGTGACGTGAAGGCAGTTTTAAATATAGAGTTTTAATAATAACGATGGGCAGAGGTGAAGGAAAGCCTAGCATTTTTCTTCCAAGATGGGCCTATCTTGTAAGTCTGGCCTTTTTGATTTTCCCTCCCTCTGCTGTGCTAGTTTTTCTGCAGCAAAGCAGTCCTCCCCTTGTTAGTCTGATTGCTGGCTCTCTGATCACTGATAGCTGTGAGCATCAGGAGGATCTACCTGGTGATGTCTGCCCCGGCAGGACTGCTCTCTAAGTTTGTTATTCCTTCCCCTCTGGCTGTTAGGCACTCCCAGTTGGGAGAACCCTACAAAATAAGACTCACCTGTAAGCAGAAGATGTTTGTGCCATATGGGAGCATTTTGACCCCAGCTATCTCTAGCTGGAAAACCTTTTACAGCGCTGAGATTTTATCTGAGTGCGTGCTGTGGTGCTTGCTTTCTCCCTGCCTCAGCAAGGCCGAACGGAGACATTTTTAACCACTGTCCAGATTGCATAAGCCAGTGCTAATTTGTGCCACTGGAAGTACACAGACATACGCAGGCACGCTTGGTATGCTGACACTTTTCTTCCCGGGCTGTCATCTTGTTGCACGTTGTATTAGAGAGCTGAAGCCAGAGGATAATTATCTTTTCTGATAACTTTTGGGGGAATTGGCAGTTTGTTTTTTATTTCATACTGGCTTGAAAGTGGAAATACTACTCAGTATTTTATAACGGGAAGGAGGATCGCTCTGAAATTTTGGTGCCTCAAAACACTCTATCTAAAATTGTCTTCTGAACCATTACATCTCTGTGCAGTACTGTGGCTGCACCAAGACAGCCTCCTTAGAAAAGCATCCTAAACCCCTTCTAGCTCACTGTGCTCACTGTGAGCATTGCACAGAGACGTAACATTTGGGCTCTCCCCGCTGTCCTGCTGGCTATTGCACACCCCGGTGCCTTGTGCAGGCTTTGGAAATAACCTTTCTCGCGTCCTAAAGCATGTAGTCATAGGACGTGCTTCTCTCTCTCACAGGTCTAAATGGATAAAAAGATGTTACGGACACAAACTGACATTTTATTCACCCTCTTTTTGTTTAAACCTTAAGAGGTTTTTTTAGGGCTTCCATTCTGCATCTGTTTTTGTGCTTGACTGAATAAGCATTTCCACAGAGAGTATTTATTTTTCAACAGCGGAGGGCTGGGGGCGAGCCAAACTAAACTAATATTTTTAAGCCTGAAAAATAACCTCAAGATGATGCGAACAGGGAGCGTCTTTGGCTAGATTGGCAAACACCAGATTTAATTTTAGAGCACGGTTTTCCTTTTTTGTGACACTTCATGGAACATAAGTTGTGGGTATATATAAAACAGGCACAAGCCCTTTGATGACCTGCTTATGCTACCTGCTTCCAGGCCATTACTGCTGTTACTGAAGAGCTTTGGTCTCTGAGCTAACCTCACCATTTTTATTTTTTTTCTGCTCTTGTGGGAACATGCAACAACAAAAGCAATGGGAATTAGTAGTCAACCAAGTTCTTATTTTCCACTAGCTCCTTTTCTAGATCTGGTAGCAGTAACCAGCTCACTGTTGAGGTGGAGCCCTTGACACGTGGCTCCTTGCCCATCTCCCTCCTTCCCTGAAGAGACAATGGCAGCATCATCTGCCACCCCAGCAGCAGCCTGAAGTGGGAGTGCTTTTTCTGTGGGTCTGACTGGGAAAATGGATTGAACACCTCACCTACAAGCAGCAGTTTGCAGACCTGGTGGTATCTTTCACTTCATCCCTGGCATGCATAGCCCCAAAATGGCAGTTCAGGTGCTAGAAAAGCTGGGGTCCCTTTGTAGATGCTTTACAAGTACTTACTGAGCTGATCCCCCCAAAGAAGCTGGTATTCGGGTGTTGTTTTCTGCTGGGTTTTATGAACTGAAAAAATATCGCAAAAGATTGGTGTCCACGCTTGCCCCCTCCCCCCAATTCAATAATTATACCTGCAACTTTTGATGAAAACCGTAATTTTCCTAAAGAACGAGATGCAGTGAGCTGCCTCCAGCCTCTCCCATTTCCCTGTGCGGGTGGAAACAGCAGAAATGCAGAGCTGGGCAGAATTTAACTTTAAAACAAAATTGCTTAAGAAAAAGGCTACAGAAAGAGTATTGGCCCAGACTTTGGAGAGGTGGGACTTGGCTCCTGTCCTCAGCCTGGCTGTCCCACAGCCGTGTGCTGATGCTGTACATGGAAGCAGAACGGGGGCTTCTGGTTGCTGGATCGGAGGAGGAGAGACTGTAGAGCAGCCCTCTTGGTTCAGACAGGAAAAATTACTGTGATGGGGTGTTGAAACTTATTGTGTTAAGAAGGAAATAGCTGCATTCCTGATCTGCTTCCCATCCTTTTTGCTCCAAGTGCCCAAACAAAGCTCCCTAGGCAGACACCCCAGGCTCTGGGACAGTTTGCATCCCTGTGCCTTGTGGCTCAACCATCTGATTCAATATTGTAAGGACGTGGTTTGGGGTTTGGTATGTAGCTCCTTCCTGAACACCTGAAGTCCTAAAGGACACTTAAGGCTTCAAAAAGCCTGTATTCCTTCTGTGGCAATAGAGTCCCAGTGTCCCTAAGTCACGGAAGGGAGTGACTGAGGGGAAAATCCCTTAGAGGCTGTGTCATTACAGGAAAAACAGACTCACACCAAAAGAAAACCTGTTGCTCAGCCAAGATTATATTTTTTTCCCAGTCCAGCTTTATTTAAATAGGAAAAGAGAGAAAAACTAATTTACATCTTGAGATAGAGGCAGTCTGTGACTTAAATTGCTGGAATTGCATTAAATAGTCTTCCACCACCCTCTGTGATATCTGAGGAGGGTTGCACGCCACCTTTGTTATTCCTCATGGCAGCAGTCTCTGCTAGTCCTCATGTGTCACGGCCAAGGAATTTTGTGTTTGATTATACGTTTCCTTTCCTTGTCCCTGCAGGCTCCAACATCATTTCCTAACTTTAATCTGTGTGAAGCGATCCTGCCCCATTGCATTAGCTAGCCATAATGGGCTTCAGCTTGGGGGTTTTGGTTCGTACGTGTTTACTCCTTAGCTGTGTCATGCCTAGAAGGGAAATTATCTGTTTGAGATGTGCTCTGGCTTACAGGCAGATCCAGCACCCACAAAATAATCTGTGAAGCCCTTTGGTGAGACTTGACACCCAAGTCGGGGCTGCAGTGGGAGCCCCGTTGTCCACCTGGGACCCCACAGCTCTCCTCTGTCTTTTCTGTCCGGGGGTCTGGTGTCCTGTGTTTCACTAAATGATTGTCATTGCACGGGAATTTGAAACTTTTTGGTGAAACCCCAAGAAGTGAATGTAAGTCCCGCAAGCCTGGGATTTCTCTGGAGTGGGAGAAAGGTGACGCCTTGTCTTTGCTCTGATGAACACTTTGAGAAAACTTGTCTCAGGGTGCAGAGCACAGGCTGGGAGAGCACAAGCTTATGTCGCTGCCGTTGTTGATGCCTTTTCTCTCCTCTCCTTCCTTTCAGGGTCACAACAACCCGGAGTGCCGTATTACACAGATCCAGGTGGACCTGTGATGAATCCCATGGCTATGGCTTTCCACGTCCAGCCCAACTCCCCGCAAGGAAACCCGGTTTACCCACCCCCACCTTCCTACTGCAACACGCCACCTCCCCCTTACGAGCAGGTGGTGAAATCCTCCACGTGAGGACTCTTTGGCTCTCTGACCTGACTGTGTGAGAAGAAGGTGCCATTGCAAAATGACCGAGACGGAGGGCATCTGCCCTTTTGAACACTCGCTAGTTCTCCAAGTCCTCTCTCCCTCCCTTCCCTGCACCTTTCCTCATTAAAGTTACTTGCAAAGGGGTGATTTTTAAATATTATTTTTTTTTTAGTAGAAGTGGATTTTTTCTTTGTCCTCAAAATGAGAGAAGTTGTCTTTGTAATGCTTTTAATGGAAACCTATATTTAAAACCTGTATGTCTTCCTCTTTATTTATTGTTCATTTCCATCATGGGTTTAATTGCATTGTGGCAGGCTACTGATAGCAGTTCTTCCTGCAGCCCCAGTGTGATGTGCGCTCTCCTAAGACCCTGTAGCACAATCGCCCTCATCTAAGGGGAATGACAGAGAAAGAGGGTAGAAGTAGAAGAGGCAGCGCGATGCTTTTACCAGAAATGGTGACCACCATCTTCTTTTTAAGATTTTCTTGTACAGCTCGGTTCTGATGCAGAACAGAAAGACGCTGTGATAGAAGTTGCTGTGACTGGAGCACCAGTGCTGG
Organism: Falco naumanni; assembly: GCF_017639655.2. Classification (NCBI taxonomy): domain Eukaryota; kingdom Metazoa; phylum Chordata; class Aves; order Falconiformes; family Falconidae; genus Falco; species Falco naumanni. The sequence continues at coordinate 28,229,264 of NC_054057.1, read as the reverse complement.
TCGAGTCGTGGCAGGGGCCTTGCCAAGCGCCCTAGATAGAGGGGAGTCATTACTTCAAACGATGCCTCCAAAAAGTGAAGGACCGGGACTGGAGTGTTTCTTGGCCAGCACCCGGACTGTGCCTGTGTGGGCGGCGCCCTGGCCCCCCTTGTTTGGCCAGCAGCGAGACTGTCTGACACAGCCGATGGCCTGAAGGTTGGTAGTGAGAGGGAAGTGATACAACCTCAGACCTTGTGCCTTGGGACAGAACAGTTAGAAACGTAGGTAAGTTTTCTTCCCTAAACTGAAAAATAATTACAGTAAGAGGGAATGGGAACACACTTCAAGGTTTGCTCCCTTAGATGCTGGCGGGAGTTGTGTCCCTGAGAAATAGGTTTCATCGTGGTCTTACTGCTGCCACAAAGGGTACTGAGTAGAGCTGTCATCTCCAGGTGACAGATATGTAAAAACTTCTCTCCTGTCTAGGTCAGGCAAATAAATAACTTTGTGGGACTGGTGCGTAAGAGCAGTTCCTTGACCTGATGCGCAGATGGTTTGGCTTTTGTTAACCCTTAGTTCTTTGTGCGTTTTGCTGTGAGCGGCCCCAGGCTTCCCAATTCACCGTCTCATGCTCGTGGGCGACTGAGCAACCACAAGTCAACACCTTCAAAGAAACACAGAGCCCCTTCACCTGCAGGGGCTCTCCCACCCATCTATGTCTAGCAAAAACGTGAAGCTACTCTGAGACGTGACTGATGGGACCTTCTCCCTTTGTGCATGCTCAGAGCCATGTCAGTAATGAGTGACATAAAGAAGATGCCATCGCCTTCTGCTGCTGAAGGACCTGCAGAGCCCTGCATAGCTGAGGGTTAGGAGTCCGGCATGGTTCTTTGGGTACCGGGCGAGCGCTTACTCGCTGCCAGTACACCGATGGCTCCTGTGTTGCTCCAGCCAGGGCACAGAGCTCACCGAGGTAGTCGGAAGACTTTTTTTTTCCAATTGCACAAGCAAGTGGCTTGTGAGGACTTGCTCCTAGGCAGCAAGCTGTATTTGCAGAACTGGCAGAAAAGAGTATCCCTTTTGTTACGAACGTGCGTCTCTGACAGAAAAAACGTGAAGCGTCACTGTTTCTAAACACTGTTTCTGACTGGTGGAGTCACCTGGAGCAGAGCTGGCTTTTGGGAGGCTCATTCCTGCAGACCTGACCTGGGTGGAATTGTAACTGAGGCTTCCCCTGACTGTGGATCATAACAAGGGACAAAGTGAAGTATTTCTGTGTGTGCAGTGCAGGCTGGCAGGCACTTGACAAAAAAGTACACTTCATGTATGATGACTAGGTCCATCTGCACACCACAACTGTATATATTTTCTAAATTAGTGTGCACTTGAGGTTTAAAGCTGCATATGTCACTGAATATGGGTGTGTATACACGACAGGTTTTTAAAAGCAAATCCAACCTTTCTTTTTCTGTCAATAGAAATTACAACAGACCTCATGTTAGTAGGTAGATGTTAAGTCCTTTTATATTATGAAATGTATCTATGACAGTTGGCATTTTCCTGGACATATTGAATAGAAACCTTTTATAGTGAATTCTTATGCTGTACATTGAAGTTCAACTTCTGGTAAAGTTTTCCTGAAGTCTGGCTGGTTTATTTGCTAGTGTTCGTGGCTGACACCACCTCCTACAGCACATGTGCTCCTCTGCTAGCAAACCTGCTTGGTCTGCTCTTGAAAACACAGCACCTGTGTGGGCATTCATATGAATTACTTGCAAACTGTTTATGTGCCTTTCCTCTCATTGCCACGCTTTTGCAAAAAGTTTTCTTTTTTTCTCCTCCCCCGTTTTCCCCCTCTTAGCTTAAAAAAAAAAAAAAAGGAAGTGGAGAGGAAGAAAGGAAAAACCCTGTAACTTTTGGTAGGGTGATATCAACAGTGTGAGGTTGATTGGGAATGTACATTGCACACTTTGCAAAGTTGGTTTGGAGGGTGAGTGGAACAGAAGTAGATCTTTCTATAGTCTCGGGGGCTTCTATTGCACATAAAACTTGTGCCGGCACTTCTTTTGAAATGCATTTTATTAAAGTAAGACGGGATGCTGCTGTATCTCTAGCCCTCTTTGTTGCCTTTTCCTGAATTGTATGTTTAGAATTCTTTATATTACCGGTAAAGAACTCTTGTGTGCAGAGGAGGAAAGGCAGGGCTAATGCCACAGAGAGGTTTGTACTCAACAGCACTTTAAGAGCCAGCTATGAAACGGGCCGCAGGCACACAGCTGGAAAGGGCAGAGCTACTTCTCAACAGTAGGCAGAGAGGACAGGCCAGGCGTGCAGTCCCACAGGTGAAGGAAAACAGCATCTTCTAACAGGATTTTACTTGGCAGCAGCGGTGCCCCAGGAGCTACCAGCAGCTAATGTGAGCTTCCCTGCGGTGCGCTGATGCTTTATCCGCTGGGATGCCCACGTCTGAATCTCTGGGTGCTGCTACTGCCCTCTCTAACCCAACAGAGATTTTGGTTCTCTAACCTCACTGACAAGGCAGGGTGGTGGTTGGACTGCAAAATGTCAGTGCTGGTGGCTGGGAGCCCTAGGGATGTGTGGGGCACTGCCTTGCCCCTTCCCCGGAGCACCGGGCCAGGGTGCGGGGCTAATCCCACCCCCCACCCCCACCTTTGTGATCTTGCCATCTACATCAGGAAGTCGATTTAATGTGTTGTAGGAATCAGTCCCCTGGTTCTTACAGAGGCATTTGATACAGGAGTTTTAAATGGCTTGAACAGGGTTTGGGCAGAATGGAAGTGCTTAAGTCAAGCCACAGAGCCTGGGGTGGGTGGGAGCCCGGAACATAAATGTTACTCCCTGGAGGTCCTTTCTTCAGCTGTGTGTCCTCAAAATGTGTCTGAAGTACCTGTGAGGAGGCAGTGACCGGGAGGAACATGCCTAGGTGGGTAAGGAAACCTTTGAGGTCTCTGCTGCTGTGACCCTGGCAGAAATGGGGAGGAGGAGAGGGTCAGGCACCTTCTGCCACGATGAAATCTCCAGCAGTGCTTTGAGAGAAAAGGCTTTTGGTGTGCCTTGCCCCCAGCTCTGGTGGGGCCAGGCCTTTGTACATCCAAGGCTTCTGCAACAGGCTGCGCGGTGGGATGGGGAGGGAACCTGCCCTTTTTGTGGCTGGGCAGTTGGGTTTCAGCTGGAGGTTTTGCCGTTGGTCCAGTCTCAATGAAGGAGAGCAAATGCCGTGGCTGGCTGTGTTCTGCTGGGGATTGTGCAGGGAGGGAGTCGGCAGGGGTCTTCATAGGCTTGGAAGGATCCTCGTGTGCAGCTTGTGCCTCTAGGTATGCTGTCATCAGCTTGGTCTCTCTGTTAAAGGTGGTACTCCTGAGGCTCCGTGGCTTGCAACGGGGAGCTGGCCTTCTCCTCACGCAGTAAACCTTCCCACCATCGCCTGTTTGCGGGGCTGCGGACCTGGTCGTGTTTCTGAGCAGGTGCCAGCTGCTACTTCTTCTTCTACCATCGCTGATGAGACTGAGAAGCCCTGTTTGCTTCCCTTCCCATCAGCTGTAGGTAGCCACGCGTGACCAACACATCATCCACCTGCCTCCTGATGAGCTCTTGGGCGAGTGCTGCCCACCTTATCCCACCAGCCGTGTGGCTCCCCGGCCAGAGGGGTGCAGGGCTCTGCTCTCCGCGTGGAGGGAATAGTTTATTTCTTGAGTGTTTTTCAGGTCATTACTTGAACCAGTCTGCCTACCGATCCTGGAACACCTTGAGATTTGTTTTGGATTATGTCAACTCGATTGGCTGCCTGATGACTGCTAAGGGTAAATGCTTGTGACAGGCTTATCCTGACTCCTCCACACCCTAGTCATGCACCTCTTTGGTGGAACAGGCCTTAAATCGTGGTTTAGGGGGCAAGCTGAGGGTGAGGAGGGCAGTGTCTGCCTGCCCTTGTGTCTGTCGTGTGGGAGCCACCCTGCCACCGCCTGCAGCCACCAAACCCCGGCAGCAGGGGACAGATGCAGGTGGTACCGTGCAGCTGGTCACGCGCTGCCTGTCAAGTGTATTGCAGACTGGGTGATGTGTAAATGCTCAGCTTGATGGGATTTGGCATAAAATCAATTCCAATCCCTGCATGGCTGCCCTTGACTCCTGCAGCCCCGTCCTGCATGGTGGCCATGGAGGGCTGGCAGGGCAGTTGGTGTAGAAAGCGCTGGCAGGCCTGGGGTAGGTGCTGCTCGCGGGAGCCTTTTGGCTGGGAGGGTGGGATGTGGGTGACAGGTGGGTGGGTGTGACCCAGCACCAGCAGAGGCACAGAAGCGATCCCGTGTCCATCAGTAAAGGCGTGAAGTGGCACAGCTTGAAAACTTGCTGCTCGGCATCCTGTGTGACGCTCCGTGCCCAGGGGCAGCTCAGGGGGTTGGGCAGACATCAGTTATCAGCCGGGGTTTGTTGGGGGGTTGCAGTGGGTTGAGTGGGGAGGAGAGGAAGAATATGCTTGCAGAACCATCTTCAAACTAGCTACTGTCAGGAGTAAGCAGGGGTACAGAGCGACTCAGTGACAGTGGGGCTGGCCTTGCAGCTGCTCCATGTCCTGCTTTGGGACAGGATACTTTGGGAATTGCTTTCCTTCAGCTTTTGGTTCCCATCCCCTCCCTTGTACGCTCCATGTGTCTCCTTTCAGCCCTGCAGCAGGAGGATGCTCCCATCTCGTTCAAGGTGATTCCCCCTCAGAAGAAAAGCAGCGATGGGAATGGCTTGCTTTGCCCTTCAGCAGGGCTGTAAGGCCTCCGAGCAGCCAGGCCAAGGCTCACCCTTCAGCCACTGGTGACACTGCTCGAACTTCCTCAGGCTCCCACCGAAGGCAAGCGCTGGCTCTTGCCAGAGCATCTCGCATGCTCAGGAGGTGCTTTATTTTCCCACAAAATTTTCTCCCCATGAAAGTGCTGTTCTCCAGCGTGCTTGCTGCCTTACATACTGCTGAGGGAAGGCTCCATATTAACGGATGAATTCAGTTCATTGTGGTCTGAGGGTTCATAAGGTTTTGCTGCTGCTTCAGCCTTGCAGCAGATCCACAGCCCCGGCACACGCTGTCGGGCAGAACCAGCCCTGCCAAGGGGTAGACGAGCGAGCCCAGCACGGCTGCGCTGCCAGGCTGAAGCCAGTGCAGTAGTACTGTCTCGTTCATCGATGTTTTGTTCTTGATTCTCCCCTCCGTCTCCTCCTCACCCGTGTGACCGGGTTGCCCCATGGCTCATAGGAGAGGGGCAAACGTCACCTGCAGCATCCTGCAGCACCTTCTGTGCCTCTCAGCAATTAGCAGCAGGCTGACTCATCAGTTGGACTGTAAATAGGACCCAGCTTGTCCTGGAGGGTCCTGCCATTTCTGTTCGGGGCTGCCAGGCAGCTGTGCCCATGTTTCATCACTTTGGGAAAAGATAATTTTTTGTTTGGTGGGTAGGTTTTGTGGTTGTGGTTGTGTTTTGGTTTTTTTGTTTTCTTTAGGGTGCTGTGACAGCTTATGCTGCTGTGAAAACAAACAGCTGGGATTACATTTTCTAAGCCCTTCAGACTATGCGAAGAAGCAAAGGAGGTATTGCTCATTCTTCCCTAATTCAAACGAACCAACCACCCCCAAACCCTCAGATGGGTTAGTTTTAAAGGCATCTACCCAAGAAGCCACTTTTTGGCATACAAGAAGATAAAACACCTTGTCTGATAGTGGAACCTTACTTTTCCCCCATCCCCCTCCACTAGCATCACTACTAATTCAGGAGGCGACTGAAATGGGCCAGGAGCTTTGTGGGCCCTGGGGCCATGGCAGCCCTCCTCTCTCATGCCCTGTTGCTGGGGAGCTGAGCTGCCTGCTAGGATTTTATTCCAGGATTTTACAGTTGCTTGTACTCTTTGACAGGGAAACTACTCCACAGCCACCATCCAGGGGAGGCTCCGGCATAGCGGTTTCTACGATAAGGAAGCTTCTAATAAGAAGGGGAGAGGTACAACCGGCAGCCACCGCCCCAAGCTGCCACGTCTTACAAGGTGAAGGGGACAGCAGAGAAAACAGAGGGAACAAGGAAAAGTTAAGCAGCCCTCCGACCCCAGCCCTGCACAGGAAGGTAGCTCGCTAGCTGCACTTGCATGTTATTTTTGCTTTATGTAGTGAGAGAAGGCACAGGGTAGGTGTATGTATCTCTGCCCACGTCTCTGGCTCTGTACTTCTTTCCTGCTGCTTAAGCTGAGCTTATCGAATAGCTGCAGCTGGAGTTCCAGCAGCCCATTTGCAGGCATCAAGGAGAAGTGACGGCTAAAGACATGTCACTACTGCTCCCTGCATACAAATCACCGTTGCTGTGCTGGGCAGAGACTGGGTTCCTGCACCTGTGAATTGACCTGAAAACAGGAGGAAAACTAACAGTTTTCACCAGGAAAAGGACTGCTGCATCAAAATATGCTGATGGGACAGGGCTGAGGCAGCAGGCTGCTGCCTAGCTGTTACCTGACACGCGGCACACATGCTTCCTCCCACCTCTCTAACCTACCCTATTTTGACTGTGCTAGAATAGCCCTAACAATTTTATCTATACAGCTGAATTGCACAGATTATTTTCAGTTCCCTACCTACAGGCCAGAAATAATGCTATTAATTCAAAAAAGCAGCAGTTGCTCTCAATGGCAGAGGGCTGCGAGTCGCACGTGGGGTTTTATGAAACAGAAATACTGCCCCTTGCTTGCAGCATACTTGCAGTTTCCTTCTGTTAAAGCCTAGCTACAGAAAAACATGAAGAATTCTCAGAGCTGGAAACCAGCTTTCAGTCACCTGGAGACAGGCATGTCTTCTTAAAAACCAGCTAGTCATGAGTCAGGCTTTAGCAGCTTTGCACTAAGCGATGTACAGTAAAAATCACCCAGGAGAAGCAGCAGTAGAGAGACCTGCAATGCTTGTAAAAGAAGGTGGTTAAAAAAAAAGCGATTTTCCCACTCTCCGGCATGTTTTATCCTGCAGGACTGTGAGATCAGAGGCAGTTCAGCAGTCAGACGAGTGGGACCATCATCGCAGTGCTGGAGGGAAGGAGTACTACAGGGGGTGGGGGTGGAGAGAAGAACCACACAAATTACCACCACATAGCTTGATCTTTACTAATAAAGCCAAAGAACAAAACAATCAGCATTTTTTTCCTCTTTTTCTGCCCAAAGAGCATCTCCATTTTTAACACTACTGCTTTTTGCAACAGATGGACTATTACACACAGACAAAGCAAACTAGGGACTATTAAGACATCTTCCACATTCTTAGTTTGATGTGATTTCTGAAAACAATGCCTTGGTGAAATGCAATTTTTCACCTTCACACACTATCCTTTCTTAATGGGCCACCTAGATATCACAGCGCTGCAGTGAACAGGGAAGAGGAGCCACAGGGAAAGTCATGTCAGAAAGACAAGGCAGACACAGTCAGACGCCTCACAACTCAATACATTCAGTTTCCAGTCTTGCTCCATTCCTCCATTCCAAGAGGATTTTGCAGGGAAGCCGGTGCCAGGCCCCACCGCAGCAGAAGGCTGGCTTGGTACAGAGAGCTGGTAGCTGACTTGCTCGTTATTGACTGGTGCAACTCAAGCATCTTGGAGATCTGCTCAGTATTAAGCTGTTGTAAATGTGTATATACCTCTATATTTTTTAAACCAACAAGATTTAATTCCTCCTGGGCTCCAGCCAGCCAAATATTACATCCCACAGGTGCCGTTCCAGGCTCAGCCACCAAGAAGGCGTATCTGTGTACAATGACTGAATGCAAAAGCCCTGCCTGTTGACCCCCTGGTTCAGCAGTCGGTACGACACGTGTGGGATTTGCCAGGAAGGCCAGTGGCTTCTGTTCTGTGTTTGCAAACCTGGCAAGCCCCTTCCCCGTTAACCCACCCCACACGCCCTGCAGTCTCAGGTGAAGGAAAAAAGGGGTGGGGGGCAATATGGAACAGGATCAGAGCTGCCCTCTCCCTTCTTTGTTAGAAATTTCTGTGAGACTTCAAACCAGGCAAGTCTCCTCCCTGTCCACGGGCAGGAACACGATCCACAGGCTGAAGAAAGAAACCCAGAGTTAGACCTCAGCACGCTGGCCACGGAGGAACATGGCCCTGGAGGTGGCCTCTACTGGTACACGCCCTGCACTGCCTCCCACAACCAGCTCTCCCCATTCCTCACCCATCCCTCCGTTCTGCTGCTCCGGTGTGCTGCACCCCAGCTGCTTGCCAAGCAGCAGCCCTCCCCCCCCCCCCCGGCTTTTCAGCATTTCCCCTCATCTCCAGCTGTACAGCTGCAGCCAGGTTTGGTGCCCCCACGTCATCTCCCCTTTGCCAGAGGAGTGAAAAACCCTCTCCCACTGCTCCCGTGTTTTAGTCCTAAGTGACAAACCAGCAGAGGAGCTACGCTGTGACGTTACGCTGTCCCTGCACTGGCACTGCCGCTGTCGTCCAGCAGAACTGAATTTGCAGATTATTAATATCCCAATGGATTTGGCAGCCAACGCTATAAAGCTCAAGGCAGGCAGCTGCTACCGTTCAGAGACTTGCTCGGGAGCAACGGTGCATCTCCAAGCCTGACCGAAGCGCTGGCGCTCAGCACATGGCCCACAGGTCACGTATCGCGATGCGCACCTTGAAGGTCAAACTGTCACCTGTCACACTCTGCCCGACAGAAGAGACCAATTAAAATAACCACCTGGAATGACAGAGCACAGGGAGACCTGCAGGAAAGATGACAACAGAGCTTGAGCGAGTTGAGTATGCTACGCTTGCCTTTCTCAAGCAGTAAGTGTACTTACTATTTGGAATGCCTAAGCCACCGTAAGTGTACTCGGAGTGTGTCCCACTTCTCCCCAACTCAGGAGCACCTGGAGGCAGGTCTAGTATTTCACAAGCCTACCACACCACAAGGGGAAGCAAAGCACTAGCAGCACAGTTAAAACTAAGGGCAAAGGGCTTTTTCTGTTGGTTTGGGTTTGGTTTTTTTCATTTTAAGATGAAATAAACTTCAATTACAGCCTCTAGCAATGGTTTCATATTGCTTATTAATTTTCTGCAGCCTCCACAAGCAGCTGGTATTTGTCACTTCTGTCATACTATACGGGCTAAATGCAGCGGGGCTGGAAGAGGGAGGGAAGGGCCCAGAACAAACCACCACCTCGGTTTGGAAGCAACAGTCATCCCGAGATACCAGCAGAAGAAACTGCCCTGACGCCCTCCCTTACTCATTTGTATACTAGATGCTGCAGGACAGGTTTATTACAAATCCTTGTGCAGGGGAGAAGCACAGTTACACTGTCCCTGGCAGCAGGAGGTTGGTACAGGTAGTTCCACCTGTAGTTTAAGCTCATGCCACAGGATGATGCTTTGCAGAGGTGGGGACAAGCATCTCCAACCTGCTCCAAGTGCTTAACTGGCTAACCAGGTGCAGGTATGGGAGGGAGCCGCTCTTTCAGGCTTTCAAAACAACCTCCCCCAAGAGCAGCAAAAGACAAGTCAGGTCCCTTCCGGCCTGCGAAGTTTCTGAAAACAGAGATGGCCTCACACCTCTTCATTGAAAAGGGCTGATCTCCGTCACCTTAGCTTCTGGGGACTGTGGAGAAAAAAGCAGAAAAATATGAACGTAAAACTGTTTTTCATCTCTTTTTAAAGCTGCCAGCTCACCAGTGAAGCTGGACACTGTCCTGCAGCAAACTCTCTGGCGTAAGGTGGAACTCTCTACGCAACCACGCTGCAGAAAGCAACACTGCTGTTGTGAGTCATGCACGAAGGTACAGGACAGAGAGTCACAAGGAGACCAGCTTTTTGCTAACAACAAAAGACTCGAATCAACACACAACACCAATAAACATGCAGAGCATGTCAAAGACCTGAAGAAGACAAATACAACAGAAGAAAGTTCAAAACTTGACTTCTCTTGTCCTGCATCTGAAGGTGTCACTTTTAACAGAACTCAAATGTGGCTTCTCCCGTTCATGCTCTAATGACTTCATGGTCCTTTGGGGCAAGAGGGGTGAGGAAAGGGGTTTATCCATCCGTAAGTTCAGGGTCGAGTTGGTTCAGTATCAGAGGCACTAAACAGTCTCATCTCTTGGCATCAGTCCCCTTTCAAAATGATCTTTTAACTGTCCTGTTCCACTTTGTTTTCCCTCCTTTGAGGTCCAAGTTCAAATGCTGGAAACTGGGAAGTCTCCGGCACTGAAATATCTGAGAGGAAGTGAATAGCTCCAGCCATGCCTAAAACATAATGAGAAAAGAGATTTTTGCACATCTTTGACATTAAAATAGCACAACTGACAACAAAAGCAATGGCACCTGTTCAAACAACCTCCTCAAGTAGATCTTTTTTTGAACAGGTGGACTTAGGGCCTACAGAAAGGCAAGTACTTTACCCAGGAACCCAAGTTTCATTGGAAAAGATCAAAGGCAAACCCCAAGGTCTCTCTGCTACCATCTTTTCAGCTGCACAATCTCAATGTTACTTCAATTAAAGAAAAAGTAAATCCCAGTTTGGACTGTCCCTCCAAATCTGAGCAGCTCTTGCTTGTCATTTTACTGATTAAAAACAAAGGCAAAACTTTATTATACTTGTAATGTGAAGATTAATTTGTTCACTACTCATAGAGGTATGAAACACTAACACCCGCATCACCTAATAAAACTCTTAGGGGGACAGATAAGAGAGGCACCCTACAGCAGGAAAGCATACAAATAAAATACTAGCTCCATTTTATGATCAAGTTAAAATTCTATTTCATCAGCAGCTAAGCACATACAAAGGAACCTTCCTGAAATACAGCATCCGATGCAAACGAAACCAGACAGTCCCATAAGATGCACATGCAACTTCCACTGAAAGTGTGCACATACACGCAGAACTGGACAACTTCATGCACAGTTTTGGCTACAAAAAAATAATCCCCAAAATTAAGACATTTTGTCTCAAATTTGAGACTTCAGATCTTTCTTAAAAAAATTCACTGACATTAAAAAGCTAAAACAGACGCTGTATGTCAGCATTAAAGCACAAATCATCCTGTTGTTGGCAGTACTCCACCTTCCCAACAAATTTCAAGCTATTATGTAACAGATTGCACGGCTGCTTTTTCCCTCGAAAAGTGCATGCAAGGGAGCTCTCAGGAATAAGAATATTTACATTTTCTCACTTAAACATTAAGACATCAACTCCGTACTTAGAAGAGATGCATATAACTACTGCTCTCTTGTGTTTACACCTTGGATTGGTTTATTTGTAAAATAGTCTTTATTTGGTCTGCTGTAATCTCACACATTTGTGATAGGTGGCACACTAGGCTCACGGTTCACGAGGCAGCAGCCCTACTCAAACCTCACTTGGGTCTGTTGATTCCTTGCTACTGTGTTTCCAAAATATAAGGGTGAGATAGGGAATGGAAAATAAACTACAAATTAAAAAACAGACAAAGCTCGAGGACAGTATTTAGGAGCAACTCTGAACTGACAGAAAATTCTCTAAGAACTTTGTATTACTTTTCTGTTTGAGTGATTTGGGTTCATATTAAAACTTAGCTTTTCCTTGCTTTGGTATTGCAGCAAAGGCGGCCTAGCTCTGACAAGCCAGGAACTACTTCGAGACCCCCTATGCACAGCTGCTCCTCTGCCCAGTCCCTCTGCGACAACATCTGTGACAAAACTGCTGCCCAGACTTCTGTTTGCTTTAAGCCAAGAGGCACCAGCACAGCAGAATTTTATTCCAGAGTAACAGTGGCACTGGCTTTACATTGGCAACTGCTGAAACGCAACCAAAAGCGGAAGTCATGATAGCAAATTACTGTCTTTTGTCTTTTTCTCCCCCCATTCTTTTAAGCAGAGGCGGTGGTAGGGGGTGGCTCTATTTTTAATAGTAGAGGAACCCACCAAAGATTTCCCAACTCCTAAGCATGTGCCAAAACCTTCTTTCCTGTATAACACAACAGCATTAACACCACTGCCACTTTACCTTCAAAGAGAGAATAAGGTCGGTCAGGAATACGACATCCATGTGCACCATACTCCAAACACCATTCAGCAAACTGGAGGAAAAAATTTTAGAAACTGTTTATTTAAGACTGCTAAATGCAAGCTTGAGTATCTGCTTATCTTTAATAGGTACTAAACATAAAATAGTGTAAGCAGAGACAACACAGAAATCACTGTCTGAGATCAATTTGTCCCACTTCAGCCAGGACAAGGCTGCCATTAGGTTGTAGGATATGTATTTCCACAGCACAATTTTCAGTTTCATAACGATGTAATTACAAGGGTTGTACTTCACTTTGTTTTCTGTAAATCAACCCTGCTACATGTCAATGAAAAATGCTGTGAGAGCAGACACTTTCATTTTCAAGGGCAAATTTTTTCTAATATTATAATATCAGCTTCTTATCTGTCTTGGCACTTAATTTATCCACGTGCTCAGGCCTTAGGGTTGTTAATTGCATTTTGGTTTTCTTTCACTTCTGTGCACTAATTTAGAGTATTAAATCTTCAGCTGCTGTTACTTAGTTTTATTTATTTGCTCTCCCCAAGCCTTAAGAAAATTTGTTATAAATACAGTTAGACAATTATCGCCATCAATATCTTGTTGCAGAAGATGGAATACCATTAAAAAGAGTTAACAGTATCTTTCTTGTGTTTAAACAACACTGCTGCACTAGCTACATTAGACATACGTGACTTATGAACTGCATCTGGATCAACTGAATAGCCACCACCTATTTCTCCTTTATGGCTCCCCAGAGCAAACGGGGCCACAACTTCCCCTGGCATTTCTGTGCTTGGAAGCAAACTGCTGCTTATTCAAAATATGGTGCGGAGATTCCTGCAAAGCGAAGAACTGAGGTCTCTCCCTGCTCCCCCTGCAATTTGGGCAAGTGCTAACAAACAGAAAACCCTACTAACTAGAGGGTGCCCCAACTCTAGAGTTGGAGCTATATGGGGTGCAAGCATGCCCCCAGAGCCATCAGTCTGTTCAACAGCAAGATAAATAGTGGCATCTCCTCCCTTCTTCTCCCCACTCTGTCCTGTTTAAATGTTTACTGGAGAATGGGTTTTTCTTCTCTTGGTAGGTGTGTGTGCACACATGCAAACGTCTTGAGGAAACCCAGCAAAAACCCCACAAACATAAACACTGCAGTCCATACAACTATCAAGAACTGACAAAACATTTTTGGGCCCCCCACAGGTATGAATCTTTAAACCAAGGTTTAATTCCCCATGTAATCTTGTCTTATATGTGAGGACTGAACAAGTTTATGCCATGTTTCTAAATTACAATCAGTTCTTGCCACATCCACATCTTACTGCATACTAGCCTTTATTATTACTGCCAGCCTGGGAACTGCAACAGGAACTAAAAAAATGCACCCCAGGCTACTGAAGCACAACCATCGTTTACAAGTTCATAGTTTCAGCACAACTCTGAGATCCAGTAAACCACACTAGTATCTTTGTTAAACCAAGGGGAAGGAAAAAAAAAAAAAAACAAACAGAAAGAAAAAAAGAACTATTTTCTAGCAGGAAGGCATCTGCCATTATTTGTCACGTAGGCTGGGCATGCTTGCCACCAGCAGCGGTTTAATCACAGTGCTGAGCGCCACAGGGCTCGGATGCTCTCTGCTGCCTAGAGCCCAGGATGCTACAGGCCGCTCTCCTCCCCCAGGCAGGCCAGCCAGGAGTGGCTCAGCCTCCCGGGGGCCTGTCTGATAATGCTGGAGAAAAGCTGCAAAGCTGAAAGTGAGAAGCACAAACCAAGAGTCTCTGTGAGCCACGGCCTTCCAGCTCTTTTGGTTCACTTGTAAGTTTCACGACTCCTGAGAGGTAACCAGGGATTCCCGGGCAGACTCCTTCCCCCAAACCTCCTGTTTCTGGAACAAACACTCTTGAGAGAGGAGCCATCTAGTCCTCTCAGTTACATGCCTTTAGGTACCAACACCATGGCATGCTTGCTTCCCCGCATGCTCCTGCTCAAAAAGAAAAGATTTCAAGAATGCCAGACAAGCAAGTTCCTCTGCCTGTTTCAAGATTTCCCTGCGAGAGCCTGCAGGGCCTGACTGAATGCTGGAGATACTAAAATGCAGAATGGCTGCAAATATGCCGCCAGACCTGACTATGCTGGGCACCCCCAGCAAACAGTCTTTAGCCACCATGCCACATCTTGCTTCTCAAAGGGATTTCAGGTACCTGCGTCTCCTGGTTTGGGTTTGAAATATATACGCTTGCTTTTCTCTAGCTTGGTATGGAAGAAGATCAGGATTCTCTTGGGCCTCTAGAAGAGGAGCACCAACAGGAGGTGCGAGTGCTGCACAGAGCCACAGAAGATGTACTAGCACGGAGACACAGGGAGCCGGAGAGCGGCACTGGCTGCAATGCCAGCTTGGTGCTCTGGCTCACGCGTCCCAGCGGGGGAGTCCACATGTAACAAAGTCCCACTCGCCCTGGAACACAGGTATGCCTACAGGTGTCCTCATGGCACGATGCTTTGGTAAACATGAGACAAGCAGCAACTTTTAAAGCTCTGCTGACTGAGGACAGCCTGACAGTGGAGATGAATACAATAGCTTTACACATGGCCAGTGCGCATCTAAAAGCGCTTAAGAAGCAACTCATCAAATTCCTCATTGCACTTGCTTTTAAAAAGGCCTCAGCTAAATAGCTACATATGCGGTATGAAACCTACTATCAGTCAATTAAGCTGAAAGAAGTCCCAACAAACCAAACCAAAACCAAACCAAAGTCTTACGAGATGATGAAACAGAGTCAGAGAAAGCCTTGTCCTTTGGTAACCGCTAGCTTATAGCCAGAGCTGAATCATCCAGGTTCTGCTATCAAGTGGAAAAATTCCAAGTGTGTCTTTCTCTGCCATTTGAATTAATGAAAAAATTCAAAGTGAGCAACTTTGAATTCAAAGTGAGAACTGCAATTCAGAGCTCTAAAAGGCCCAAACAGACACTAGTCTGAAAACAAATAATTACAAAAGACTACAAACAGCATTGCTTGAGGGAGTTGAGGACGACACTGGATGTCTCAAGGGAATAATTAGTACCACATAACAGTAGTCTGTTATTGTTCAGACAAGCTGATTTTCAGACTCTGCTTTCTTCTGAATACATGTTTACTTCCTCTCCTCTTTACAGAACATTTGTGCATTTCACTCTGCATATTAAAGCAGTGCATGCCCCACATACACAGCTGAAATTGTCCAGTCAACGTGGAGCAAGTGACAGGATCCTCTTGTCCCACCAGCCAGCCAGCTCCAGCTCTAGCACACAACAGCCTACTTGGAACACAGTTTACTCTTGCACAGGCATAACGACGTGAAAGGGAACAGTAATTTTGTTGGGATGCTGTAGAGCTCACCTTGCAAGCTCGGTAGAGGTACTTTTTGTCCTGAGTTAGATTATAGAGAGACAAGAAGGAGTAGCCATTGCCAGCAGTACCATGGCAGATCCCGTATCCTTTCCTCAATAAGCCTCTCTGCCAGATGACATCACTACAATCCATAGCATCTTTCAAATATTTATCCTCTTTAAAAGTCTGTGGAATAAAAACAGAATAAACACATGTAAGTTTAAGTACTAATGGGAAAAAAAATAAAGGAAGCTGGACCTAAGAGTTGGTCCTGCTGTTGGTCTGGGGGTTTTCCATATAAAATTTATTTTTTATTTTAATAATCCATTCGACATAGACTTGCCTTTCTCTTCTAAATTTCCCTACATGGAAAAAGGAAGAAGTTAAGTTTTTGTTTCTGAAATGAAGACTCCAAAGGAAAAACTCAATTTCAAAGGCCCTTGGTTCTACAACCTGTAATCTATTGGAATGGTACATGGTCCTTTTTTTCCTCTCTCCTCCATTCCCAAACCACAACATCATTTGATTTGAAATATAGAAATGTAATTCTTGCCTCCAAGAAATGTAACACAGAATACTGGCCATCAAACCTGGTCTTAAAAGGCCAGGTTCCAGTCTCCCTGAAGTCATTCTTCCTGCTTACTCACCATCTGCCTTCAGTTCCATGTCAAAAATACACAAGAATATCTCCTTGTATAGCACAGGGATACAAGGACTCTCTTCTGTCACAAGCACAAGCAGGAACACTCCATCACCTTGATGAGTATTTGTATTAGAAATACTCAGAAGCACTAAGCCAGTTTGGGCAAAGGACCAATTTTGCAAAGTTTATTGCAACTAAAGTGCATTTTGGACACAGAGAGCCCATCAAGAGAGCGGAAAACCAGAGCAAGTAATTTAGCTGAAAACCACCAGACTTCCACCATTACAAGGCTACTCTTTTGCTCCCCTTTGCCTAAGTCACTCTACAGATCAACAAGACACACAAAAAATGAGTAACTGATACACTACTGTAGACTTCAGTCCTTTAGGGATGGCATCCCCTGGCAGGCTATTTAATAAGGTAATAGCAGCAATTAACATGCAAGACTCTTAAACCCACAAGCCTGATAAAGTCCGTCTTTCTGAACAGGCTTTGTCAGCTACTTAGCTGTAACATTATGAATTAAGGACTGGCAACAGCATTTGATTTCCAGGACAAACACTGCTGTCTGTAATCGCCAGTCCCTGTGCTGGATATGAAAGCGTAGCCAGCAAAACATCCTGCTATTCTTCTTACCGCTTCTTCAAAAGGCAGAATAATAAGAGTAAAAGAAAAGCAGCACATGCCCCATCATCTTAAATATAAAAAGAGGCCAGAAATGAGGCTGCTAAACAGAACTTGGTCCTATCCCCCTTATTGCCTGCAAAACATTTTGTGCTGGGGAAAGCATCACGTTGACAAAGAAGGGGGAGGCGGGGGGGAAGTCTGCTGTGTTAAGTCAACCTCCTACCACAGTCCAAAGAAAAAGCAACTGTGACTGCTGCTACATTCAGCGATGCTGTAAGAGATTTACAGTTTGCATTTCAGGTAGCAGCATGAGTAATTATTCTATAAACCAAGCCTGCTTTTCATCAGCCCACCCAGAGGCCAACCAGGGAATCTGCCAAGGAGGGCTGTCAAAAGCAAGAATCAATTTGCATATATTTAATTAAATAGCATACTTTTAAATGCCATGCAAATCAGAATTGCACAACACAAGAGAGACAGCAAACCTCGTTAAGTATAGAGAAAAGCAAACAGTAGGCTCAGTGGTTCTAGTTATGCCCTAGATGGGGCTGAGGACCTTTGCTCTGACGTTAAGTTCTCAATAGCTATCTTAATCATAGAGCAATTTATGGAAGACATTCTTTGGCAAGACACATGAACCCACGCTTTTGAAAACCAACATAATTCTTAGAACTCTTGGGATCAAGATTCAAAGAATTTAGGTCAATGTTCTCACATCCAGGACTTTAATACCAAATCGTTTAAATACATGGCCCATTCCCAAGAAAGCCTGAAGTCTAGTAACTACTAGCACCCTGAGAAGCAATTTTATCCACTTATTTCCTCTTTACAAACATACCTATGTAATCATTTTGGGATTTTTAGATGCCTAGCCTAGGGTTCTGGTTTGAAAGTCTAGATCTAGATAGACTTAAAATGCAAGCCTCACAAACTAACAGGCCCACATACAGGTCTCTCTGGAAAAACAGAAGTCTATATGAACACAGAATGATTCACCTTATAAGCTTGCATGAGCATGTGGATGACTCCGGGGGCACCATGGCACCAGTGAACCAGTCTGTCAGTCTCATTGCTCAGTGACGATGGGTAATTCCCAGATCTGAATTTTTTATGACGCACATAGTCAATACTCGGCTTCACCAGCTCTGCCAGGGTCTCTTGGTCCACATTTGCAACTGGCTAAAGAAAACATGAAAAAAACCACCACCAAACCCATAAACAGGAGTAGCAACCAATTGTGTATTGACACACTTAATTCTGTCATCTATTTTCAAGTATCCTACATATGTGCCCTTGATCCAAATACTTTGAATCATTTTATGCAGATTTAATTAATGTCTTCTTACAATACCCTTGGGAAGCACATTTTTACAGCTGCTGTAGAGAAAAGGAAACTGGGGCACCAAGTTGTTACCTGTTTTACTGGAGGTGACACTGAAAGAGCATGGAAGAACTGAGAACAGAATATGGATCTCAAGACTTCCAAGCCTCTCTTGATACCTTAAAATAGAGAACACTTATGGAAGAAAGATGTGTTTTAAGTGTGTATTATGAGCAAGGTAGGTATAAAACCAACGGGTTACACATTTTGTTTTAAAAATAACACGTAAACAAACCTGTCCTATTTCCCAGTAAATGAAGAAGAGTGTATGTAGTGGCATACCTGGCAAAGGTTTGTGAAGGTTAAAGTTCCACATCATAAACAAAACTCCCTGAAGGTATAGGCTATAAATCTTCATTTCCAATTTCAGAAGCAACAGCTACTTCTCCAGCTAGCTAAACATCTTTGTACTACAAACTCATCTTTACCTTGCTATTCTGAATTTTCTTTCTCATTTCTTGTATTTAGTTTACGTCCTTCCAAAAGGAGAATATATTCTTCAACCTGCATGCTACTTGTAAGTAAAGGTTTAGAAGCTGACTATCTGTTGAGTCTGTAGTTGTGCTTTGTTGGCATTCTCTCCTCTACCAGCCCATTTAACAGTATTTTCATAACAGAACTTGCTGTTTTTACACAGCCTACATGATTTCTGGAATTCCTGCAAGCTGTGGGAAACAACTTCAGAAACTGGAACCTATAGGAGCCTAATAACTGAGCTTATTTTTTTTAAATAACTTGGTCTTTGTGGCTGACTTGATGTCATACAATTTCCCTGTTTCCCACCGGCTCCAGCACGTTTGCATTCAATAGATGAGCACACTGCAACAATTGCCAGCCTTAAAGCCAAATGAAGGCAGACTTTCAATAGGTGTATTTTCAGTAACCTGAAAACGACAAAAGCCTTTATTTCACCTCAGCCAGGAAAGCTTTGCCAGACTTCTACCTGCCAGGTCCTTCAAGCAAACACCACCTCTGCACTTCCGAGTGGAACGGAAACCTTCATGCTACTAACCAGAAGTACACCTGAATACAGATCAGCTCATCACGAAGAACACCCCGGAGCGGATCAGCCCTCACTCAGCCGCTGACCTGTGGGGTAGGGAGGCTCTGGGGGAAGGTTTGTTTTCAGGCTCTGATTTCATGCTGCACCCCTGCAGCAGAAGGCAAAGTGGATGGGCACCAGCAATAAATGCTTCAGTCTTCAGCTGTCCAAGGCAAGTCCAGCCCAGCACATCTGTCCTTGGGAGGTAAATCCAGGAAAAGCAGAGTTTTTTAACAACATCTTTCTCACCCTGTGCTTCTGAGAAGATCTGAGTGCAAATGAGTTCTTTGCCTGAGCTGCTGAGGTTCCCAGCACCTACTTCCAACAGCAAAAAAGTAACCTACAGGCATGTGTCCTGATTCTCTGGCCAAAAGCAATGATACGCAAACAGACATTTTTGCCTCAGGGTTCGGGAAAGGGCCTAGGATGAGAGATTCCCCAGCTAGCACTTCAGAATTCCCCCTCTGCCTCCTGAATGAGTTATTTAACTCTGCTGAGCTCTTGTGCTTCCAGTAGTCTTCTGCAAATAAATCCATCAATACACATTTCTTCATAAATGTGTTGTACAGAAATTATGATTAGTGACCTTCTCATCTCAGGTGCTATGTTGGACACCCTTTTTTTTGTTATAAATCAACCCCTCGACAAACCGTCTCCTGAATTCTTTGCTGAAAATACATAAAACCTGCCCTCATTTGGCGTGGGAGGGATGGGGAAAGGATGAACTCCGATATGCCATCTTCTTCTGCAGTGGATGACTCAACTCTGCATGACTCACAGTATTTAACGTACAGTGAAAAGACAGTAATCCAATGCTGCACAAACAATGGCTTTGTGGTAATTCTTAAAAGCAGCAATTATACGTAAAGGAAAAGATAGTTACAATTTTAACATGTACACAGAGTAGCTTTTGCTTAAACCAAGAAGTACTGTGCAATTACTTCTGCTGTCAGCCTTGAATAGTAAACAGATGATGGAGCCTTTAAAGAGGCTTCTTTAAAGGACCAGATGTTTCTCAGAAAATCTAGCAGAGCCAGGGAAGAAAAAATGGAAGCCAGGAAGATGAGGGAGCTGGAACAGGGCAGACCACCTTGCTGAAGAAGGCAGGAAGTAAAGACAAGAGCACAGTAAATCAGAGCAGCCTGTGGCCCCAGTGAGATGGTCATTGCAGAAAATGGGCATAGTGAGGTTCAGACAAGCTCCAAGGTAGCAGAGCAGAACCCATTTCCATAGCAAAGTCAGCTGCTTTAGCCTGAGCTACTGGTGGAAGTGGTGTGAGCTAATCTGAAACAGATGGGGAGAAGTCACAGCACCTTCTGCAAATGAGGAACGGCTGAGCAGTGGCAACACCAAATACCAGCTCAGTCACTTCTGCTTCAGGCTTCAGGACATGCAGTCCTTCCACTTGCCTGAAGGAAAGTCATTCTGCATGAGCTGGTAAGAAAATTAACATTTGAAAAGATGCACGGACTAGCAGCACCTTTAAAAAACAGAAACAGGTACAATCAAATTTTGCAGCTCTATGGCCACCTTCTGTAATGAATCTTAAGGCTGTTTTTCCAGATTGTACAATAGAAATAAGATATATAGGTCTGTTCTGAAAAACACTGTAAACCTACTGGAGATTCTCAGGGCAGGAGGGAATGGATTTAAGTGTGGGTAAGAGGAGGTATACAGAAGGGAGGAATCTCACTCAGGACAACAGAAAGAGGAGAGCAGGTACCATAAATGCACTAAGGAACATCAGATTTTTGGGGGACAGACAGTGGGGATAAGGAAGAGGAAGAACATATAAAGAATAAAAGCATACTGAAGACAAATGTGTGAAAAATGATACTCTTCCAAAAGCTTCAAGACAATGAAAAAACACCACAAAACCCACAGTCAACAGAGAAAAGAGGACCATCATGGAGGGCAGGAGAGGCACCAGCGGTGCACTCATTTAAAAATACAAAAAAATTGAAGAGTGATGGATGGTGAGTCTTAGCTGGTCTAAATGCAGGCACCAGAAGACCTAAGCATGAGGAGAAGGGAAGGCACCTCACTGTCTCTGCTGAGGATAGGAAACTTTATCTCCTGCAACACTGGTGCTCTGAACCACAACTCAAGGGTTAATTCACTCTAGTGCAAAGATACTCAAGTCAGTTTTCTTCGGATATCAGGGCCTGAACTAGTATCTCTGCACAGTTCTGCTGCAGAGTCTAACTCTGAATTGTGAGACCCTGACCCAGCACAACACTGTACGTGCGTAAGAGCTTAAGATAAGATCCTCCGATGCAAAGCAAGAAATCACTGGTGTTTTACTCCAGCCCACAGAAGATGCTCTTACCTGCATGAGCATGTAATAGATCCCAGCCACTCCATGGGCCGCTCCAACATATTGCTTCCTGTGCCACTGGTACAACAGAGGACAACGGTCTGTTTTCCGCTCCTCCTTCGAAAAGTTTTTCCCCGATTCAATAATAGCATCTATTACCTAAGAAAAAGAACACACCCCTTCCATTTATCTTGCTCGCTTTGATTCAGAGGGTTTTGCTTTGTCATGACTAACACTACAGTAAAGAATAAGCTACAATGAACCGTAACAGGACAACAATATTCAATTAATTAGGATATGAGCGTTGAGGTAGAAATGGCAATTTTCCTAAATGATGGAATCACTTATGTTTCTAGGAGAAGAAATTTAATATGCAAATATTTCCAGCATTTTTTTTTCCAGGCTTGTCTTCTCTGCTTCTGGTATCTGCAGAATGCATCTTCCCCACACCGAATTCTCCTTCTTTTCACTTAAGACTTCCATGCTTCTGTCTTATATTTTTTTGTAACATTTTCTCATCCTCAGATGCTCCCAAACTAGTCACATATTAGATCCATTTCCAAGGCTGGCCACAGACCCACCCGCACCAGCCTGTCTCAGCCCCAGCTGGGCAACATGAAAAGTGGGAAGAGACTGGAAGGATGGATAAGACTGAGTTCCCAGTTCCAGGTCCCCCTCCTAATCCCTTAAATTATGCAAAGGAGAGATTCCAGTTCAACCTCACTGATGCTATGGGACTGGAGAGAGAAAAGTATCTTACCTCTTTGATAGCAGACTGTGGGACAGTGTCTGGACCGATTTCAGTATTCAGGTACAGCAAGGCATATAGGTAACCTGCTCTGCCATAGAGCAGCTCATCTGGAAGTTCAGCATCTGTGCTTATGACTGTCCTTTGGAGCTGCAACAGCCTGCATCAGACAAGGAAGGTGGAAAGAGAGAGAGAACATCTCTAGAGATCATACTAGACTATGTATTGTACAAGCCATCAAACCAGAAGCAGAATGAATGCTGAAGCCCAGCTCAGCTGGCTGCCAGGTTTAACACGGGAGCCCTGGTGCCCACCATCCCTGACAGGCAGGCACCTCTGAGCCACAGCCACGTGAGCAACTATCAGGTTTTCGTGCAGACAGAAACAAGACGTATGGGTGCAGGTCAAGGCTTTGGAGGAGGCTGGAAAGCCACTCCAACAAACAGGGAAGCCTCCTGGAGCCTCTGGGAATTTCACCTAAGTAAGGATCCATAATTGTAGGTGTGTGAGGGGGAAAAAACAAAACCAAAAAGCTCTAATACCACCATTCAGCACTCCCCCTCCCTAGACGTTTCAAACATTTAGCAGCTCAATTTTGAAAAGTGCACTGTTATTATGCACAAGTGTTTTGCTTGCCTTTAGCAAGGGAAAAAAACCCTCGGGCTGGCCATCACAACTCTTATCTTCTCCAGAGAGACTCCCCACTACTACCCCACCAGTCTGCATTAGCACCGAGGTGGAACGAAGATCTGTTTTCCAGTCCACACCCTCCCCGTCTCTTCCCATCTTCTGTGATTAAATTGGCAATTAGATGAAACCATGGAGATCATCACATTTTAAACTGAGGAAGGGGCAAGGCAATCTGCACTAAGGCCAAATTCAATTCCCAGACTCCCCCAGCCACTATTACTCAGCAGAAATGTTAGCATTAATGTCATACTGGAGCAAAACCACTGACCTCAACAGTTCATTTACGTTGTCACTGCTTAATACCAAGGAAAAGCCACTCACAAAAAAAAAGTTTGATATTATCATTCCTTTCTTGGAACGATGCTTTGGACTTAGAATTACATTATTTTCTTTTAAATGGTCCACTGTTAAGTATTAATATTCAAATCATACAGCTGGACAGCTATAAGGTAAAAAGTGCGATCATAGATTACAATTTGGCATCTATAATGTATCACTCAGTGTCGTGAGTATATTAAAAAAAAAAAAAGGAAGAAAAGAAGCAAATAAACAAACTAACTAACCTCCTTTTCAGTCCTCCTCCTAGAAATGACTTTCCAAGGAGAGGTGAGACTAAAAGATGTATTGCTAATGTAATTTCACTAACACTCATGCTTCATACCTTACAGCAACACTGCTTTCCAAGCTGCATCCAAAATGACATCTCAAGTTTACTGCCAGTTCTAAAAGCAAAAAATCGCAAACCTACCACCCATTTCAAAACTGAAATATTCATTCAGGAACAGCCACACTAGTATTCTAGATCAGAAAGAGCTCAATTATATTTCCAAATATGAACCAGAATGGAGACGAAGACATAAGGCTAGTCTGCAAATTCTGGTGGTCTCAAGTACGCTGCCGGATCACTAGCAGGTGGATTGCTGGTGCCGAATGCAAACCCCACAGGGCTCCAGTGCTGCCAGCCCTCACCAAGACAGCAAATCAGCTCTGTATCAGCAAACGGACTGTCAGTTCTCCAAGGAAGCTCTAAATCCAAATGGAATTTCTCAAGACATTTGTTACATTTAGATTATTTTGCAAAGGGGCTGGAATTTTTTCAGGCTATCGTTCATATGCTCTGACCAAATTAAAGCCTTTGCCTGTTCAGCAAACACCTCCTCTTTGTTTTATTAAATCTGTTACATACCAATCCAATGTGCCATGTTTCTGTCTGGTATTTCCAGATCCCTCCAGTGTACATGTTTTGTAATGAATCTACAATTAAGACCCACTCTTTACAGGAAGCATCACATACTGCACAAGCACTACATATTGCCAGTGACAAGTGTGCAGCTTTTGTTAAATGTCACTTGAATGTGACAAAATCAAAATGTGCATGCATTACAGATATGCCCAGGACATCCTGTCCTTACAGCAACGGAGGACTCAAGATAAGCTGTTAAATATGAATCAAGTGTAAGGCAGCTTTAATAAAGATAAATCCTATTTTGTATTCTTCTACTGAAAATGTATTAGGGGAGAAAGCGTCTCCATTTTTTTAATCCTGTTGTCCAAAACTCCGCTTGGAAACATTACTGAACCAATGCTCTCCAGAAATGCAAGGCTTCACTTTTTCCACCATCAACCACTTACTTGGCAACACATTCTTTAGATTCATTGTCATTTTTCAGCTTGTGATAAACCACTGCACCCACTGCCAGTGGCCCAGCATCACCACAAAGAAAAGTAACTCTTCTGCCATTCAGATTGCGAAGGATTCTCTTCACATAATCAAGAGATCGCTGCAAATGGCTCTGGTTTTTCGTGACACGGTACAGTTGCAGATATAAGAGGGCAATACCTGGAACAACCACATGAAAAAGAGAGTTTTGTTTACTTCTCCTTCTAACTATACCATGTCCCCCTCTTTAGTGCCTCTGAAACTAAAATGCAAATGAGAAGAAGTATTTAGACAATTTAAACACGTCAGTCAAGGGTCCTAGCTCATGCAATGGGAAGGCATCAGACCATCTACTTTGATTACATTTCAGTCTGGATTGTGACCAAAAAAAAAAGTGTCAGACTGAAGCCCAACAGTAGACCCACAATTTGCAGAGAATGAAGAAAATTCATGACATAGGCACCAATGCTTGGTGATGAAATCACTGAAGCTTCAAAAACTTGGAATAACAAGCATGTGTATGACCAAGCACCTCGTACAATACTTACCTATTATATGCAAGAAGTGACTTGTTTTCCATTTGATTTGTAAAAGGATGTTTTGATGAGTTTTTGGATTAAACTTGCCAACTTCTCTATAATCCTTAAATGTATTTCACAACAAGATTATGAGCTTCTACAAGTTAAGCTGGTTTGAAAAAGCCAGAAAGCAAACAAGTCCTCAGAGAATGCTGGAAGGTAATACCAAGCTTCACTCCATTAAATTCATTACATAGTCCTCCATTAAAACCAAACCAAACCTTAAAAATTGCAACAATGTAGGCTGAAGAAAGTTAAACAAATCCATCTAAGTGGATGTTTATTGGCCAATTCCAAACATACATGTTCAGAAACAAAATGTTCACCTCCAGATCCTACTCCATCTCAATCCCCTCATCTCTGAACAGGGAGAGCACTCTTCCAAGCCACAACTAAAGCCAAGTATACACAAGGCCCACTTAACTCCACCGAGGGCTACCTGAGGAGCACAAGCAGAACAGCACCGCAAGATTGCTGGTACATCCTCAGATGTTCTCCAGGCTGGCTCTGAACATGCCCTTCTAGATGAGTCCAAGAGAAGAGCTGTGGAGCTTGGTCAGCCCAATTCAGTGGCATGGGAGCTTATGGGCTATTTACTAGGATTTCTGTAACGCTTTTTTATGTTGCAACACATATAGAAATCTGGGCTTGACCAAAGGATGACCAGAAAAGTAGCCATGAGGCCCAGTTCATCCAATCTTTCTTTGTACAACACCCTTGAAATGGCTCCTCCAAGATGTGTGGCACATACAAAGAGTACTTGTATAACCAAGATGGACTCTAACATGAGTCCTATGATTGTTACATGCCAACAGTACGCACCCCAAGATTTTAAAGTTTCACAAAGTACAAGATTTACGTTTCACAAAGTACAAGAAAATGCTCAGGACTGCACTGCCAGTAAGATTTGTCTAGACTCGGTACGTAACAAGCAAGGCAGTTGTTTTCAGCGTTGCTTTTACCTTCTCATTTGCACACTAGCAAAATGCTGCAAGTTTGGGAAGAAAGTATTTGCACTAAGTATTTCCAAAGCCAGATAATGTCAATATTTTTATTCCGAGTTATTTTCACATGAGCCTTGAAAGAAGTTTATGACTTAGAACAGACATAGTTGGCGATCCTTCTACTGCATGGAAAAACCCCACTCTCATTAGACTGCATTACTTGTTCATCTACATTCTTGTTTCAGCTAACGATGGCTGTGTCACTTTTAGCTTATGACTCATTTTCAGCATGCTCTGGTTTATCAGCTGTAACGTCAGTTGTCGGTCACAGCGTCAGAACCCAGCTCCCTGGGAGATGTTTTATAACATCAGTGCAAAAAAACCCATCACTGGAGACGACCTGCACTCACTTAGCAGCCACTCACTTTCAGACCTTGAAATGCATCTACCTTTTAAGTCCGAGTTGTCTAAAACTTCCCTACCCATCCACCCACAGTACCATCTGTACCGAAACAGCAAGAAAAAAGCAAAGAAGTTTTACCCTTTCGTTGCCTGAATTAAGCCAGAGCTGAGGCAAAGCCTGGAGAGTTTTTCCAAGCTGCTCCCCCTCACGACACAAAGATAAAGGAACAGATCTCCTCAGGGCACTTTTCAAACATGCTGGGCTAAAAGCGTAAGTGTGCCTGAAGCGAGAGCTAGACAGAGCAGGAATAGAATATGCCATTGTAATAGCAAAGTGGCACTTAAGAGGCCTAGACGGAAAAGCATTTTGGCAGCTTGAAGAGCAGCGGCTGCATCAGGCTTGACAACACCAGGCTCTGCCTAAAGGATCAGAAGGGCTCACTCACATCTGGAGAGCATCAGTGATGCAATGCTAAATGAATGATATAGTGCCTAGCAATAACCGGCGCTTGCACATGTCTGCTTATCTTCACAAACTTCGCAATCTTGCAACCCCACCTCCATATCCCACCTCCTCCCACATTCATTTGAACATTTTTGTACAGACAGAACAAGCACAGCCAAACTGTCCATATTCCAGATTGTAAGGCTTCAAGCTCCTGGGCACAGATCACCCCTCCCCCCACCCCCAAAGGATTAGAAGATGTTACCATTAGACAACTGCTAACTAAAAGTCAGTTGAACAGAAAATGCAAAAGTAACTGATTTTAAGAAAACTAAAGAAACAAGAGGTAAGCTGAAATAAAGAGCAGCTTTAGAAAATCCACTCCTTTTGAAAGACAAAGATTTCCATATACAAAACAATTATCTCTCTGTAACTTTGCCTGCTGAAGTCAATGGAAGTCATTCCAGACAGTGGTGACCAAGGGTCCAGAGTTAAAAGAAACCAACTCACACAGATGCCCGTATCAGAGTATTTCTGTTGCTCCTCTGAGAATACCAGAACCTCCTCCTGTGAATAAACCCAATTACATCATTTAAGCTTTCTCACCAGTCCAGCCAGTATAGGCAGAGCAGTCATGTGGATCTGCTGTCTTCAGCCCTTCCTCCATTTGTTGCAGAAGGTCCTTGATTTTCGCCTGAATCCGTTTCGAGAACCGAGCACTGACCTGAAAGCAGGAGACAGAAGAAAGGGAGCGAGTCAGAAAAGGAAAGAATGCAAGAATGCAAACTATCTGCTCCACTTTCTTGTTTGGGAAAAAAATCCACCCCAAAACAAAACTAAAACACCAAAACCACTAAACAAAGAATAATTAGTGGATAGTTATTACATACAGCCATTAGCAGCGTCAAGGTGGTTCATCTTAAATGTGTCCCATGTAATGCATTCTCATTACATATTAGAGTAAGTTACTAGTATCTACATCTACAAAATTATCTGGGGATGCTTTAAAGTCACATGAAGAGTAGCTATGGATACTGTCACAGTACAGAATTGTATGTTGCCTCTTATCTCAGGCTCTAAATACAGTAAACAAAGCTCCTCTGAGCTGAGAAAAAGGTGGACATAAGCAAACAGAAGACGACCATCTGCTGCCACTCCATGTGGCCAGTACTCCCTCCAGGGTCCTGGTATGAACACCATGTTACAAACACAGCACAGGGAAACTACAAGCCCCGTGTCACCGGTGCTTGCTCTCAGCACATCTTTTGTGTCACTATGGAGCAGAAAATAGCTAAAGGAAAATAAATGCTCATATTTGAGACAATCAAGTCAAAGTCAAGACACCACCTTTAATGCTGTGCTCAATATCCATGATGTAGTCACATTTTCTTCTTAAATCCAAGCCTTTTTTTGATGTCCCAGTTTGTGATTGCTATATGGAAGGCAAGTCACCCACAACGCCACTTCTCCTGCTTCTTGCTCTCTCCTCTCCCCAAAACAATATTAGGGCTGACATGCTTTCTCATGAGAGGAGGCTGTTAAATACAGTGAGATACTGAAAGAAAGAGCTAGACACAAAGAGGACAAGCAGAAGTAGCTCAGCAGCTTCAGCTCATGCATGAAGGTGAAGAAACAAATCTTTAATTCTACACATTGCTTGCATTTACTTTTGACCAAGAAAGGTTTACACAGATGCTATATATGAAATAGAGGATACTTTACTTTTGCCAATATTTCTCCCTCATTATGCATACTGTATGGGAAGATACATTACTGATTATTCCCCTAAACCTATGGAACATGGAAATAGTCAATTAACTAGAATTTATTGCCCTATTAACTTCCACGGGAAAGAGTATTCATGTAGTCCCTTCAGAGGACGATTCTACATTTGAGTGGGAGCATCAGGAACAACAATCAAAAATGTCTGGGTTGTTTGGTGGGGTTTTTTTTCTTTTTATTAAACAGTATCACTTATTGATCAGCTTTTCCTATTAGCACATTTATTAAAAACTATTTTATATATTTAAATAGAGCTTAAGGGCTAGGTTTCCTTACAGTACTACAGTTTATCTACTACAGAGCTAGAGAAGAAAAAACAAAAACCCTCTTCCCTTCCTAGGCTATAGAAAACTCTTTATCATTCTGAGATAATTGCATCATTCTGATAAAATAGTGATGTACACAAACCTTGCGCCACCCACAAGTATTTCCTGAATGTATTATCCACCATCTACAGAAAGCCCCAGGCATACATCATTTGCCAGCCATACCTTAATTATCTGGAAACAGCCAGAAGAGAAACCCTAGGAACATGGAAGTCAACAGAGCTCCCCTAGCTCCCAAACCAAGAGCCACAACACAGTGGTCATTGGAAAAATGGCATTATGCAATTTGGCTACTTGCCAGCTTACACTGACAATAAGCTACTGTTTTCTGAGCAGTGCTTGATCTCCTTCCACTTTTTGCTTCCCCAGCCTGCTCCTAGATAGCAGATATAACAAATCAGATCAGTGAAGGCTTAGTTTGATGTTAAACACATCTACACTTGTGGTTTTTTTTAACTGGAGAATGAGAAAATTTGCTCATTGGGAAGGTTAAGTCCTTGTTTGACTACAACACATCTGAAAAGGGAAGGGTTCAGATAAATGACAGGTCCTGGATGCCACCATGCAACCGATTACTCAAAATACATCACCCTTTGTAGTCTTGTTCAGAGCAGAACTTCAAATAAAAATCAGTGA
This sequence comes from Falco naumanni, assembly GCF_017639655.2. NCBI lineage: Eukaryota > Metazoa > Chordata > Aves > Falconiformes > Falconidae > Falco > Falco naumanni. Next base: position 28,199,678 of record NC_054057.1, on the reverse strand, counting down.
ATTCAAACATCCATTCAACAAATTCAGAAATCAGAAAGATAACAGGAATTACACAAGTCCTCTGACGCACCAGAAGTCTCCAGGGTCAATGGTTCAAACCCATTTTTTTGATGGTAGGATAGGATAGGAAGCGAGAAGGGAATTGTGCCACTGTATCTCATGTTGCACACATACCACTAAGAGCTAGAGCCCTTAACCTTTTCCAGTAGCTCTAGAAATAGAACCAAACACAGCAGGCATCTGATGTCTATTGCTTTTTGGCCTTAATACGGTGCTAAGCATCTCTTTGTTAGGGAACTGTACCATGCACAAACACCACCACCATTCTTTTGACTAGCTCAGTGAAATCTCAACACAAAGCAAAACCTTTCCCAAGGACAGGGCTTCTCTCCTTCAAAAAGACAGCTATGCCAGTGCTAAGGCATATGGTGAAACAGCATGAGGATATCCGTGTGGATGCACCTAGGCATAGTGCTCTGCTTATCTGACAAGAGCGAAGGAAGGTTTCAGACTCCTGGTTTATTTACCTACTGCACATCACAAGCAGGCTGGTTATCTTTTTGCTCTGACAATACCTGCTGGTAACCTGCTGTTACCAGATCAGAATATTTTTTTATTAAACAGCAGATCAAATTACTTATAAGCAGAAGGGGAGTGCTAGGACATCAGGACACCTGGGTTCTGCTTTGAAACCTCGGTCCCATAAAAATTATTTTGCTCAGGTTTGCATATCCCTCTAAAACAGGAATTGTAACTTACCTATCTTGATTCAAGGCTTGGAAAAGCACAGATGAAAGGATTTTTTAAAAAATTATTATAATTATTTATCAGCCCAAACAAAGCTACTCCCAAGCTTATGCCAGTATGAATAGGTTATGAGTGGCAACAAAGTTTTCCCCAGCTACCTACTCCACCACTGCTTCTGTTTTTTCGGTTTTGGTGGCTCTGAACTTTAACAACCAAGCACTGTCACTGTTCATTTGATAAGATTCCACTACAAGCTTATAACAGATGCTTACATGCACTGGAATAAACTAATTACATAAAGAAATGAATGTTGAAAGGTAGCTTTAAAAGATCTATAAACCTCCTTCAAGGAATCTTGTGGCATTACAGCTGTGTACAAAGCACAATAATTCATGCTGAACACAGACTGAATTTCATGAGAAACACATTCATTGCATGAGGATGATCCCAGCTGGCATTCAGCCTTTTCTGCAGGTGACTCTTGTTATTCCTGTAGGGACAAACAAAAACCAGGAAGCCTGACCTCCGATATCCAGTATCATGTTTATTCCTGGTTCACACCAGACTGGGTGATAACAGGAGCTGAAGAGTATTTTTAACTAGAAAAGGCTCTCTCCAGGAATTCAACTGCTGCATCACTCCTCTGCTGCTGCAGGAAAAACAACTGCTATCATCCTAACCACAGCTCAAGTTTTACAACAGCAAAACACAAAAAATGAGAGCTCATTCCCCATGACACCCAACAGAACCTTGCACCCTCTTGATTATGGTAACAAGAAAGGGTCATTATCAGCATGAAACAAAAGTAGCGCAGAAAATACAAATATGTTAGTTTTGCAAATTATCTTGTGATATATATGAAGCATATCACTTTTTCCATTGCAGCAAGGCAATATGCAAAGCTACATCCTAATCCAAAGCCTTTTAAAGCCAACAAAAATGTATAGAATGTAAGCGTGTATGTAACATTGCTCACTGGCACTAATGACAACGTCCAAATTATGCTGTCCTTGTCAGCAATACCTGTTTCCCTTATCTGCTTCCTTACCCTTTCTTTTGCAGGGTTCCTAAAAAGAACTTAAATCACCATCTTCGGTAAACCCAGCACTAAAACTATACACACACAGGTAATAAAAATACACCACGATGCAAATAAAACGTCTCCTAAAAGAAACGCACATTTCAGTTGCAGTTGATATTACAATACCATAGCAACTACCGATCCATTACAGCTATATCCAGCTCTTTTCAAGCTGTAGCTTTAAAAAAGCCAGCACTCAGAGCAGATGAGGTAATTAGCAGCTGCTCTGTATGTGTTTTATATCGTGATTTCTGGTAGGTAAGAGAAGCCTGTAATTTAAAGTCTTGCATGCAAGACATTCAGATACCAATGTGTTTTTCAAAAACACCTCTCAGCATTTATTTGCATCATCACACATCTATGCCAACTATCTTGTGCAGACTCACAGCAGGACAATGGAGACCTGAGTTCAACCTCTTCACAAGTTGCCAACCTACTGGTCTTTCGTGCCACCACCAGCTCCCAAAACAACCATCCTGATATTAACCCTATTTTACTTCTTCAGCATTTGGGGGACTGATGCTATGCACAAAACTACACTGAAGAAGGAAGGAATTGATTCTGCAGAAGCAGCAAGGAGATGGCCTATACGCACAGTGCTACCTACTGAACAAGCAAAATATGTTTTGATTTCATCTCAGTTCAACTCAGGTTAAGGAGAGAGATTTCAAAGAAAAGCGGCTATTGTTGGTGACGTGCAGAACAGGAGACATAACATGGTGCTGGCTTTTCTTTCAGCCAAAATGCATTTCACAGAGAAGAAAATACAGCTCATTGGCACTGCAGCAAGGACTCATTCAAAAACCAGAAGACAGCACGAGGGACATGGCACACTGGTAAGGGAGAACAGGGTGGGGGGTGATTTGCAGCACTATTGAAAAGAGAAATCCTGGCCATACTGAAATCGTTGGGTACCAAGTTTCACACCCATGCACTGGTGCATTATTGAAGCATGACGAGGTCTCACACTCATCTCCACAGAGCTCCTGCAAGAGCCGACCAGAAGGAATGGCAGTAAGATCCCACATGCAAAATCCAGCAAAGCCAGCTGGGAAGTGACCTGCCTATTTGTACAGAAAAACAAATTTTACTTTGTTCTTACCTAAGTTAATTTTTCTTCCCTGAAAATACCAGAAACTAAGAAACCTCATCACCCAGCCTGTGAAACAGTTAAACACAACTCTGCTACTACTCAGTTAGGTCCTTCCAGAAACAAATGCCAGTTCTGCAAAACCACATGCTTAATAACTTGAAACACTGCTGTCTGTAGAACACATGTCTATGTTTTTCAGTGATCTGGCACCTAGTGCTATATATGAGGCAGTGAGGAAAAAAAAAGGGGGGGGGGGAGAAGAAGAAAAAGAAGTGAAAAGGGGGGAAGGGAGGGTGAGAGGGAAATTAATAGCTGTAGGCAAACTGCTACATTGTTCTAAATGCCAATTTAGGAACAGGCTTTAAATGCAGGCATCACCCTACCTCAGAGGCAAGGAAGGGTGTGAAGACCAGCACTAAAAGGCAATCCATTCAACTTACAGAAGAGTTGCCTCTGATGAATTCGTGTGTAAAAGGAGCTGTTTGTCTCATTGGTAATTAGGGTGCAAAAGCTTAAAGCCCCCAAAGCTTAAAGATTTACATCGTCATAAAGAGTCATCAAAAAGCTTCAGATTATTGATAACAAAAATAAACATGATTAACAGACACTGAGGAACTTTATCTTATGTTTGAGGAAACGGAGGCTGATAAAGCAAAAGAGCAACACTGAAAATCGCTGGTCCTCCAGGTAGCTTAACACCAGCATGCTACTTCTTGAAAACTAAGAAAATAAAAGCCTATTGTGAGTCTGATTTGAAGTCACTCACTACACAGAGGTCTCTGCCCTACCTGGGACATTTTTAAGTGGTCCACAGTTGCAAAAAAAAAGTTAAAACCTCTACCAATACCGTCTAAATTATTTTGATGCGCAGAGAGCAGGTATATTCCACATATTGAACCGGACAGCGTATCAGTATAGTGCAGTTAGATCTCAATCATAGTTTCTTTTCACCAGAAAACAAGTATCTGTTACTGCAATTGCTCACGTAATGCACCAAACAACTCCTTAACAAACAGGTGTGCAAGAGAGAACTAGAACCCCGTGAAGAGCAGATGGACATGACACAATTTAATCAGAACTTGGGTTCTGATTCAAAAAAGTATCTTCATTCAGAACTGGTTGACTAAAACCAAATAAACATGTGGTTAAATTGTCCTAACTAACAGGAGAGGCTTTCAATATAAAAGCATCAGCGAAGCACTAAGCGGCACTTGGTGTCGATGCGTGCTGTAGGACAGCAGCAGTTCTTCCTCTCAAGCTGCGTACACTAACTGCCATCAGTTAGTCATGGACAGCGAAGTACAATAAACTGATTCTCAGACTCAATTTTAATGAAGACTCAAAAAAGGCAAACCAAACTGTCCTTCAACAGAAACATGACTTGCAGTATGCAGAATCCGCTATTAAAATAGCATGCACCTGACGTGGGGTGCCAGGAAATAGCAAAAAAAGTTGCAATCTCAATAAGCACAGCTACCCTATTCCCCATCTCTGGCAAAAAAAGTGGGAAGAAATCATTACTGGCTCCAGAGTGTCAATCTTGCCTCCAGTGCAATTGGGTGGTATGATTCCCACTAGTGTTAAGTGATTGCAGAATCAGTCCCAGAACAAAGAGAACTTGCTGCTCCCAGTGAGACAACCCAAAAATATTTAAAAATATCACAGGGAGGGGAATGAAGAGTGAGGCAATGACAATAAACTTTACATATTTAAAAAAAATATATTTTAAAGCCAGAGGAAGACTAAAAAGCCACATGAAAGCAATTGTCAGAGCTAACAGGAGATTGAGAAAGCACTAGGAAACTAAACACTACTAAATCACTCAAAAGATAATCTAAGTAAATAGCTTGTATCCCCATTAAGAGATAATCTTTGCCAACAAGCATCATTGCTTTAAAACAGGTTCCCCTGTAAGAAGCCCTCTGCAAGGCCTAATTAAGTACATTGTATACATTTGTCAGAACACTCCCCCCTTTTACTAATATTCTTAAAACATTATGGCAAGTCAGAAAAAAACTTGCCAAGAAAGAATTGGCTTAAGAAAGAAGTCACTGTCTGGGCACTCCAGTGACCTATCCATAAAGTCTGAATCCAGCTGCGGTGCTGTCAAAGACTGTCCTGTGATTCCACAACAAATCCAGACAACCTTAAGCTGCGGGCTCACCGTGTTAATGTCTTGATGCCAAGGGTGCTTTTCTTGTGCACACGCACACACAAAATCCACATCAGGTTGCCTAGGCACGGGGTTGCTGCCACCTTCCCCTGGATAAGCAGGTAATATCAACCGGCTTTGGGTTCCCAAGTCACTGGCACACAGATGGTGTGAAGGTGGCTTCCAAATCACACCCTGCTGTGCTATGGATGTAACCACAGAGCTGTGGTGGCTCTGAGGATGGTGGGCAATCTGAGGCTGATATTGGTGGGTCACCCATGATGCCAGGTCCTTGAACAAGCTATCACCACCTTACCAGCAAGCTCTCCTCGCCCTTCCTCTTCCCAGGAAATCCATTACTGCTCCGTAGCTCTCCACCACATGGAGGTTTTGATAAACAGTTTCTGAGCCAGGACACTGGCTGCCCCTGCTTTATGCAAGCCCGTGCAGACCTCCCCATTCTCAGTCTGCACCCACAGCTGAAGGGTAAACACAATGTCAACAAGTCTTGACATAAATTGCACCTATAGGTCACCGTTGCTGCCGTTCAGGTGGGACAGCAAAGCACAATACTGCTTTTCCAAGGTACTCTCTGGTTCCCAGCCTGCACAGGCCCATAGCCTGGTACTGCTACGCGTAAGGGTAGATGAGTTTATAGCTGAAGTTGCCTACAATGCGGTGAAACTACCAGAAGAACATCTGCTTTTCAAATATTAATACCCAATAAAGAGTTACAGTGAATTAAAAATTAAATGAAACAACAAAAAAACTGATTTTCTCATGACCTAGGGAATATGCTTTGTTCTGAGACTATAGCTGTCTACTCATTTCTCTGCCTTCCTGACTATCTACATTTCCATTTTGAAAACTTTTGGACCACTGTGAGGTAAAACCTAGACGTACTTTTTCAGGCTAAGGTATCACTAAGGGATCCACATCAAAAGAAAAAGGGCTACAGGATATGTACTTAATTGAAAAATTTGTTATTTTTTAAACAAAGACTTACATCTAAAATTGTTTCTTATTAATCTAGAATTAATGCCATCTGATTAATTATTCCCTTAAGCTTTCTCAGACAAGTACCAGAAGCAATTCAAGTCCAGGACACTTCCAGTGAAGAAATATAGTTAAAAAAAAGTGAATTTCTAATACATGAGCAGAGACCACCTAGATAACTGATATGCAGCATTGAGTGTGACTGTTTTTAAGGCAAATCAGCTGCCCCAAACCTTGTTTTCGCCCACTTCCACACCTAGCTTCCTGAACAAACAGACACTTTCATACACTGCACTTTGTTCCAATTGTCTCACATTTCAGACAAAGACTTGAAGAGCTTCTTGTCCTTTTATCAGCCGGATGAATTTTAGATGGCAATCGTGAAAGCTTATGAAATCAAATGGAGGGATTAATAATGCACTGCCTTCCATGACAACAGCAGAGCCCCGCACACCTCTAGCTGTCATTACATGAGTCACTCAGTGCTCACCGCTCCACACAGCGGCAGAAAGAAATATTGTAGTGCACTGAGGGCTTCTGAAAGCTGCTCCCATTTTTAGGAAACTTGTGCTATTGTGTACAGAAGCTTACAGAACAGACTTCTCAACCTATGTAAAGTCCTTTTGTCTTCACTGGGGCTTTAGGCAGGCAAGGACAATTCTCTGATGAGACTGGAGCCTGTTAAATGAAAAAAACAAAACAAAACAGCAACAAAAGCACCCCAAAACACTCATCGTGAAGTCTCACAGAAATCAGGATAGTACTAGGATTGAAAATATGAAAATGCTGCAAAGAATATAAATACACATATATAAATATACTCAAAGGTATGTTCTAGTCCAGCAATATGTAGAACAATGCCTCAGATTTTGCACATGCAGAAACAAAACAAAATGTACACTCGCATTTGCCTTCTCCAATGAAATGCAAAGTTGAAAAATTCAAATTCCACCAAAAGTTGCTGTAGTTACATCACTTCAATGCAGTACAGAAGATGATTTTTTTTTTCCAGAGGAGCTTCATACTTTTGAACATAACAAAACCCAGACACCATCTTTTATCAAATACACAGCTACTCAGGTGCTCAAAGATATTTTCTGAACAAAGCTGCAGAAATAGGTGGCAACTGCCATACTGTAACAAGGAATGTCATCCACCATTGATACTGGGAAAAAACATTTGCAACCACTGTAAAATAGCATACTCATCTACAGCAGAGCAGAACAGACATTCCTAACATGAATACAGGGGCAGAAATTATTGACTAACTCATTTCAGGTCTGCCACAGAACAACATCTCTGAATTTGGATTCATTCAAGAATTAAATCTGAAGTAAATTAGAGCTGAACTATTCTGCAATACAGGTAGTGTTCTTTGGAAAAAAATTAGAATAAAAAATTTAAGGAAGTTCACCTTCCTCCGATACCAATTCTCACTTTGGAAAGCTGTAGTCAACCTAGATCAGCAGTAAATAAAGGCTTATTTTCTCTTTTAAAAAATGGACACCAAGTGTGGGATCTAAAGCAGGTACATAAGAAGGATGGCTGGCCTACAGAAGGCCTTAGAAGAAAGATCTTGGTATGTTTTTTACCCATTTGACAACAATGTATAGCTATAGATGTTCTGCCATCTACTTCTGCCTTCATCCTTCAACTCATCATCCTAGGATGTTTTCTGTATACTGAGCCAGATACAAAAGAACAAGGAATTCACAGGTCTCTCTCAAAGAAAAAAATAGTTTTACCAGCACTGAGCAAGTATACTGCCAGGGATTTCTGCAAAAACAAACAGATTTCACATCCAAACCTACCCTTGCTTTTTAACCCTTTTCAAGTGCCAAGTTCTGCTTTTGACAGCTGCAATCAGCTGTAGCAGCAAGACACCAATTCCCCAAAGTATTACCTTTTGTATGCTCATAAACCACAGCTGCAACAACTTAGTGCAACCTTTCATTGCCTTGGACTGATGGTGAGCTGATGCCGTCCTCTCTCCTACAACGCTCAGGAAGACTCCTGCTCCCATCACTGGGCATCACCACCCTCATCCCCCACACTACTAGTTAGTCAAGGTAATTCCTTACTATCGCAAGGAGAAAAACGCAAAACTGAGATTAAAGGCTCTGCTTTTTTCACACCAGCATACAGCTGAATGCATTAGGAAAGTTAGCTTTCCACCTAGCGCATCTACCCATGCTACCCATGTCACCATGCAGTGTTTTTCATCCAAAAGATGACAAAGGAGCACAGTACTGAACGATCAGGCTGCTCAGGGGCTGAAATGACAGAAGGTCCACATTCTGGTATTCCTTCTGCAGCTTAAGCCAGCCTGCGTGCTATCAGTCCAGAGCACCTTCGGTGCTTAAATCCTAAGACATACGCAGCTCCCCAGCCAGCAGCGTGCAGTGCCGAGGAGGTAAGCGGAGCAGGGTGACGGCGAACCTCGTGTGACCAGTGCCACCAGAGAGCTTCTGCTGGCCCGAACCAACTGCCAGGTGCCCATGGCGGTGCCGCTGAGCCTATGAACGCGTGTATGTCAGTGAACACAGGCCCCGCAGAGAAAGGTCCAGCGTCACCTAAAGTCTGAGGGTCGCGGTCACCCGAGACGAAACTCGTCTGTTGTAGGTGCGCGCTCCTCTTGCCCCTTCCCTGCGGGACTGCTGCGGCGAAGCTCGGGCAACGCCGTGCCAGAGCCGCGCGGTGGCTCCAGCACAGGCGGCGCTGCCTGCAGGCCCCGCGCCATGGCGCTCGGGGAGCAATCAACAGCTTACGGCACCCCCCGCTCCCGGCCGAGCAGCCGGGCAGCGCCCCCCGCTCCCTCCCTCGGCTCTCGCCGCCCGCCGGAGGCCGACACCGGCCGGCGGGCAGGAGGCGGCCCGGCGCTCCGTAGCGGCGCAGCCAGGCCCGGGGCCACCCCAGCGGCCGCCGCCAGGCCCGGGGTCCCGCCGGAGGCCGCCCCGGGCAGCGCCCGCGCGGGGAGGGAGCGCGCCGCGGCAGAGGCAGGGCGCGCGGCCCGCCGGGACTCACCTTCCCGTCGGCGCCGAAGGGGAGGGACTCCTCGTCCGGCGGGAGCAGCGCCCTGTCCCGCTGGGCGTCCGCCGCGCTGGGGGCCGCCGCGGCTCCGGCTGCGTGGGGCTGGTAGTCGGGGTAGGGGTTGGCGAAAGCCCGCTCCTCCATCTCCGCCTCGCCGCCCAGCTGCAGCTTCAGCCTCTTGGACATGCTCTCTCCCATCTCAGCCGGCCCCCGGCCCGCCTCCCCGCACGGCAAGCCGCCGGGGACACACTCCGCCCCGCAGAGCGGCCGATCTGGAGCGCCGCGAGCGCCGCGGCCGGCGGCTGCCACCGAGTCACGGCCGCCGCCGGGGCTGGGCGAGCGCGGCGGCGGGGGGCCCGCGGCGGGCCGGCGGCGCTGGGGCCGGGCCGGGCTCGGGGAGGGCGGCGAGGCGCGGCCCGCTGGCCCCGCGCTGAGGGGGGGGGCGGCGGCGGCAGTGCCCGCGGCCGCTGGCCCATCTAGGCCGCCCCAGCCGCCGGAGCCCGGCTTGGGTAGGCGAAGGGGGAGCTCGGCTCTGCCTGGCTCAGCCGGGGAGGGGGAGCGGCGAGCGCGGCGGCGGCATCACACCCGCAGGGGCTGAGCGCGGCCGGGGCCGCGGCCGGGCCCCCCCGCGGGGAGAGGCAGCCCGCCCGCCCGCGCAGGCTGGGTGGCACCGCTGCAAAGCCCGCCCGAGCTCCTCATCGTGCCCCGCCGCAGCCTCAGGCCCTCCGGCTGCCGCCGGCCGCACGCCGGGCAGCGGAGCGGGGCTGCCGCCGCCCCCTCCCGCCCGTCCCCCGGCGGCGGGGCCGAGCCGCCGGCCGGCGCATCTCAGAGGAGCGGCAGGAGCAGTAGGAGGGGGAAGGCCAGCCCCAGCAGCAGGCAGTACGCCACCAGCCCCTTCGCACGGCTTCTCCACCGCGCCGCGCTCATCCGCCGGCAGCCCCCGGGCCGGGCGCGCCGACCCTCGGCCACCCCCGGCGACAGGCAGGCGGCGGCCGCGGCTCCGGCGCCCGCCCTGAGGAGCGGGAGGCGGCCCTCGGCCCCCGCCCGGCGGGGAGGGGAAGGCGGTGAGGGGGGGCAGCTCCCCGGGGAGCAGCCGGCGGGGCCCCCTCCCCCGTCCCGCCCTCGCCGTGTAATGGCGGCCCGGCGCCTTGGTGTGGCGGCGCGCACCAAAAACAAAACAAAAAATCCCAAACAAACAAAAAACCACAAAAAAATAGAACTCCCAGCGCTGGAGATGTCGGCCGGGGTCAGCCGGCCCGGCGTGTGCGCCCCTTCCACGCGTGGGGCCGGCGCGGTGGGGCCCCCAGCCACAGGCCACGGCACTGGCTGGGAGGGAGACCCCATCCCGGCTGGATCCCCAGTGGATCCCCTGTTTGTGTTTGGGATCCAGCCCTGGGCAGGGTGGGGGGCTGAATGCCAGGCCCCCCCGCGTCAGTGTAACCGTGGCCCGCCGTCTCATGGGCGCCGGGAGGAGAGCTCCATGTGAAGGGGCACTGCACAGTAATCGAGGATCGGTCGGAGCTCCATGTGAAGGGGCACTGCACAGTAATCGAGGATCGGTCGGTTCTATTCACAAATAAACACGAGGTGCCGTCGATGATGTAGCCCGGCACTGCCGGCTGGAATGTCTGCGCGCAGGAGCAGCCGGCAAGCAGCCTGCAGCCAGCCCAGCCCAGCGCACAGCCTTGCGTGGAAACTCGGACGCTTGAGGCCTCGTTATCCCATTAAACATTTACTCCCAGCTATGCCATCGCCTGTTGCTAGTCAGTCAGCCAGACCATAAACTATTAATTCAAGATCTAGACACCGTGCAGACTTACTGATCTTTGAGTTTATTCACTGAGTAATTTTATTGCTACCAAAATACATCCTCCGTGTGTAAGGTTGAATATAGGCGATGCCTGTCTCAGTGTTGGCTTCAGTTTATGGTTGGTTGTAACAATATCAGTGTGACTAAATGGGACATGTCTGTTACCTTGTGGCAGGATGTAAATTTTAGGCAATAATTTCTTCATTTTATTTCTTTTTGGAAGTTGAGCTGACGACAAAGCAGAAATTCCAAACAGCTTGTCCAACGAGAAGTACCCTGTATTTACCTGGAAGTTAAAAGAACCATCCACTGAAAAATTACACCATCATCTACAAAATACTCTCTTGATATTTTGACACTGATCCTCTAATCATTAAAAAAACCACTTCATGCATGATTTAATCTTTAATGAGGGACTCTTTTATGCTGTGTTGCAGAGCCTGAAAGGGTAAATGCAGAACCTTTTTAAAAAAATGTCTCATCTCTGTGTAGACATTTTGCTGTGTGAGGAACATGTTTTCACCTTGAACGGTTTCCTGCCCTCAGCACAGACCAGCTGCGTCAGTGTGAGTGACTACATCCCTGTAATGAAGATCAGAATTAAGCCTTTAATACAAATGTATGTGGCTTCTGGTTTTTTACTCCTTCGACTATCCCTGAATCAAAATGGTGGGAATACAAGCAAGCTCATACCAACTGGCACCTGCTCAAGGCCTACAGATGAGGAGCGAAGGTACTCCCCGGCACCTTGCAGGAGCAGGCTCTTCCCTTCTTCTGGAGCAGTGGGTTGAGGGTGGGGGAGCGTTTTGTTTACATCTGTTGCCTTTTGCATCATTGTGCTGTTTAGGTATCTGCATGCTGCCGTGTTTAGCACCCTGTTCAACACCTATTTCTGAGGCACATCTATATTCAACCATTCTTCACGTTTATTGCAGTGTGGTATGTTGAGTCTCAAGCATACAAGGCCTCCTTTTTTGTTCTTAGCAGGTGGGACATAGCTCAAAGACTTTTAGGCTTTTTGTAGTGGGTGGGTTTCCCTTTTTTTACCCTTGATGCATACAGAGCTCCCACAGCCTGAATGGGAATCATGGATGGAGGAGGAGGAAAAAGGTTGGGCGGAGTAAGGTGACAACCTTTACCGTAAGTTCTAAACAAGAATAAATTCTAGTCACTTGTCTCTAGCAGAATGGAGCAGGAGGCCTCGCCTACTGAAATCATGATTTCGTGGAAACTTTCACGCAGAATATGTCTAAATGCCACTGAAAACAGTGAGCCCTCATCCTTTCCTCCCACTCCAGCTATGTACTCCTGCAGCCCGCCTTCTGCAGCACTGGCAAATGTGCAGCCCTGCAGCAAGCTGATCTGGCCAAAGCTGTCCTTTTCCTTTCTGTGATGTAGGTGAAATCCAATGAATGTTTAACCAAGGCCTGAATCCTACTCAGATACCAGGTTCTTCATGTAAATCACGAATGTTTTTGCTTAACAGATCATTGAGCTACTCATTCTTTGCACAGGAGGAATTCATAAACCCCTCTGGTTTACTTCTTCTGGCCTTTCCTTCCCTCCAACCCACTTTACACCCTGCAGTGTCTGATACTGTGCTCCCAATGAGACTAGTGCCGATTTTTTAAGTAGTAAACCAAATTATCTGTTACTTTTTGGGCCAAGACTAAATAATCATTTAGACAAATAAAAATTAGGCCATGCCTAAACCATTAATGATGCTGTGCTCTCCCATGTATTTTGCTGTTTGATTCCCAGTACGCATAGTAAATTATCCTAACTAACAAGGAGGGAGGGCGCACTGTATATCACAGAGGCAACCCTCCCAGGGCTAGCACGCAACAGCCCTTCACGCTATACCCCATGAGAGCTTCTGAAGCTCTAGCTGTCATGTTTAATGGTTCCTTCAGCTGCTGTGTGCAGTCTTATTACAGTATAATGGTGCTCATTTTTTTTCACGTGCGATGGTTCCAGGTATATGCAAGCAACAGCCCTGGCCACGCTTTGTTCCATGGAGAGAGGATGATGAGTATGTGACTTGAGCATCAATGGTAAAGTGCCTTGTAAATTCTGGGAAACCAGTACAGCAACTGCCCTTGATCTCATTTTATTTCTAAATGTAGATCTATGAGATTCAGCTGAAATTAACTGAGAGAAGTGAGGGCTTCAGGAACAGGCCCTACTAACGTGATATATAATGCAGAACTAGGCTGTACCCTGCTTTCTTCAAGTATTTACCTGCGGAAAAACAAGGCATGGCCATTTCTCAGCTGATATTAATTAGGACACCAGGTCAGTGGAGATGGGGCAGTTTATACCTGCTGTAAATCAAGGATCATACTTCTATTGAACATAAATGAAGTCTTTCATACTGACTTTTGCTTTCTCTCTGGTCCTCTCCTCTTCAGGCTGGGCTTTGTCTGTGTGGCATCCTTTGTGCTCTGCAGCAAGCCTTTTTCCCCTCTAGCACTACCATAGGCCTGTAATAGCCTATTTGGACTTCCTAACTCCCTCTTCACCTTTACTATCCCCTCCCCTTAGCTGTACTTCCTAATTTCCTTTTTTGTCCACCACTCTCTGATATTATTTTCTGCAACTACATTCATTAAAACTGTTTAGGCCTAATTAACTACAGGGGGCTCCTTCTTGCAATAAACGTGATATTATGAAATAAAATCTGCAAGATCAGGTTTTGCATTTTAATTGCAAAAGACTTGCAGGCTTTGGACCAAATTCAGTGCTGGGTTCAATTCAGCTTTAGGTGGAGTGTAATGCAATGTAAGAACAGATAGGTTTGTGTGATATGTTATTGACATACTGCTTTTCAGTAGCAACAGATTTCTCTGGCTGCTGAAAATAACTGATCTCTTATTATGGCATAATCTTCCTATTTAAGACCTCAGAGATTTCTGCAAATCTGAGAAGGCACTTTGCTACTCAACCACGAGACTAATGTTTTAATAATAACTCCATCTAATACAGTTCTCTTCTTTTTTCCTGTTCTTATCTTTGGTCTTGTAGCAGAAAAGGCACTGTTGTCAAGTCTGTTGCACTTCTGTTTTGATGATTGCATGCTAGTAAATGATACACCTGAGCAGCAGCTGTTGCACTTCAGCCTGTTCTTAAAGAATGGGTTTTGTTACAATCAAACATTTCTGTTAATTATCCCTTCAATCCCAGCAGGTTTTGATTTGCAGATCCTGAGGAATACAAATAACAATGAAAACATGCAAAGCTGCCTGTAAATGTTCTTACAGGTCATTACAGTCTATGGTGAAAATGAAACCAGCTCACTGTTATTAAAACATACCCTTAAATAATTACTGGCCTGGTGTTGGAGTTTCAAAGGAGCTATTTCCAACTCTGACAAGGTTTTAAGCCCAGGGAAAGAAAAGTTCGGTTCGTAGAAAACAAAGGTAATCCTCCCAAAGGCAATGAGCTGGAGGAACAGAGGTGAAAGATGGGTACTTTTAGGATACCTGCGGCTGGCCAGTATCTATAAAAAGGAGCGACAAAATGAGTGTTGGAGGAGAGGTTTCCCTTTGCCTAAGGAAGCTGTTGCAGGTTGGATGTACAAATTCGACTTTAACTCTGCTACATCTTGTTTTCTTACTTCTGATATGCTTTGAATGACACAACGTCACTGTGGCTTAAAAGCAGCCCTAGTCACTACTGTGAGGTAAGGACAGGTGAAAGACCCAGGCCCAGGGTTTACCAGAAGTAATGGGCATGGTGCTGCGATGCACTGAATGATCTGTCCTGTTCATTCAGGGTTTGATTAGAGAGGTTTGTGTTCTCGAAAATGTGCTCACAAGTCCACAGGTTTGGGTTCTATTTTCAGTGGTTTTCACTGCATCAGGATAGAGTGGGATAATGTTTTGCAGGAGGGACTAAGCATGCAAAACGCAAGCATGTTCGAGCAAAAGTAGCTTTAGAACTTTTGCAGGATAAGAGCAAAAGACAATAGTGTAAGAAGGGAGAAGAGAAACAAGGGGAAACATGGGAATGCAAGGAAGACGAGAAACATAAAACCACCAAGGACTAGGGAAGTGGCGTGCTGCTCCCACTAAGGGAAATGGAGGAAGATCTCACTGACTTTAAGTGAGGCAGCTAGCTTATCTCTACCCTGACACTGAAAGTGCAAGTAAAGAAAGTATTGGTCAAGGTAGTACAACCTGGATAATGATAGTAGTGAAGTGGCATGAAGGTCCCTAACGCAGGCTGTTAATGCCATGTACCTGTTGCTGTGGGTAGTCATCAGCCTCAGAATCAGCAACATGGGGCCAAGAGGGAGGACAGACAAACTTCTTACCCACCTTCTGGCTGCAAGAAGTCAGGGATGTTGCTGTCATGTTTGCCTGACCAGATTTTAAAAACCACCACCAAGAACAGTCGTCTCCACAGGCAGCCATCTCTGCTGTTGTTCCCATGAGCAAATTATCCCATGTGCAACCTGAAAGTCCTGTGCTGCAGTTTCAGAGCAGGTGGAGAAAGGTTTATGCTTCGATTCATGCCTCTGCAGCCTTCCTAATAAATCAGAACCAGCACAGGTACAACCACCTCAGTACAGTGTGGGTTTGTGGGTCATGACGCAAGGAGTGAAATGGGCCAGTGTCTGAACAAACACCCTGCTCTTTGCCCCCTGCCCGCCTCCCTCCCCTACCCCCCCCCCCCACAGCCCGCACCTTTGCAGCATGATACTTTGGCTGCCTTGGCTGCCATGCATTTGATAGCTATGGGCTTTAACCATGCTACAGCTCCCTTTGCTATATGCATCTATCTCCCAGAAGGGCCCTGAAGATACCTGGCTTGCCACCAGAGGTAAAAAGGCTGAGAAGTCATGCGTTTAGCTGGAAACCTCTATCAGAAAAGCATCTTCAGGTGAAAGAAGAGCCAAAACTATCTGTGTATCTCAGTTGATTACTACTAATTGCTCTGAGAGCCCTTGGGACTGCAGCAATTGTAGAAGCACAGAAAGTCTTGTTTTCTGCTGTATGTTACAGACGTGGTCCTGCAAGCTGTGGTGAGTTTTTCTGATAAGCATATAGTTTTCAGGAGCCTGGATCAGAAACCAATTTACTAAGATGTTATTGGAGCATTCAGAAGTTGGCAAGATCCTGTCCTTCTCGTGTACATGCTCACGTATTTTACTAGAAATATAAACTTTCTATATAGACTTCTGCTGGTGGAAACATTCTGCGCATTGCCTGATGATGTGGAGAGCCCTTTTCATCTCTCGCTGTGATGTCCATGCTCCAACTTTAGTCATGGAAGTGGAAACCACCTCATCTGGTGCTTTAGGTCCAAGCCTGAGCTGAAATTGCAGTGTAAGGAGAGAGACAGGGTCAACAAAGGGATAGGCATTTTTCTTTCCTTACCTAAAAGGCCAAAGGAGAACCACATCCATGTGGAAGAAAAGTTCCTAACACTGCCCTCATACAGGAAGAACCTCCCCATGGATACCAGTCTCTCGGTTTAGTTATAACACATCCCTCTTTTATCCTTATGGGGAGCTGGTGTGTTTTCACAGAAGAGCAGGGATGACCAAGGGAGTCACAGCCTCCTTATTCCCATTGCGTAGCGCAATCTTGCTCGCATGTTGTAAGATGGAGTCACAGGTACAAGGTTGTACAGCTCACCCCTTCCAGCCCTTCCCGATCAGTGCAGGGCTTCACCTGCCCCAGCTCTGCATCACTAGCATTGCTTTTCCCACAGGTTCTGCACCTTGAGGCTGGGAAGAGGGAGAGACAGAAAAAGCAGCAGCTCCATTTTTGCATTAGCGACTGAAATGGTTCATGTTAATCAAAACCAAGTTCTGCCAAATATGCCTGGATGATCTTTTCTTTTGAATTCTTCTTGGTCTCCAAGTTCTGATTTGCATCTCTAAAAAAAGCCCTGTTTTTTCAGAAAGTATGAAGGAAAAAGTCAGAGTTTCCAAAATTAAGGTAACTAGGATCTTGCAAAAGATAACAACTCTTGCTGTAACAACAGTAAAATCCATTTAGCTATATAGGTAAAGAGCAGCAGAGAAAAAGATATTGTTGTCTTTTTTTTTAAACAAGGTAAGAAGAAGCTTAAAAAGTATTAAGGTCATTAATGGTAATCTAGGTCTAGTGAAAAGCAAAAAATATTTTGGCTCAGTTTTCAGTAACAGTGGTTTCAGAATATGGCAGTGAAACAGGGTGATGGGAACAAGTGAAGGAGAACAAATTAGCACATTGTGGGTTTGGGTTGAAACAAAACAAATTATTTAATATCCAGTTTAACTGAGATCATAAAAGTTGGCAAATGAAACTGCAGTTCCCTTAGTGATGTTTATCTGTGCAGTCATCAAATTAGCCAATACTGGGTGGTTGGAGAATGGCACATATAGGACCTGTTTAATGAACAGAGAAATAATGAAGCCCTCCATTGCTAACAGTTAATACAACCTCAATAGGCTGGAAAGATTTAGTACAAATGCTGAAGAAAAGATTAATAGGGGAGATGGAGATAAATGGAAAAAAATACAATGTACCTTTGTAATACGTTGCTCACCGTGGAGAAACTCACTGCTGGTTTTGGTGAGAAAAGCAGTTCTGTAGCTAAAGGATGTACAGCAGCTGTTGCTTGTTTGTACAGTTGCAATAGTATAATTGGTAATTTCTCATGTAGCCCAAGAGCAGGTTAATACAATTATGATACAGTAAGCAAGGACCAGGCAGAAGGGGAGGCAACAATGTGCTGTTGTCAAAGGGGATACATGGGGCTAGAGGAAAGGTGACAGAGTTGATGGTAGAGGGAACAAAGGAGTGGATTTGGGACTGATCCTGATAGATGTTTGTATTAACAATGTATGGAAAATAAGGAGAAAAAAACCACCAACGTTTAATTTTGCAGAGAATGATCAGAAAGTTGTTGTAGAAGACTTAAGTGACAGAAATGGGCAGCCCTGAATGTGGGATTGGTAGTTTCAGTAGGAGTAAGGGTGTATTGATCACAGCCCAAGGTCATAATAATCCTGCCTACAGCAGAGCTGGTCAGTCATGCTCAAAATGTTCCATTAAAACTAGAGCAGATGCAGAGAATGAGAATGGAGAGTCTGTTTTATGAGGAAAGCCTAGACCACCACTCTGGCTCTTTTAGCAGAATGAAGGCTGGAATGGGGTATAGTTGTTGTTCATAAGTATGAAAGAGAGATAAATGTAGATCTCTATCTATACTAGGGAGAAGGCAGAATAGTTAAGGACAGTACTTGCCACTGAACAAGATGATTATGTATTGCCTACTGTGAAATTCAGTCCAAAAACAAAAAAAAAGGGGGGGTTACCTATCGAAGGAGAAGGGGTTTGGAGCAGATTTTCAGTGAGGCTTTTTAGAAGTACTTTAATAAATATATTGGGGAAAAAATGCTATAACGTGGTGGTAAATCACTGTAAACCAAGATTCTCGTATTCCTGTGCCTGTGGGAAGTACAGGGGGCATGAGAGGGCTTCTCCTTATTCATTGACAGGTTCTAGTGATTAGTGGTTTTTTTCCCTTCATAAAATTCCTGCTGAGGGAGGTATATTGGCAAGTGAGGTAGTTGTAATATTTGCTGTGCTTCTGAGTGAGATTTCCTACAGCGGGCTTTTAAAGTCTAATTGCCATTAACAGCTCTGTACATGCGATGTTTACATGAGGATGGAGAACAGCATCTAAACCTGTTTAAAATTCTGCCAGGGGAATGATGAGCCAAATCACTGGGCTGACAGATGAGAGAAAGTTAGAAAAGGATGGATCTAGGCAGCTTTCCATTTTATGGCCTGAAGGGAGATTTCTGTCTAAAATGAACTCCCGATTCAGACAGTTTCCTGATGTGTGTGCTTATTTCCATCACTCTCTCCTGGTGTTTAACTGTACAAATATTTCTGTCATCCAGTACTGAGCTTCCATGTCTAAAAATAATGAGAAGACAGCTGAAATATGAAAATGGTGTTCTCCTGGAAGCCATTTAAAATCAGTCAGTCTGACATAAAAGAGGCTACTAATAGTGCCATATTTGGATTTTTCCCAACCTGAACAAGTAAGGAATTTATGTGGGATTTGCTCCCCTTTTTTCCTCAGCCTTGAAGAGCATTTTGGGTCACAGAATAGAGGAATGACTTAGTTGTTGTATAGTCCCTCCATCACTGTTGGACTGGATGCAGTTCACCGTAAGGCTGAAGGGTACCAATATGAATATCCCTCTGCAGTTATGAAGATGCCAAGATGTCACAGAGTACAGAAGTTTGTATGCTTGAATAACGTGAGTGGTGATTGCTAACACCTTAGAAAGAGTGAACTCTGCTGGGGTAACTGTGTTGACTGGTTTAGGTTTCCTTAATGAAGTAGATTAACGTTACTTCTCTGCACGTGTGTTGCAATTGAGTTGCCACATCACGTCCAGATCAAGCAGATCACCTTTGTACATTTCTGGAGTAATGTTGATCCTTATCAAGTAGTACAAGTATTGTTGTATTCAGGTTCAAGCAGGACATGCTTTGCTTTTTCCTATCTTTTGTTTGACCGTCAACTACAGCAGCTTCCAGATACAGGGGTTTCTTAACACACTGGGCCAACTTCTGTAAAAATGATAGATGACAGGAACTAAGGGGGAGGAAATGGTTGCAAAGCTATTGATCATAGTTCACTATTTTAAGAAAAGGACAACAGGAGAGAAGCAAAATAGAGATAACGGGTTTTGGTAAAGCAGGTATTGATAAACTCAGGGAATTTGTAAGAGGATTTTCTTGGGAAGATAATTTAAGGGGAAAGAAGTGCAGGAGAGAGAGCAATTACTGAAAGAAGCAGTATTTAAGACACAACAGCAAATTATTGTACTACGAAGGAGAAGGCAATCAGCGTAACAAGAAGGAATAGCTGCAGCAGAAGCTCTTTAAAGTCTTGAATATTAAAAAAGGATTTATTTACAAATTAGGAACAAGGACATCTGGCTAAAGATGAATAGACCAAAAGTGTATGGTGGAGCCCAGAAAGATAAAGTGCACCATTAACTACTATTGAGGGTGATAAAAAAAAAAAAAAAAAAAAAGTGAAAAGATTGCATTAACACTACAAGAGCAGAAAAAGGCAAAGTAAAAATAAGGCACATTCCTTAATAAGGGAGGACTGCAAATAATAGGCTGTGATGACAAAGTCAAGATATTCAATGACATCTTTGCCTCAGACATGATATAAATTTTGAGCAAATGCCTAAAGCAATTAGGTTGTTTACAAGAAAACAGATGCACAAATCTAAGTAGGGGAAGAAGAGGCTAGAAAATATTGAATATGATACATATATTAAAGTTAGAGTGGCCTGGTGTGATTTACCCTTGAGTAGCTAAAAAACTTAAGCAATATCTGAACCATTAATGC